>NC_139516.1:184992446-185162446 GCF_947247035.1 Vipera ursinii
GCTGAAAGAGGAAATGGCAAAATTGCAATATTTTCAGTTAAAATATCATTTGATTTCACTGTTTGGTTCAGATATATATGCAAAAACTAAAGTTGCTGAACTACTGCTAATAATGGTATGTGTTTTGAATGATTTTAAGCTTATGTTGTTTTTAAATAAATAGGATATTTAAGATACATATACATTATGTACAAGGGCTTAGATTGGCGATGTGGGATATTTTTTCTTACCAAATCAGTTAATAAAGGGTTTTCAAAATGTAAAACATGTTTTTAATCTGCATATCATATTAATCAACAAAATATTTTTTTTCATATATTGTAGACCTTCAGACAAGGTTTAACAAAGATTAATTGTTAGCTACACCATATTGAAATTTGAAAATAGGAAGGAAACGCTTACCATATAATATATGCCATTTTCAGCTGTTTTTTTGTTTAATTTATCAGTCAGTTAATAGATATGATATTGAAGTACCTACCCAAAAATTGGGATTTGAAAGACTAGAGATTTGCCAAATATTAACATGGAGTTTCGCAAAAGCAACAAGAACAACCTCAAACTCAAAGATCTTTAGTATAGAAAAGATAATGATGCTAATTTTAGATCAATGACCTGTCTCCACTTGTTGATTATAAACTGGATATCAATGAAATGTAAAAACTGATCTTATAGGATTGCATGATCTGTCTAAAATATTGGACTAAACAATATTTTGTCACTAGGAGTTGGGCAGTGTACAAATTTGTATCATATTTAATGAAATATACTCCTGGTCTCCCCCCCTTTTTTTTGGTTTGCTTGACCTTTTTTTTTACTTTTGTGTGCAAACCCAATGAAATCATTATAATTGCCAACAGTGACAACAAAGACTGTAAGATTGCATTAAAATGTGAATGCAACAGCTTAATTATTCTGCCATAGCATTTATTTGTTTATTTAATTCATTTATAGGGCTGCCTTGCTTACAAAACATGACTCTGGATAGCTTAGCATAACATTAAATCAAACACAATAGCAAACAATAAAAATAACAAACACTAACTGCATTAGGGAAACAGTTGAGCTAACTAGCTTCAGTACAAGATGGCTTATGCTGTATCTGCATCCAAAGATATTGTATCCAAATGAAATCTAGCTAAGTAATGCCTAACCTCTTTTCAACAACAGTTATGACACCATAGTAAGATTTGTCAGGATTCTAATAATTACACAGAAGAAACAATTTTGCCACATTCTATTGTTACAAAGCAATCTATGCTATTAGGAAGAATCATATGAAGTTGAATTTTCTTTATTAGAGTTTAAAGGCATAGAAATCAACATTTGGAGGCAGATAGCTATATCAGTAACAACAGCTACAACAACAACAATCAGAATAATGTCAGTCAAGACTATATCTGGTCTCAAAGCTCTTCAAATAATTTTCATTCAGTTCAGGGAAATTTATTTCTGAGTAAGTGCTATAAAATAAGCTCAACTAAAGTTGTATTCTAATTCAATTAGCAAACGTTTGTAAAAGTCTGTGAATGATAATATCCAGTAGAAGTCTTCTCCAGAAACAAAAATAATATCAACAAATGCAATCAGTTGCCTACCAGTGAAGGCTGTGATGATGGTTCTAGAGAGTTCTCATTCACATTTTTCTCTTCTGGTTTGGGTAGCACTTTGGTGAATTTTCCTTTTAATTTACTGAACATATTTGTTCACAGAGATCTGTAAAAATTGTGGTCTTTTGTAATTAAATGCTAAAGGCATTTAACTTTTCTGGCCAGTATTATTCAAACCAATTAGATGTTTAATCAGGGCTTAGTTTGTAGAGTACGTCATAATCTTCTGCAAAGACAGCCTATCCAAGTGATTGCTTTTCTTGGCATAGTTTCTTTTTTATTTTTATTTTAATTGGGGCATTACTTATAGATTTATCCTGAAAATGTGTTTTGAGATTTTACAGTTAAAAAAACAACAACCAATGGATGCCCAATTATTTTGCATACCTCTTTGCTTTAGTATTACAGTATTGCTCAGCATCAATTTGTGGTATTGTGCAGATAAAGTTTTAATTAAAAATGCATTGAGATAAAGTTAATAAAGGAAAGTGGTCAATAATTTTGGATCTCTATAATAATAGATTACATGAATTCATTAGAATTATTTTTTTTGTTATTCTGATACATGTGCCTCTAAGAAAGGAAAATTTGTAAACTTGGGTTGTAATTATATAGTTTGAATATTTCAGATTAAAGATTAATACAATCCAACATAAATAATGTTAAAACTATATAAATTCTTTTGCTACAGTCTAATTACCCAGTTTGAGAAGACTAATGTAGCCCAACCTTCACTGTGCTGGCTTATCACTTAAGAAGATAAAGCTAATTCAAAATGACTTATGTTTGTAAAATCCTACATAAAGATATCAAATCAAAGATAGACGTCTTGTATTCTATCTGAAAAATAGCTCTCATTTGCAATATATGTATGATGAATTTTATCCACATTTCTTATATTTGGAAGGTAGTCCTTGACTTACAACAGTGTGCTTAATGGCTGTTCAAAGTTACAATGGAACTGGAAAAAAAGTGACCTGTGACTTTTTCTCACTTATGAACATTTGTGGCATCTTCATGGTCACATGATCATAATTCAGATGTTTGGCAACTGACTCATATTTATGATGGTTGCAGTGTCCTGAGGCCATGTGTTCATCTTTTGCAAACTTACCTACAAGCAATCAATGGAGAAGCCAGATTCACTTAACAACCCTGTTACTAACTTAACACCTGCAGTCTTTTACTTAACAACTTTAGGAAGAAAGGTTGTAAAATGGGACAAAACTCATTTAACAAATTCTTATTTAGCAGTGGAAATTGTGGGCTCAATTGTGGTCATAACTCAAGGACTATCTATATATGGGAATAGCCAGAATTTTGGGAAGCATTATTTCTTATGTCTCCAAATGAATTTGAAATTTAAATGGCAGAAGCAGAAGCAGTAATAGTAAATGCAAGTAGAGACTGGGTGAGCTAAGAGTGTTGCTTGTGTGTGTATGTAAATGCACATTCTTTTTATGAGGAACATATGTTAATGAATTTTCTTGGAACATATTGTCTTGATTTTTTTAAATGCAATATCTCTGTAGCATAACGCACTCGTTACCTCCCGTATAGATTACTGCAATGCTCTCTACTTGGGGCTGCCCTTGAAGACCACCTGGAGGCTTCAGCTGGTGCAGAGTGCGGCTGCGCAGGTAGTGATGGGAGCACCCCTATACTCCCATATTACACCCCTCCTGCGTGAGCTGCATTGGTTACCGGTTGCCCTCCGGGTGAGATTTAAGGTGCTGGTACTTACCTTTAAAGCCTTACATGGCTTAGGCCCGGGATACTTGCAGGACCATCTGCTGCTGGGAATGACTTCCCATCGCCCAGTGCGCTCACACAGAGAGGGCCTCCTCAGGGTACCGTCGGCTAGACAATGTCCGCTGGCGACCCCCAGGGGGAGGGCCTTCTCTGTGGGAGTGCCAGCCCTGTGGAACCAGCTCCCCCATGAGCTTCGGATGGCCCCAGATCTCCAGTCCTTTCGCCGCAGCCTCAAAACACTCCTTTTCCACCTGGCTGACCTGGACTGACAGGGATTTTAATTATGTTTTTAATTTTTAACTCTAATTTTAAATTTATTTTAATTTTAATTTAAATTTATTGTACAGGGACCTTTAATTTTACTTTTTATTTTAACTTCTGTATTTATTGTATGTTATTGTTGTTAGCCGCCCTGAGTCCTTCGGGAGATAGGGCGGCATATAAGTCCCAATAATAAACAAATAAATAAACAACACAGAATTATAAGGGAGGCACTGTTTTGTGCAGAGTTTTGATGAACTCAAATGAAGTCTCCTCCGCCCTTGAAGTTTCACCTTTCTTTGAATACGACACTCTGTACTGTGTCTCGTGTATATTTAAAATGCATGAGAAATCAATGTAATAGATACTAACAAGGAAATGTTTTGGGGGTCTGGTTAATAATTACTGACATTTATGACTAATGAATATTATATTGGTTTAGGCTGTGACTAATAAAATTAATCTTTTGAAAACCGTCTGAGTTTTCATTCAAAAACAATAATCAGATCATAATGAACCTGATAGGCTCTTACAAATGAAATAACTTGTTCCATCATCTTTTCTTTTTTTCCTGAACTATGTCTGTGTTGCAAGTGATTAACCTGCTTCTCTATTTGGTGGTCTTTTATACCCAATAGCTATTTAGCTATATTTCTCATCTAGTGAACACACCAAAAGCACTTCAATTAATTGAATATCGTGACCTACTGTTAAGTAAGAAGATTAATGTTGCAGGAGGCAAGGTGGCTGGTCTGTATCCAATTAGCTTCTTAACATTTGCTGACTTAGGCCAGTATAACTACTAACTAAAAGCTCTTCATGTTTGACAAATATAGGAAGGCAGTATGATGGAGTTTTTATTCTTAAAGTGAGTCATCGTATACAACCAGTTTCAAAACAGAGAAATTTATTTGTCCTGGCCCATTCAGACACCGACAATAATGAGCCCCATTGATGGAAAAGAAAATGAAAAAGAATGGAAACAGAGAATTCTTTATCATCCCCATTTGTTTATCCATTGTTAAGGCTGTTGCCATAATCCACAACCTGCCTATCAGTAAGCAAAGTAAAACAGCTAAGTTAAAGCAGCAGATATTGGCAGACTAGGAGCTGTAAAAAGATGTCACAGGATAGCAGATTCTATCTGATAAAGTTATCTTGTGTCCACTACATGACCCTGTTGACTTCTGATTTGCTGATTTAATACATATGTTAAAATAGGATTAAACTGCCAGTTTATCAGCTTAAGTTCAACATACAGATTGAAGATCAGTATGCATGTGGTCTAATTTTGTACAGCTACTAAAGCATGATAAAACATAATGAGAATTAACAGACAATTTGGAAAAAAGCTATTGCTTTCTTAGGGACCGCCCTTCTAGAAATGAAAGGTGGGTCCTTCCTGCTGGAATGAGTGGGGGTGTTTATCCCATCAGGGTAAGATGGTTCCTCAGATACCCTGAATTCAAGTATTATATTACCTCTCTTTAAAATGGAGATGATGTCCATATTCTATTCTTGGCATTTTTAGTTAACATTTGTGAAATAAATCTCTAGAAGAAATAAGAACTGAATAAAGGATGAAAAGTCCTCTATTTGATAAAACAAGAGAAAAATTAAGAGATAAGCTTGTAAGCCGCCCTGAGTCTTCGGAGAAGGACGGGATATAAATGGAATTAAAATAAAAATAAAATAAAAATATATTGTAGCTAGGTTATTTGTAGAAGCAAACTTTTTGTACAAAGCTGCCTCCTCACGTTCAAGCCCAGCTTCATCTGAAATGCCACCCAGATTGTTGGGGGCAATTAAGCTGACTTTGTAATAATGCCGCTTGGGGTGTGTGTGAAAAAGCCCTAATAAGCAGGCATATACATAGAATGAAGGCTACTGCTAGGTTTGTAAGCCACCCTGAGTCTTCGGAGAAGGGCGGGATATAAATGGAATTAAAATAAAATAAAAAATAAAAATATCCCCCAAGTGAATGAAGAGTGTTAAATGTTGGGCTGATCTCCGAGTCAGGCTTAGCTATTTTAACATTCCAGTGGGAAAACAATGCTGATTTTTTTTTCTATTTTTCCCCAAAACAAAAAAGAACAAAATGATTAACAGACACATTATCTTTGAAAGCCTGCAGCATTTTCAAAATCTTTGCATATTTATTTCGATGTAGGACCCCCTGTGTTTAATGAGGCTTCTTTGCTCTTTAAGTATTTTTACAACTTTTGTCTTAACAGCAGCAAGATAACTAAATAAAAATAGTTTCAATGTAGTGGTTGCATTTAATCCTTTTTCTTTTTTTAATAGACATAGCTGGATATTTGAGAAACTTTATAAAACTTCTAAAGAATGACTTCTTTTGTTTCAATTCAGGTTTAATTATTAGACATGATGGCATACGATGCTAAAAAAAATGGCATATGATGCTCAGATCTTTACCAATATTGCTTTCTCGGGAGCACAGGAGCTATTTTAACTTTTTTTTTTTTTAACTCTCCAGACTAAACCTCTGGAGAAATGAATGCCAAGCGATTGTAATTTCATTAGCTAAAATATATCCTGCAATTTCCTTTTAAAAAACAGACTATACTATATTACTTCATTACAATTTCTGCTAGTTTTGCTAAGATAATATGTTTTATAATCTTTCAACCCTGGGCTTTCTTATATGTTTTTCCAGCTCTTTAATGGGTTTACAGATATAAATGGATGCACTTTGCCTTGCAGAAGACTGATTATTTTTTCCCCATACTTATTATAGAGGGGAAAAAAATCTGGGTTAAACACACACACATTATAGGAGTAAGGAAATGTAAATTAAGCCACAGTTGTATTAGTGTAGAGTGTCCTGATTCTGAATAGTTTTATAATCTTTTGCTGTCCTTCACAGTTTGTTATGATATTGTTTTATTTTATTGAAATGATTTTTGTCCAATGGACATTTTTTGGAAGTCTGCCTGATAAACTTTATTGCTTACTTTCTTCATGAGCTCCAAGTTACCATTTTTATCACAAAACTCATATTTTACTTGCTCCCATCATTCTTCTGGAAAAAGGCTCAGATTTGATATGCATTACTTTTGCTTATAGCGGTGTCGCACTCTCTCTCTCTCTCTGTGCTTCCACTCCCTCATCACAATGGCTTAGCAGATGTCAGTTTGACACGGATAGGTCAAGCTTAACTGGTTTTGTGGAGAAGAGATGTTTCTGCACCAGTGATTTATGTCAGTCTTTAAGACTAGGGAAATGTGACATAGCTATACTTTGGATGGGCTGCAAAGGATCTGTTTCTGATCTTACTTTTTTGAAATATGTTTATGTATAGTTGATTAAATGAATACTAAAGCTACCTTTCTAAGTGTGTCAAAATAACTTCTGTCTTTATGCTTAGGATTGGATTGTAAGTTCTTGAAAAACATTTTGGAACTTTTAATACACTGGTTTGCAAGAAAATGAACAATTCATAATTATAAATTTGTGGAAAATCTTTAAGAAATATAGTTTGCATTCCAGTGTATACTGTTAGGGGAATACAATGTGATAAAATGCAATGTTCAGTTGTAGAATTCAGGACACATTTAGCTGGCTGTGGTAACTGGTTTTATTTATATAAATCTTCACTAGAAAATAAATCTATTAGAAGACTATGTAGTCCATGGTTCCTACAACACAGCCAAGAAAGAGTACAGAGAAGAGCAACAAAGATGATTAGGGGACTGGAGGCTACAACATATAAGGAACGGTTGCTGGAATTGGGTATGTCTAGTTAGTGAAGAGAAGGACGAGGGGTGAAATGATATTAGTGTTCCAATATCTCAGGGGTTGGACAACCATTTGTCTGAAATGGTATAGGGTCCCTTCCAACTCGATAATGATGATGATTTGATGCAGAAAAATACTGATAATACAAGCATTGTATTCACAAGAATAAACCTACCACAGGAACTTCAAACTTGCACAAAATTTTTGTGAACTGGAAAATAGTTTGTAAATTCCTCAGCCTGAGCTATTCCATACTTGCTAAATTAAAATATTGAATAAATGTGTTCTTAAGTCATGTTTAACTCCTGCTGTTCCAATAACCTTTGGGGGTTGTTGCCTAACACATTGGAGGGTAGTACATTAGGAAGGTTAATTAAAAGGCAGGACTAGTAATGGACTAAGCATCCTTCCCTCTCCTCAGGCTCCATTGAGTGAGAGAGAATGATGGCTAGTTATTCTGCCAAGGTCCCATTCACTTAGTGTCTCAGAGTGATGATATGGCTGAGCTTCTCATCAATATGGTGGACAACTCCCAAATGCCTAAAACAGGTTGCAGTGGTGTGACTGCACAAGCTACAGTGGTATCAGGCTAACTATGCCTTCGCTTTGAGAATAGCCTTGGTACTACACTTTACACGTGGTAAAGTTGCGTAGAACCTTATTATCTAAATAATTCAAGGCCAACTTATTTCTATGTATCTGATGCTGAGGATAAACTGATACAGTTTATCATGTGCTATTAAGAAATAATGTAATTTCTTGTTCTTGTAAAAAACAGTTGGCTGTCCACAAGATTTTCTTCTACAGTAATGTTGTATTTCATTATAATAAAACTGATGAATCCTTATTTGTTCCACATAATTCTGGATATATCTTTGGTGATAAGTCAAGCTTGGGACTTTACTTTATCAAACAATGGAGATAACTCTCCACATATTATTTATCTCCTTAGTTTTCCTTTATAAATTGGGTAACAGTTTATGTTTCTCCTTTAAGATGCTCAGTCAATGTAATAGAATTATACTTTTCATCCCATGAGGCAACTGTCAAGCCGTGATATTAAAATATAAGGGTCATTGGCTTCTTTGGATATGAATGCCATTGTAATATGCCTGTTTCTTGACTTTCAGTTACTATGGCTGAGGTTCTTTACTCAGCTAGGTAAAGGTAAAGGTTCCCCCGCACATGCGTGCTAGTCGTTTCTGACTCTAGAGGCCGGTGCTCATCTCCATTACAAAGCCAAAGAGCCAGCGCTTGTCCGAGGACGTCTCCGTGGTCATGTGGCCGGCATGACTGGACGCCAAAGGCGCACGGAACGCTGTTACCTTCCCACCGGAGTGGTCCCTATTTTTCTACTTGCATTTTTATGTGCTTTCAAACTGCTAGGTTGGCAGAAGCTGGGACGAGTAACAGGCGCTCACTCTGCTATGCGGCACTCGGGATTTGACCCGCCAAACTGCCGACCTTCTGATCGACAGGCTCAGCGTCCTAACCCACTGAGCCACCGTGTCCCTACTTACTCAGCTACATCTATATATTTATTCAAGCAGTTGTTTCCTTTTCAGGTAGTGGAGGAATTCAATCTTTATTCATGAGCTATCCTCATAGGAACACTAATAGAGCTGCCACAACCAAGGAACTTGTCAGTTCACAAAGGGACCTTCTGAACGTTTCTCCGAGGGAGACATCACCTAGTGGAGTACCCAGAATGCTCCCTACTCCTCTCTGATCAACATTCAGGGTTTATTTGTTTTATTTTCTAGTGAGCTCATTTTCACATATATTTTGCATTGCGGTTGCTTATCCTGTTTATTTTCTGAGGAGGTGCAGCAATGCAAAATTTCCATTTATATTTAAATAAAATAATCTTAAATAATAATAAAAAAACATGAGTCAGGGAACCAGTGGGGCAGAAGGCAAGTGTCTGCAGGCTCAATTAATGGAGGCACACTTTAGGTTCTGATATCTCAGTTAGCTACAAACCTCAAACCTTATCACATTCATGGAAATACATGTAATATGTTTTTGCAATCTCCTAAATGTATTTTCGAGAGCTTTTGTTGTCTACTTTGACCTATTGCATGCTTTTTTTTTGCAATGCATGCATAGTAAAAATTGTAAGATAGGGCGGGATATAAGTCCCATAAATAAATAAATAAATAAAATAAACTATTCATTGTTTAAAATGCAAAATATAAAGGCCGTAAATAATTACTTAAGGTGCTGTCCTTGAAGCCAGACTTTAATAAGATTTCATTCATTTAGTATATGCATGTCTCTTAAACATCAGTAGACATCAAACAAGTTGTAGTTTCTGTGTTTCTCCAGAGAACAGAGAATTATTCTATATTTATGAATTAGAAAATGAATGTTACCAGAATACCGGAGGATGAGGGGTGGTACTAGAAAGGAATTCAAATGGTTCTTATATGGTAGAGTTATAATATTGAACATGTTTACCTACAAATACATATCTTATTATGTTCAAAAGGTCTTACTTTCTAGTCTTTTTGTTTAATTCACAGCTTTGATGCATTTAAAAACTATGGATGAGAGAAGGCTAAAACAGAAGAAGCATACTAAGGTCACATTTTTCAGACCATTAAAAAGAAATGTATCTTATTTTAGCATTTGCTACTATATTAACTGATAAGGCAGCCTTCAGAGAATGTCTTGAGAAATGCTTGCCCATCTTTTACCATGAAAATCCCCAAGAAAGACAATACTGATCTAAAATCTAATTAGGAACAGGGATTTGACAGGCACAAGGGGGAATGTTGGAAAACTCAGATTAAGACAAACCAAGACAGTCATTCAAATGGCTTTTTCTTAAATTATTAATCTTATCTCCTGCTCTTGTTGCTTCTTCCTTTTTCTTTTCCTCTTCTTTGTCCATAAGAATTTTATAAACTTGGCTTAGCCTGCAGATGGAGCACTTTTTCAATAATACATCTGGAAAATGTAGTAAATTATTTTTAATAACTTCCTGAATGCAAATGAGTATCTTTCTGTGCCAAATCCCATCCCTAAATGATTTCTTATAATAGCAGCTTGTAAACTGAAAGCAAAACAATAAATCTGTATTCTGAAAAGTTATATGTAACACAGATTTTCAGGAGTGTCAAAAGTCCAGTAATATTGGTTTATTAAAATTTTAATTGAAGTGGCAAGGTGTGACTACAGATAAGCAGTAGGACTGTACAGTTTTCAGAATTTTTGCAATTCATAAATAATATGCTTCTACCCAAAAATTGCTTTCAACATCTCATGTAATTGTAATGCTTCCAATGCAGAAGTCCCAATTTCTTCTCTTAAATTCATGAGCTAAAAGCTCATTTTGTCTTTTCATTATCCATTTACTTCACTGTAATGAATGTTCATTAACCTTTAGGGCACGATTACTCCACAAGGTAATTTTCTAATGGAAAGAGCTAAAATGAAGATGGCAATAGCTTTTTTGCCATAATAGATTTGCCTTAAAGCTCCTTTGGTAGAACAGACAATTGTATATAATGATAGTACTGCATTTGGAACTGGACAGGTCATTTATAAATGAGTTCCCTCAATCTATTCAATAAAGAAGTATTTAAAGTTTCAACTATGGGATTTTTAGAGACAATTGACAATACCAAAGTTCAGCTTTCCCTGATGCTTTTCTAATCATGGATAGAAACTGCTGGTAGGATGAACTGGAAATAAGCACAGGTTGCTAAAATTTATTTATTTATTTATTTTATTGCATTTATATACCGCCCTTTCCCTGAGGACTCAGGGCGGTTTACAGGGAGTTAAAAATCAACCATACAAAAGTTAAAACCCAATTTAAAAAATATTAAATCAACCCTGTACTATTAAAAACCCCAATTAAAATGAGTGTCTCCTCAGCCTGGGCCCGAGAGCTCAAAGAGCCAGGTCTTCAGGCCCCGGCGGAATGATCGGAGGTCGGGAGCAGTCCTCAGCTCCACCGGCAGCTGGTTCCAGAGGGCAGGCGCCCCCACTGAGAAGGCCCTATACCTGGGTGTCACCCGCCGGCAATCTCTTACCGGCGGGACCCTGAGCAGACCCTCCCTGTGGGAGCGCACTGGGCGAAGGGCTTGATTTGAGGGGAAAATCATTTCTCTAATGCACAGTTTTCTAAACCTGTTAATCTACTGTGTCCTTCCTTGCCCATCATATAGTAAGTTGCAAAGTTATCTCAAGCTTGATGTTTTTGCTAGATCTCTTTGTAAAATGAACCTCAGCTTTCTCCTTTCAGCATTATAGAAACTTCAGGAAGCTAGATCAGACAAACAGAGCATTTTTTTCCAATCTGATGCCTCTAGAAGCGTTGGAGTTTGGGTCCCATATTTCTTGGCAAGAAAATATATTTTTGGGCATGCAGTCAGAAATGATAATGGTAGAAGGCCAGTATCCTTGGAGAACTCCATATTGGGAAAGATGCTTTAATTGAGTGATCAGGCACACATCTGGAAAACACCAATTTATAAAAGCAAATCTTTTATTTTAAGAAATGTTTTAAATAAGATGAAGTTAAAGCCCTATAAGGAGTAAAGTATATATAGCAAGACAGAGTAATCAAGTATACAAAACAAATTACTTTAAGGATTCTTCTTAGCATGCAGAACAGGCGCATAATTACAGCCACAGGTAAATCTAAGGTTGTTTTCTCATTACCTTGGTTAATCATTCCCTCCCCTTTTGAAGCACCTTCTCTTCAGATTGCTAAAGTTAAAGAAAGTAAGGAAAGATGTAATCTTAAAGTAGTTAAAATCAGTTCTGAAGATCAGAAGCAGCAAAAGTTTAAGCTAATTTATTTTAAAATAAGATTACAGAAGAGCATTTAAAAACATTGGAACACTTCAGATTGTGCTTGAGTATTCATTTACTACATATCCAGTGCTTTTTCTTCAGATCTGCATAGCTATTCCGTATCTACAATAACCAGGATGAAAATGCTTAAAGTAATAATAATTCTCCCTAAATCAGTATTGTATGAAATGGCTGTCAACAGATGCAGAAATTCCATGTTCCATCTCTGGTGTCTGCAGACAGAACCAGAATGCCTGAAATTCTGGTAAGTTGCTATAGTTAGTTTGATAGTTATAGTTTTATAGTTAGGGCGGTATACAAATTAAATAAAATAAATAAATAAATAAATAAATTATGAACAGTTTGACTACATACAAGACATTGGTCCTCTGTTCATATTTCAGTCACATAGAAAGGTTTTTTAAAATTTTTGTTGGAGGCTGAAGTGTTTTGTGTCTTTGTGAGAGCAAGAATCTGTGAGAGAGCAAGGCAGGTTTTATAATAATAAGAAAAAGAGATTTATTTACAGTTTATAAATTCTAGAGATATGTGAGAGCTAGTGCTACATATAGCTACCTACATCCTACCTGGAAGAGAATCATAGAGCATTTGCTTTGTAGAAAGAATAGTTTAGTCTGAGAAGAAAGGAAGTGGCTGAGATTTGTAATGTTATAAAACAAAGATCAGAAGAGTGATAGAGAAAGAGGGGAAATAGAGTAAATCTTTAACTATACCCTAGTGTTCCTTTGTGATCATCAAAGGAGTCAGTGCTATTAATTCATATCTTCCACTTGACATGTTTCTGGATGAAGCACTGAAAAGTAGACTTGTCTCAGTATAGAATATTGCCACATTCCTTGCAGATCCAATCTTTATCAAGCAACTGGAAGAGTTGCATCCAAAGTCTCCCTCCTTCCCTTCCCTTCTCTCTCGTATGTGGTCTAGTGCACAATAATTGGTGTAAATAGGTAGAGTAGATAACCAATAGGTATTGGTTGATCAGATAAGATTTCATTTTTCACTGTAATAAAGAAACTAAACAGGACATATTGTGTCAGCGAGACTTCTGGGAAGCCAGTTTCTAAACATTAAGTTCATGTCTAGAAAATTGACCCTTGTTGTACAAAATTTCACAATTGAAACCACTGTCCTTATTAAAATGAAATGTGTTTTATGATGGTAAGACAGGTGGTAGCAAATATAATCTTGTACCCTATTGAAGCATTGGTCTTTGCTGACTCAGGAATTCTGGGAGTTGAAGTCCATGAGTCATAAAAGAGCCAAGGTTGCCTACACCTGGTCTAGGCCCAGTCACACTACCCCTATATCTGCCACTGGTAATTGGTCAGATGTGGCTTAATGCTAAATTTCCATGTTAGATTTAAGATATATGCATGAAAAAGGTTCATGCATGCCTATGAACTTTCTACCATCCTCAATATTTTTAATTGAATTCACAAATATTTACAATTTTTTTTAAAGAAATCTGAGAATTAAATTGTTGCCTTTTAAATCAAAACATTTTCATCTTTAAAATATTTAGATGATAACCTACTGTAAATAATCTTTGTATGCATTTGCAGTACACAGCATTTCCCATCTCTGTTTGTCTACTCTAAATCATAGTATAACAGTATCTCATGTAACTTAAAAGACTTTGTGGTAAGGGATTTATGTGGTTGTATATGTGTATGAAACTATACCAAGACTGTATGCATTTCTTATTACATATCTCCTGTATATGTAAAGTATTAAATGAACTCATCACTGTCTCTTGCAAAACACAGGATATAAAATTGCTCAGTTTGTGAGCATGGCTAATGTCTTAACTGATAACAGTATATCATATTGAATAAATCATAGTTAAAATCAAACTTCATAGGCTATGCTTTCCCTTTCTAACCCATAGTGAGTCATGGGTGAAATAGCAGAATGATGTATAGGATGCTAGATGGCCTCCAAATGGGAATATATGGCTACATGTTGTGGATTATTTGTCTCTGTTTTCCCTGAATGAAATTATCTTTGACTATTGAACATTTGGAAAGCAGGATTTCTTATTATTCTTTTTTTCCATCTCTAACCTTGCCTTTAACTGAGCAAATGTGTTCTCTCTTTCATAGGCTTTCAAACAATTGCAGGTGGTATAAACTCCTTGGTCTAATCTTCCTATGTTTCCTCAACTTTTCTTCCATAATTTTTAAAAATGGCCATGTCCATTACAGAGAAAAAAATAGTAAATAATGGAAACAACAGCATTACTAAACCTCTTTAATAATAATGAAGAAAGTGTCTCTGTGTTTGTATGTGTGTGCAGTCAGCTTGGACTGATGGAAATTTAAGGTGGTTTAAATTTCCAAAGACATGTATTTTACAATAAAAAATGAACGAGGCAGAGAATCTGTTTTTTTCTTCAGCAGAATTACTAATTAACTTAAACCCCTTAAGTGTGAGGAAGTATGGCAGATTGCAGGGTAGCATATTCCAAATAGAATTTCAGGGAGAAAAATGGTTAGGTCTTAATGTTCCTCAATGCTTACTTCCAAATGTTCTCAAAGTACTGAGGGTGAGGAGAAGAAAGAGGAAATGAAAGATAGAAATGACATTTATGACTCCAATAGCATTCATCTTTCCATTTTCAAGGTAATGATGTAGGATATATCATATCCTTTAAAGCTATTCTCTATGCTTTTACTGTGGGCCAAATTGTTCATTACAAACATGCACTTCTGAAATAAATCTCATAATTTCTAATTTAAAAACTATTTATCCATAGCTTTTATCCGTGTGCTCTTCTGCTTATTATCATTCATTGGTCAAAGATAAAATTCAAAGAAAACAATTATTTCATTAATCCATCATTCTATGAGAATTTATTTATGCCCCTTTGCTTTTGTGACTAAAAACATCTGAAAGGCAGTTATAGAATTAAAGCGACATAAGGAATTCTAATAGCAAACATTTCATCCATGAAAGAAACAGTGAAGTTTTATGTCTATGGAAACTAAATTTCATCTTCATTAGATAAGGTTCTGATTATTTATCTGAGAAGAAAAATATCATTATTTTTTATTTTGTTGCACATATTTTTCTTGCAACAATTTCATAAGTCATATTATCAACAAAAAAGTGAATTATAGCACATTAGCTGAAAGCCAAAGCATTTTTCAAGAGGTGATCATTTAGTTGTCACCATATGAGTTACTTGAAGAACACTTTTTACTAGGTAATAATTAAGATGAAAGGAGGAATAGCCACAAATTATTTGAGATGAAACAGAGTAGCAATTACTGACACAAAATAGTTCTTGTCTATCAAATACTTAGAATATTTTATTTAACAATGTGAAATTTTACAATGTTTCTCAGGAAATTACACCTTGATGGGCTCAGTAACATTAGTGACCCTTTAAGAAAACAGAAAAAGGGAGCCACAAGAGTAATGTCAAAACAGAAAAAAATATACTAAAAATTATCAATTTATCTTGTGATTTATCTCTGTTCTTTCAGTGAGCTAGCTTCTTCCATTTGAAAGGCATGATTATGGCTTGAAAAGCAGTAAGGAATAATTTTCATGCACCTGTTCTGGGGCCCTACCTCAGTGCTACGCAGGCCCTAAAACCTGCTGGTGTTGCAAGCTTTCATGTCTTGGTAAAAGGACCTAAATATTGAACTTCTGGCATATTGCTATCATGGGGAACACTAGAAACATATGTTGTTTAATTTTTGTGAGAATTTTTTGGAAAGACCTGAAAGGCCAAGAGAAAGCTTTGAATTACTGGCCAACAAGCTATCATTGATTATCTGACTGTTCTCACTGAACTGTTGGGCAGAAAAGGAAAGTGATAGTCAATTGTCCATTTTCTATACTATGACATAGGCACACATCCTATGATCATAATATTGTGCTATTGGAAAAAAAATCAAAACAGTCTTGATGAGTTTGGATGTTTTTTAAAATTGGAATCAAAAGGATTTGGAAGCAAACATGCTAACCATGTGCATGCCTTTCCAGATGGGAAATAAATGCTAAGTTACATCAATTTAACATCCTGCTAAAATAGCATTTTAAAAAAGGTTGGAAGTTTAGTATTACTGAAAAGGAAAGTCTAGAATATGAGGTACAACTCACATAGAAATTAAAGTAAGCAGAGACTACAAGGGCATTTTTTGGAGAAGGTGGGGAATGTCACAAATTCAAGATGGTGGCCAAGATGGCAATATAGTTACTCTTCTTATCGCCTCTGAAGAGCTAGCTATAAGCAAAGCCTGGACATATACAAGCAGCTATAACTGAGTTGTGACACATAGTCAACAACTTTTCATTATGTTATCTGAATATATTGAAGGTGTAAGAGTAAATGTTTTGAATTTTGTACAAGCAACAGATACTGTATGCTGTATAATCCTATGTTGTTTTTGTGGCTGGGATCTAAGGTAAAAGACATGTGTGTATGTATGTATGTATGTATGTATGTATGTATGTATGTATGTATGAATGTAAACTAGCCATCTCAAATGTATGAGGATGGCAAGCAACTGTGGTAAGCTTAGGATCAAAACATGTTTTCATCCTTAATCGGAACCTGACTGTATATGTCAGGCAAGCTCATATATTTCATGACTCATTATTGTTTTATATGCTGATTGAAAATCTACACTCTACCTTCCTGAAACTTTGCTATCTTCATTTCCCAGCCTTTCTGGAGCACATTTTGCCTTTAAATCTGATGTGTTGCCTAGTCCTAACTGATAGATATACAGTATATCTATACACACAAGCATTGGCTGCAATAAAAGATTTAATTATTAGATGCCGTAGGATTTTGTTCTATGTGAAAAAAATGTCTTTGAAAACATCTTTGAAAATGAATGTGAGAATAATTCTCTTCTGCATTTTGACATGCATATTTTGCACTGTTAATAAGACTATTGAATGCCTCTATACTTCAAATGATTATGCCTTCATTTTCTCTTTTGTGACTTCATCCATAAGTACTTCAAAATTCTTAGAATTTCAGCTAAGATTCTACTAGGATTACTTCAGAAGAAAACAGCATTACATTTTTCTCTTTCTATACATCGAAAAATGCTGACCGGTATGTTTTTGTTTCTTCTTACATCTTGTTACAGAACTTTGAGATTTATGGAGTCATACTCAAAATGCAGTATTTTCTTAAAGATTATTCAAAAGGTACACTGGGATCACATAACTCTAATATCATTGTTCTGTGATCTTTACCTTGGGAAATAGCAAAGCTATTATTCAATACATTCAAGGAAATAATTTGTTCAATTTGTGACCTGCCAGCTACACCAATCCATCAGCCATACTGGGATCTATACTTTTAGGCAAGTTAGGCGTGTATGAAAACCTGAAGCCATATTACAAATCCTCTCAAAACAGAACTGCCATCAAGTGCATGACTAACCACAAAATATCAATTTAGCAGGCACAAATATTTTCGTATAAAGCCGTCATTGTTTACTTTTTCTAAATAAGTTTCTCTATGGAGACCTGGAATTATTCTTGGAAATTTATATATAGTTTGAGCTTGTGCTTTGTTATGTATTATTCTAAATTGCTTCACAGTGGAAGTGCCTTACATTCATATATAGGGTTTCCATTTTTCTCTTTTCCCAAGGCTAGTAGAAGAATGATGTGGAGTTGGCAGGCAATAAATTTAATTAATTAGTTAATGAATTAATTAATCTATGTCACTTCACTGACAATTTTCGTGATGGTACAGTTGGAGATTGGCATCTGCCCAGCAAAATTTAGCTACCTCCTGGAAGTATGTGTCTTTCCTTCCTGTAACAGGGCACTACTTTTAATTTGGCTTTGAAATGCAGAATAGATCAGGTACCTGCTTCCAGAAATGCATCTTCCAGTTCTCACCAGTACTCTGCAGTTCTCACCAAATTCTCACCAGTCCTTTTAGATAGCACTTTTGAAAAACTGCTGGACCACATTGTTAAACATGAGTTTAGTATTCCTCTGAAAGGATTTTATATTTCTCTTTAAAAAACAGGATAAGTACTTCTGAACAGTACAGGTTCAAAAGGACAATTGAACTGGAAAAGAAAGCTCAGTTGTGCCAGTTACACGCTGCTGATTCTGTTCCAAAGGAATTGCATCGAGTTCTCACTTGCTTCTGTCAAAAAGTAGTTTCTTGTAACTAGGATTTCTATATATTTTTTACTATTATGCTTTTTTTGCTAATTCAAAGAAGCTATTTCCTTCTTTGCTATGCATGGTGGACTTGTAAAAGGGCTAGAAAATTCTGGATACAAATACATACAGTGCAGTGATACAAAAAAAAAAGATTAATAAACATATGAAACCAGAATTTTTTTTATACAAGTTTTATTGATTTTTTAATATTTACATATACATGTATTTGTGAAGCAATACGATGGTTGGGTAGTCAAAATAACAAATAACAAGTTGTAAATAGTTCAGGTTACATCAACAGGGATTCCCTCTCTGATTCCCTTAGTTATCACATAGTCAAAATAGTCCAGTTAATACATTTCTAGTTGTAACCTAGTCAATTAACAAAATTTTCAATATATTTTCCCTAATATATATCAATATCCTGTTTTTAAATTTTATCTAATTGCAATAAAATATTCTAGAATAGCCTATAATATATGAAAGAAAGCTTAATTTTTGGGTAACCCACAATTTCCTATTTCAATAAAGAATAATTCTCTTGTCTACAAAACTTACATTGCTCATTACAAAACATTCTTGTTTTACCATTAAAATCCAGTTTTCATCTTAACAAATCACCAATTATTCGAAAGATATTTTTTGTCTTAACCATTCAACAATTATTAAAATACTATCTTTTGTATATAAAATTCTAGATTCTATAATATAATTCAAAAGTAACAACTAATATATTCTATAAGTTGTCTTAACCGTACATCAATTGTTAAAATACTATCTTTTGCTATATCATTCCAAATTCTATAATATAGTTCAGAATTATATTCTAAAAGCTTACTTTTGTTTTCCCTTACAGATCTAAAACCTAAATGTAAAATCAGTTATATTTTTAGAGTTTCCCCTTAATCCATTGACAGGTATTTTATACTCTATCTTTAGGAATCCCAAAAAAGAAACAAGTTCAGTTTTTTAAATCTAACTCTTGCCTTCCTTTTGTGCCAATCAGGCTTCCCTTTTGGCATCTTTAAATTCTCAAATGTATCTCCCTTTCTTCCTATACCCCTTATTTGAATCCAGGGAGAGTATCCAAATGTCAGTTTTGCAAAGAAAGTGTCCCCTTTGTAACCATTGAAGTTTTGCTTTAATAATTCAGTTCTTGATGATTGATGTAATATAGCTGTCATTAGATCAGTCATGTCTTTTTCTTCTTGCCATTCCATCTGGATTAGGTAGAAAGTAGTAGCTAGTGTTATGGTTGTCATTTGATTAGTTGAATTCTCAATATAGTATATTTAAAGGCCTTTAGTGTCTTCACTCTTAATATTGCTTTCTTCAGGTGCTATTGCTTTTTGAGTTGTAAGTTTTGTAGTTGAGATTGAAATTTGGACTTTAAGGTTTTCTGTAGGTTGCATTTGTTGTTCTTCGATATCTCCTATTTTAGTGTTAGTTTCCACGTCTTTTATTTGCTCTTGGATTATCATTTCCTCATTTAAGGTCAAAATTTGATTTGGTGGCTTTAAGTTGTCAGATTTTTCTTGCAGTTTGGCTTTAATTTGCTCGGTCATTACCAAAATCATGTTCAGTATCAGTTTATAATCAAGTGGTGGGATATATTCATCCATTTCATTGTTGTTTGCAGCTAAATCTTCCATGGAGGCTATTTTAATAATAGTCAAAGATTATCCACCTCCAAAAGAGTTGTTTTCAGTGCCAGGTGTTCCCACACTTATCTTTAAAAGTAATGTCAAGGACAGTTATGTTATTCAGTCAGCTCTCACAACAGAAGAAAAAATTACTTGCTGTACCAGGTTTCGCCACAAGATGTCATCAATAGCATATAGAATGCAATGTAAAAATTTTCTTTTTTTCCAAATTAATATAAAACTTTTGTAGCATTAGTCCATTTTTTTCTCCCTTAATTCACAGCTTAGAGAGGAAACAGGGTAGTAGATCCCCACCAAAAAATAGATGCTTTTTAGTAAATACAGATAAAATTACATAATTTATTTGCTGAATTACTTGATTTTCTTTAAGGCTTTAAGGCTTTAAGGCTTTAAGATTTGTTCCCAGAGTAAATATTCGCCATTTTTTCAAAAAGTGGGGAAAGAAATTTTCAGGAAAGTCCCACAGGAAAATAGTTAAGGGAGTAAAAAAGGTAAAGTGTCAGCCAGGTCCTCCAGATTGCTTCTTAGTGCTAGGTAGAGCTTTTGGCTTTCAGCAGGGAGCGGCTTAATGATCAGCCATCTCTAGGGCCGGTCTCTTCTTCGGGCCAAAGGAGCTGTCCCACATTCAAGTGGAGGGCTGCTGCCCTTCCGTGATCACAGGGAAGGACTCCTCATGGTAGTCGCCCTTCCAGGTGATTTTCTACCCTTTTCAGGGTCCTCCAAAAAAGAAAGAATGGACGGCAGGAAGGGGACTGTTCCTGCACATCTGGAAGCGCTGTGCACGCAAACCGGAAGCCCAGAATTTTTCTTGTTTAGTCAATGGGAAAAGACTTGTGGGAGATTTTTTTTGTACCTGGTAATTGCAGCCAGATTGCTATATGCACAAAGATGGAAAGATTCTGAAATAGCCACAATGGAGGAATGTTTAGTAAAGATGACAGAATTCATAGAAATTGCAAAATTAAGATGTTTGATTACAGAGAAGACAGCAAGTGCATTTATTACAGATAGACCTTGATTTATAACCATTTATTTAGTGATCATTCAAAGTTACAAAGCACTGAAAAAGTTTCTTATGACCAGTCCTTGCATTTACAACCATTGCACCAACTTCACAGCCAAATGATCAAAAGTTGGGTGCCTGGCAAATGTCATGTATTTATGATGATTGCCATTTGTCACTTTTCAAGCTGAGTTCTGGCAAGCAAAGTCAATGTAGGAAGCCAGCCAGAGTTCACGTCCTGCCTTGAAAGCCACTCATGAAAGCTAGTTGGGTGACTTTGAGATTATCATTCTCTGCCAACCCATCTCACAGAGTGGTGGTTGTGGGGGAAATAGGAAGAGAGAGGTATGTTGGATATGTTCACTACCTTCAGTTTTGTTAAAATAGTAAGGTGGGATATAAATAAATAAGATAAAAAAAATTAGCACAGCAATTTGACAGCATATTTTTCTGCTGATTTAAGAACTAGGAGAATGCATGTTAATATCATTGTAGGGAAGAGCCCTAAAAGGCTAGAATATATACTAAGGAAGAAGTTTAAAGACTTAGCATAATGCATGGATTATCATCTAACTGGAAAATGCCAGTCTTTTTGCAAAGGTGTACAGTATTACACTATTCTATGCAATTAGATTTGACTCAATCATTCATAGGATACTTCCCAAGCTTTGTCATCTTATGGCGGGTCGAATCCCGAGTGCCGCGTAGCAGAGTGAGCGCCTGTTACTCATCCCAGCTTCTGCCAACCTAGCAGTTTGAAAGCACGTAAAAATGCAAGTAGAAAAATAGGGACCACTACGGTGGGAAGGTAACAGCGTTCCGTGCGCCTTTGGCGTCTAGTCATGCCGGCCACATGACCACGGAGACGTCCTCGGACAAGCGCTGGCTCTTCGGCTTTGAAACGGAGATGAGCACCGGCCCCTAGAGTCGGAAACGACTAGCACGCATGTGCGGGGGAACCTTTACCTTTACCTTTACTTATGGTTTTATAATCCATAAAACCACTAATATTATCAATCTTGCTTTTTAGAAGCCTTTAATAGGCATTATCACGGTTTTTAAATTCTGTTTATATTGTGTACACCTAAATAACTGCATACTGTACATAGGAATTGCCCAACACATTTGAAGACCACCAGAGAAATAGAGACTGTTACAGAATATATATGTATAAATAGTGGTCATTTAAGAAATGATTCATGGGTATTAAATCAATGTAGAAACAGGTACATATTTAGGATTTCTATATGTGAAGTTGTTCATTTTCCTTTCATTTTTTAGTTCATTATAAGATTATTCTTACTGTTTGCTCCTTATCCTTAGGATATGATTTGGGAGGGAGATGATTCACTGACAATTGTGGATGATTTTTTTTTTAAATTCCATTTATATCCCGCCCTTCTCCGAAGACTCAGGGCGGCTTTACAAACTTAGCAGTAGCCTTCATTCTATGTATATGCCTGCTTATTAGGGCTTTCACACCCCCCCCAAGCGGCATTATTACAAAGTCAGCTTAATTGCCCCCAACAATCAGGATGTATAGACTCTTTGGGCTATTCAGGATTTAGTTCTAATAGTGTCCATTGGCAAGAGTAGTATTTACTTATGGACTCAGTAAAAAGCCAATTTTTGTTAAAAGTGAACTGGGCAATCATCAAATACATTTTTTTATTCAGAAAAGACCTATGAAAACATAAAATCTATGATGAGATGCTGATAGCTTTCCATCTGTCAACACGGAGCTGCTAAGAAGGATTAGACTATAAAACTAATCTACTGGAATTAAAATGAATTTAATTTGTTCCTAGTGATGAATTGTGAATGTGAACAGGAAATGTTAGTTTTAACATTATCAACCTGTCCCTGCCAAAAGTAATTTTGAGATTACATATTTTGAACAAGAATTTTTGACAGTGCAGGAAGAAAAAAGGGTGAAGTTCTTTTAGTTTGTCTTCTTCCTATTTTTTTTTAAATGTGCGTTTGCACCTTCAGTGACGCATTGCTGGCAATCATTCTGTATCATTTATAGACTGAATTATTTTTGGCAATAATTTGAGGCAGCCAAATGTGTTGCAAAAATCCAAAGGCTCTGCAAGTATTGCTTCATTAAGATGCCTGCTGTGTGCCCAGAGCACCTGAGGCAATTAAGCATCTGTGCCAATTTAGTCTTCCATGCTTTCCAAAACTTTTCTTTCAACATGTCACATTCCCTCCTCCCCTCTTTGGACACAGAAGCATAAAGTTATTCATCTTCTGGTCCTGTATCCACAATAATGTTCTGTTCACAGTACAAAAGAATCCAAATGGATCTTTGCAAATTGAGTTTAACACAGAGGGATAGACTATATTGTTCCAGAAGATTATTTTCTTTATGCATGTGCAAAACCTCTACAGTATTTCCAAACTGCATATAGTGTTGAAAATGAAAACATCCAGGACTCTGAATGTCAGTGCTACTCAAATATTATTATGAACATCTCTATCTGTCATAGGAAAATATTTATAATTGAATTAATATATCATTCCATGGGAAAAATATAATCCCTAGGAATGGTCAGTGGTCTTTCACATGAACTCATGGAATGAGAAAATAGTTAATATTTTCAGAAAGCTAAAATTCTCACTTGAGAGAATAGTTATATTTTATAGTAGTTTATGAAAAACGCTTTGTCTTGATGCTTTATGCAATGGTGGTAAAGTCTTTTCCTTGTGAAGAGTTGAACACAGTCCCAGATCCATTCAAAGACCATTTTAGGGGATATGTATCTTGCAATCCGTACTCAGGCAAGGAAGGGAATTCTATTTCTGTTTTATCATGCCACTGTCTTTCAATCTCCTTACTGAAGCTGGCAGAGATGGTTGTGAAACTGCTATTGTGAATATTTAGAATTTAATTCTGCAATATTTCAATATTTATGCAGGAACTGACTTAATTAGGGATGCTCAGGATTCCAGAATCATGAAAATCACAGCTCTTTCTCAAATTGTTATTAGTCAACACACCTGGCAAGTCACACACACACACATTCTCTCACACACAAATACACAAAACACAAATACACACACACACACACACACACATTTCCAGTTGGGATTCAGATTTACTGCACCTATTCCTCTCTAGAAAAGTGGGAGAACTAATGAAATGGACTATCCCTAGAAGTTACTGGATTTCAGGGGACTTCAAAAGGCCTGGGGGATTTTCCAGACAGTATGATATGCAGTTCTGTCAATAGTTTCACTTCCCTATGGAATATAGAGATGATCAAGGCAGTTGACATGATCATGCCTGAGAATTGTATAGGACTTTTTCAGCCCCTTTATTAAACATCTCAGTTAACAGCAGTATAGCAAATCAGGAGAGCTCATCAGTACTCATAATCAGCAATGAATACTAAGAGCTCATTACTGATTCTACTGTGTAACAAAGTAAAGGGCATAACATCAATTCTTTCTTCTGCTGCTGTGTCTTTTCACTTTCACTATCTCACTATCACCTATTGGAGTTATGCTGAATGGAATTTGAAATCTTCAAAATATCACATTATATAGTACCTTTGGCAACTTGTTGTAACATGGGGTTAAACATGCTGAGGGCAAAACTGATATAATTT
Organism: Vipera ursinii; assembly: GCF_947247035.1. Lineage (NCBI taxonomy): Eukaryota > Metazoa > Chordata > Lepidosauria > Squamata > Viperidae > Vipera > Vipera ursinii. The sequence goes on from NC_139516.1 coordinate 185,017,093, forward strand.
TCACAACTGACTATCTAATTATGGCAGTTCAATTCGTATACGTTTCAAGGTTCAATTTGTTTTCATAAGGAATTTTAGATGTGAACAAGGTGAGTGGGTTTGATCAGTCACAGTGTTTCTTGCCCCTTGCCACTGTTGTGAGAAAAATGCTCAGTTAAATAAGAAACCAGAATAATTGGAGCTAGCTGCAAGTATATATATATATATTTGGAATGTATAGAGTGATTGCTGGACTGCCAAACTTGCAGGAGAGAGCTGGGAGTAAATCAAGGCTACAGAGTATATATGTTGAGTAATTTACACTACATAATGAAAGATAAAGAAATATAGTAAATCACTGTGTGACCCTTTCACTGGACTGTTTTTGATAAGCTATTAAAATTGACAACCTTGTGACTTTCCACGCTATTTGGTTTCTATTCTTTTGGATAATATCAATGTGTTTAATAATAATAATAATAATAATAATAATAATAATAATAATAATAATAATAATAATAATAATAATAATATAAAGTTGGAAGGGACCTTGGAGGTCATCTAGTCCAACCCCCTGCTCAGGCAGGAAACCCTATACCATTTCAGGCAAATGGCTGTCCAGTCTCTTCTTAAAAACCTCCAGTGTTGGAGCATTCACCACCTCTGGAGGCAGGTTGTTCCACTGGTTAATTGTTCTAACTGTCAGGAAGTTTCTTCTTAGTTCTAGGTTGCTTCTCTCCTTGATTAGTTTCCATCCATTGCTTCTTGTCCTGCCTTCAGGTGCTTTGGAGAATAGCTTGACTCCCTCTTCTTTGTGGCAGCCCCTGAGATATTGGAACACTGCTATCATGTCACCCCTCACCCTTCTCTTCATTAAACTACACATACCCAATTCCAGCAACCGTTCCCTATATGTTTTAGCCTCCAGCCCCCTAATCATCTTGGTTGCTCTTCTCTGTACCCTTTCTAGAGTCTCGACATCTTTTTTACATCGTGGTGACCAAAACTGGATGCAGTATTCCAGGTGTGGCCTTACCAAAGCATTGTAAAGTGGTATTATGTTATTGTTTATCCAAGGAGGTAGGGTGGCTTAGTGGTTGAAGATGCTGAGCTTGTCAGGTGGAAAGACCCAAGCGCTTTGTGATGGGGTGAGCTCCCATTACTTGCTGATCATATCATCATGGGAAACACTGACTCCCTCAGCTAAGATGAGTACCACCCCCTAGAGTTGGACATGGCTGGACAGGGGAAACCTGTACATTTACCTTTCTATTTTATCCACATCCTTTCATACCATTCTATTCAGATCCTAAAGGAAGGAAATCTGTCTGTTTCTTTTGTCTGTCTCCAGTCCAATATATAATCTATTTCTAAGGCATATAAAAATGAACAAATGAAGTAAGCCATCATACTGCTTATGGCTTATTACATCTAATCTTCCCGAGTCATATTCTCTCTCAGTTGGCTTGAGTTGTTAAAGATGGTTGGCCAACAAGATGCTTGAACATATCATAGCTGATCAAATCTACCCAGATCCTTTTGGCTGAAATAGATTTTCTAGATCAATTTCAATGAAATTTTAGGCCTAGTTTTGCCACTGGAACTGCTTTGGATGCTCGGGTGGATTATCCCTGCTGAGAAAAATTTGGGAAAATGCCACCATTTAAGGACTTGATACCATTGACTGAGAAGGCTGGAGATGGGGGTTAAATAATCATGAGGGTGGCTGCAGCATGGGAGCAAACCCTTGCCTTTTTTTACAGGTGACACACATGTAAAAAGGGGTGAGGTTTCAATAATGGATGGTGCTTTTACTTTTTAGAAATCCCCTGGATATTCCTTCCATTGGCTGATATGAGACTGAGGACTTCCTTGGGTGTGGACCTGTTTGGTGATGATCCCAGTCTTAGACTGCCCTTTCAGTCAGGATATGTCTGGAACCATCTTTATTATCTTTTTGATGCCTGGCAAATATATTTTCATGCTACCAAATATTTTTTTATATAATAGTGCTGCTATGATTTTTAAGCTTGTGCTGCTACTGTATCTTATTCCTTATTTTGACTTGCTTATTTTATTAAATGGTTTTGTGTTGTAAAGCTTTAATTACCTTTTTTTAACTACCAACCACTTTTTTAAAATAAAAAGTAGAGAAATATTTTATATGTATGATGTATAGATAAATAAATAAAATATGTGGCCTTGCTTCAAAGGAATCAGCTTCTGTGCATTGGTTGTCCCTATGCAGAAGGTACTTTCTGTGTTGTGATGTGTACAGCCGCTGTATTTGGCTGCTTGGAAGTGGGCAGGTGCTAAGGGGGTTGTGCATTATTCAAAGCTTCATCATAGCTTTGAAGTTCTGCACACCCCTAATAGCTAGTATTTGCATTGCATATTAAAAAGTTCTAGATCAGTAATGTTATATGTATATTAAGTGAAGGAGAAAAGATTGTTAGAGAATGGCATATTCAACCATTTACTGATTCTGATAAAGAATATTTGTAGTTCAGGGTTGAAATGAGGGGTACTTGATACTCTCTGAGCTTAGTTATTTTGTTGTAGACATTTCATTACCTAAACCAGATAACATCATCAGTGTAAAGTCGTGTGCTTCACATAGAGACGGACACAGAGCTGGGGTAAAGATGAGTTTATTCTGAACAGAATGAACTGGGGAAACAGGGAAGCCTGGCATCTATTTGTACCTGCCCAGGTGGATGGCATCCAATCAGTTCAAACCTGGGCTTCCTGCCAGTGCAGGTGACAATGGGTGTAGATCCTGGCTTCCCACCAGGCTGACCATGCCTGGGGCTGTCAACAGCTTAAGTCATTAGGCTTATCCTGAGTGAGCAGTTATCGCCCAGAGCTGTCCAGCCCCTCTGCTGATCTGCACCATCAGCCTCCTGCTGTGCTGTCCTTTGTGTATGCTGGGAGGCATACACTGCAATCAGTGCTAATAAGGAGTGGGATTTAGTCTCAGTTTATTTTCTAGTGGCTTGCCCTGTCAGTATTTGTGGGAGTGGTCTTGGAGGTTCTTTGGTTGGATTGTTCACTGTTAGCTTGTTTGGCAGTTCCTTGATTGGGTATTATTTACTTCTTGATTGTTGTTCTCATATTCAGCTTGAAGTTAATCTGTGCTAACAATAACAACAATAATAATGATGAAGTTGGAAGGGACCTTGGAGGTCATCTAGTCCAAACCCCTACTCAGGCAGGAAACCCTATATGATTTAAACAAATGGCTGTCCAGTCTCTTCTTAAAAACTTCCACTGTTGGAGCATTCGCCGCTTCTGGAGGCAGGTTGTTCCATCGGTTAATTGTTCTAACTGTCAGAAAATTTCTCCTTAGTTCTAGGTTGCTTCTCTCCTTGATTAATTTCCATCCATTGCTTCTTTTCCTGCCTCCAGGTGCTTTGGAAAATAGCTCGACTCCCTCCTCTTTGTGGCAGCCCCTGAGATATTGGAACACTGCTATCGTGCCACCTCTAGTACTTCTCTTCATTAAACTAGACATGCCCAATTCCAGCAACCGTTCCTTATATGTTTTAGCCTCCAGTCCCCTAATCATCTTGGTTGCTTTTCTTTGTACTCTTTCTAGAGTCTCAATGTCTTTTTTACATCATGGTGACCAAAACTGAATGCAGTATTCCAAGTGTGGCCTTACCAAGGCTTTGTAAAGTGGTATTAACACTTCACCTGATCTTGATTCTATCCCTCTGTTAATGCAGCCCAGCATTGTGTTGGCTTTTGGGGCAGCTGCAGCACACTGCTGGCTCATATTTAAGTGATTGTCTACTAGGACTCCAATATCTCTGTTACAGTTACTACTATTGAGCAAGGTACCACCTGTATTATACCTGTGCATTTGTTTTTTCTTGCCTAAATATAGAACCTTACTTTTTTCACCATTGAATTTCATTTTGTTAGATAGCGCCCAAGTATGTCAAGATCCTTCTGTATCTTAAGCCTATCTTCTGGAGTGTTGGCTATTCCTGCCAGCTTGGTGTCATCTGTAAATTTGATGAGTTCCCCATCTATCCCCTCATCCAAATCATTGATGAAGATGTTGAAGAGCACTGGGCTTAGAACAGAGTCCTGGGGCACCCCACTACACACTTCCCTCCATGTAGATGTGGTTCCATTGAGGACCACACACTGAGTATGGCCGGTCAGCCAGCTACAAATTCATCTGGTGGTGATGCTGTCTAACCCACATTTTTCTATCTTATTTCTATCTCATCTGGGTGTTGATTGCTGGTGGGGAGGTGTTTTGGTCTTTTCCCCTTTTTGGCTTATTGATTATCTCTGTTGCACAGTATGTAGAAGGTGTTTATGTATTTAGTTCAGGATGATAATAGTTTTCCAGTTGAAACTATGGTTAACTCTGTCAATAATTAATATTTTACTAGCTTTTGGCCATTGCTGAATTTTACATACTTATTTACAGGCCACAACTAGCAGATTAATGTCATTGTCTTACAGGGTTTTCAATAGTTTGGCTAGTATTTTCTCAACTTCTGCAGCTTTGATAGTAACAATATTTGCTAAGGTCCATATAGTTACTTATAGTTTTGCAATATCACCATAGGTTTTCAAAAGCTGAACTATGACCAATTGGATGCATTACTCCAAATTGACGGTCTTCAAACCAAGTAAGAAATTTGAATTAGTTTTCTTAGATGCATATAAAATTTGTGAAAAGATAGCCTGAAGGGAATGTCTGATGTTTTTAATCAATATGTTTTTTTCCAGATATACTTAAATATAAATAAATGGAAGCATGGTAGTACCTTTTGATTCTGGTATGCATACAACAGGATGAGTCTTGTATCAGAGCGTTTCAGCTATCATCTTGCTGACTTTGTCTCCATATACCACCTCTGCTGTTAAGCAGTTATGTTAGGCACAATATGAAAACAGACTTTACTGTATTCATACTGTTAATGTCTTTTGTTTATTTATTTAGAAAATTTGTATTTCTGCCTGCTCGCACAGGGCGACTCAAGTTGGCTTACATAAGTAGAAAAACACCCTATAAAAATAAAATAACAAGAGGAAAATAATAAAATAATATAATAACCCCCCACCCCAGCAACAACACACATTAAACTAGTCATTTGCTGGGCTCTATTCCGCTCTGGGTTCCCCAGGCCCACTAGCAGAACCAGATCTTCAGCGCCTTCCAAAAGAGTGTTAGAGTGGGGGCCAGTCTAATCTCTGGGGGAATAATGTTCCAGAGAGAGGGAGCTACCACGGAGAAGGCCCTGCTTCTGTGTCCCACCTGAAGCATCTCCTTGGGGGATAGGACCCACAACATTCCTTGCCTCCCCACTCTAGTGGGTTGGATTTGACTTAAACATATCTATCTATCTATCTATCTATCTATCTATCTATCTATCTATCTATCTATCTATCTATCATCGTCTGTCTGTCTGTCTGTCTGTCTGTCTGTCTGTCTGTCTGTCTGTCTGCCTGCCTGCCTGCCTGCCTGCCTATCTATCTATCTATCTATCTATCTATCTATCTATCTATCTATCTATCTATCTATCTATCTATCTATCTATCTATCTATCTATCTATTTTTTATTTTATAAAATATTTTATTAAGAATATAAATTACAATAGTAAAAACTAATATAAAGGAAACAGAAAGAAAAGAGAATGTAAAAAAGAATAAAAAATACAGGAAAGAAGAAAAAAAGGAAAGAAAGAATAAAGAATATATATATATATATATAAAGAAGCAACTTCCAACTTTCATCTCAGCCAATATAAACCATTTAATTTATAAAGTTAAACAGGGTATCTCTTCGTTCCATATCCCATGCCTTATCTACAGTATAATCAAATCCAAATAACATCAACTTTTCAACCATTAAATATCTTTGTTATGACTTACAATATCAGGATAACCAAAATAGTCAGTTGTCAATACATATATTGCATGTGTATATGTGTCAGTGGTGGGATTCTGCCAATTTGCACCAGTTTGGCAGAACCGGTAGCTATTTTTTTTTTTGCCAAGCCCATAATGGATTTCTGGAAGCAGCATCCTCACAGAGGATCTGTATCCTCCATATTGAAAACCTGCAGGTGCAGTTTGAGATGCATTTAACTAATTTCATCATCATCATCTAAGTATACCCTGACTGAAATTTCTTCTTTAATTATGTACTATCTTGAAGAAAATTGTCCTTAATTATGCACACACCCACACACCCAGATGAGCATACACACAAACACACACACCATTTATGGCCTTATAAAGGAATGTCCTCATAAGGTGATTATAGTAAATACTGGAGCTAAAATGATCTTATGATGATGATGATATTATTCAAACATAATATCTCAGTATAGCCAACCGAAGTTTATTTGAAAACACTATGGGAAGAAAGTTTTTATTGTGAGTTGCTGAGAGTCTTTCTTTGATAACACTGGGATATAAATCCAATGAATAAATAAATTCATCCATCTTTCAGTGCTGCTGCTGTGATTCTCATCTGAACTGGAATCTTATGTGGGTATTCTTTGTTAACATTTTAGAAAATTAGACATCACCTCTGCCTTGGCCAAGACATAGCATTTTAGAATGTTTTCTGACAATGTACCAAGAAATTCATCCATATGGAGGCATTCAGAACTACTGCTTCTGGGTTGTAATGGTTTAAAACTACACTGGCAGTTTTAAGGACTTGAATCCATAGATTTGTAAGGCATGTAACCTTACAAACCTAAGGAATGGAAAAGCCTTAATATTTCCAGTTGAATCTATCAAGGCAGCAGAAACAAGATTGATGAAATTAATATACTTAAAAAGGATGGTAATGACTTACAAAGCCCTACGTGGCATGGGTCCGGATTACCTATGGCAACACCTGCGGCCAGCGTCAACTTACCTCCGTCCAGTGCGCTCCCACAGAGAGGGCCTCCTCAGGGTGCCTCCGATCAAAGAATGTCGACTGGTGGCCCCCAGGGGGAGGGCGTTCTCTGTGGGCGCGCCAGACCTGTGGAACCGCTTGCTGGTTGAGCTCTGGATGGCCCCCGACCTTCGCTCCTTCCGGCAGGATCTAAAAACTTATTTATTTGAGCAATCCAGCCTGGTTTGATGGGTTTGGGTTTGGGGTTTTAACATGGTTTTTAATTATTGTATATATCGGGCATAATATTTAATTGTTTTTTAACTTTTGTACTTTGTCTTTTAATATTTATTGCCCTGTACACCACCCTGAGTCCTTCGGGAGAAGGGCGGTATAAAAATTTAATAAATATAATATAATATAAATATATATATTTTATTGCTTTGATCTGACAAAGGTTTCTCTCAGGCTACAAATAAAAAACCTGATAGCTGACTTGAAACTATGAAAGTCGAAGGAGCTGTTTTTTCCTTAAGCTGCTGCCACAACTAAGTTGCCAAAAAAACCAGTTAGAAGGGATTTTGATCAGCAGAAGCATCTATTTTCTTCATATTATTATGCTGTTTGTTATATATCAACATCAGCATATTTATTAACAATAGTAACTCTCTATACAAATTATATACCTTTTTAAATTTACTAGTAAGGCATTGCACCTAGCCTGTATAAAAAGGGATAACAATTTTATTTATAGTGATTTATACTACTTGTTATTTTTTTAAACTGGAAACTATTGGTTTTCTTTTGCTGGAATTATTGGAGTGATAAGGAATTATTGTCCTTACCAAAATGAAGCTATGGGATATCAGTTCAGTATGATTGGGATGTGGAGCTATAAACATCTGCTTCAGTGGAATAAGTGACCTCCTCTTCTCTAGATTTCAGATCTTAACCCCATTCAATTCAACAAGGTTTACTGTCACATCTGCATGTAATTAGAGAATTTCAACCCTAATCTCTTATGCAAAATCAGAATACACTTCTTGGAATCAATTAAATAACATTGAGATGAGCACCGGCCCCTAGAGTTGGAAACGACTAGCACGCATGTGTGGGGCAAACTTTACCTTTACCTAGTGCATAATTATTGGTTACATCCTATGCTATTTCCAATAGCAGCCATCCCCAACCTTTTTAGCACCAGAGGCTGGTTTTATGAAAGAAATTTTTCCATGGACTGAGGGGTGGTGGTGGTTTTGGTTTATCTCGCTTACCCACTGCTCACCTCCAGCTGTGTGGCCTAGTTCCTAACAGGTCATGGACTGGTACCAGTCCATGATCCAGGGGTTGGGGGCCCCTATCCTATAGTATTTGCCCAGCCTATTCAATTCAACAGGGTTGGCACATTTCCTGTCATTTCAATAATGTCTTCTCTGCACTCACACTCCCCTCTGGAACAAGGTACTCCCTGAAGGCTTTCATTCTACTGGTGTTTCAGAGGGTTTTCAAGCCTGGCTCTTTGAATAGGTCTTTAGCTAAGGTGATTGAAGTGCTTTCTGCATTGTGTAAGTCAGTCTATTATTGTTGCCTGATTTTCCCATCTTTTATCCCTTTTGACTTTATTGTTATACTGTTATCTTTCTGGGTTTTTACTTAGTGAAGTTGAATGTTGATCAGTGTACTCATTTAACAAACAAAACAAATATCAAATATCTGATTTAAAGTTTGTGATTCATCTTATCCATAATAATTTTGATATATACAGATCTGTTCATTCTAAAAAAATTGTAAACCATAGGCAAAAAATTTTCATATAGACAGAAGCTCATTTCTTTCAAGCTAAATCAACCAAAAGTGTCAGCTGGTCTAATGCCAGTTCAGAAAACATTTTTCCCACGAGCAAGTAACAGTGGAGGAAGAGACTTTTGTTTTCTCTGTCTTCTTGATTTTGGATCCATAAGAAAGGTGCCACTGATTAGTTTTATGTTTACCAATTAAGCAGTGAAGCAATTAAAACATAAGCAGATAACCACTTAATTAGATGTAAACCTAACCTTAAATTTAGTATGTCATTATAGCAAACCAGAAAACAAAACTTTACTTTTTGTTTTGAATTTATGCATTGATCAATCATTGCTCAACTATTCAACAAGGGATTATCAGTAAATATATTTCTGTCCATGAATTATGGAATGAATTTTTTTAAAAAAAGGCGTCATGAAATAAGGAAAATAAAATAGTGAGCTGAATGATATGAGCTTGAATAATTTTTTTTGGGTGGTGTAACTTTTAAATTCAGGACATTTCAAAAATATACTTATGCATAATTAAGGACAATTTGCTTCAAGATAGTACATAATTAAAGAAGAAATTTCAGTCAGGGTATACTTAGATGATGATGATGAAATTAGTTAAATGCATCTCAAACTGCACCTGCAAGTTTTCAATATGGAGGATACAGATTTACATTTCTCTCCAATCTGAGAAAAATAATAATCAAAAGTTAAAATGCTCACAATGAGCACCTATTACCATGCCAAATGAACCTTATAGCAGCCAGATAAATGGACAGCTTAAAAGTTCTCAGTCTGATAAACCACCTCTGACATATTTCTGAAATTGGTCTCTTTCTGTTTTAATATATAATAAAGTTATGGAAGTTAAAGCAGTGGTTCTCAACCTTTTTTTCCATCATGGATCCCCTTTAAATACCTTTTGTGGCCATGGACCTTCAAGACTTAATTCAAGATTTAAATAATTTCTTCAAGCCTTTGCACCCCCTGTGATGATATTGCACCTCCCCCAGAGGTCCACGGACCATAGGTTGAGAACCATTGAGCTAAATATTAACATTTAGCCCTTGCTCTCAATTCTCTCATGTATGCAAGTATGTATGTATGTATGTATGTATGTATGTATGTATTCATTTCTCTTTCTCTTTGCATTTTCTTTCCTATTTTACACTTTTCCACATCTTTTTGATATTTTCATGCTTTTTCCTAAGTTGCTTTGTGCTTAAATTTGATTATATATAACTTTACTCCATATAACTTAGTTACTAAAATGTACTTATAGATGCTACCTATGACATTATGCCTTGAAATATAATAATAAAATAGAATAGCTTGGGTTTTTAACTTCTTTGGATCTGATGTTGAAAATATAATTAAACTGTCTATTTTTTCTGTAAGCTGAAAGAACTGTCAGAGGTGACCACATCTGGAGAGTAAGAATGGGATGTTACAAAATCAAAACTTTACTTGACCTTCCTAAAGCAAATGATCTTTTACTAAAATTGCCATTTTAATATACTTGAAGGAAAGATATGTTTTGGGAAGGGCGATTATGTGCCATTAAGTCATTTTTAACTTCTAGTTACATAGATAAGATTTCTCCATGATGATCTGTCCGTATCCTGGTCTTTCAAGTCATAAATGGTGCACTCATCATCCCTGCAACTGAGTCTGTTTACCTAGTTGATGGTCATCCTCTTCTTCTCTTTCCTTCCACTTACTCTAGTATTAGACCTGTCTCCAAAGAGCTAGGTCTTTGCATAATGTGTCCAAAATAAGATAATGTGAGCCTGGTCATTTGTGCCTTAAATGTTCTCAATTTGCTGATGATGCCTAAGAAGTCAGTTTTAGTTGTTTCATTTCATCATTCATTGTGTTAACTTTTCCTGTTCTTAGATACTGGGTTTGATGCATGATTGACGAGATGAGGTGAGTGAGTTCAGCAAAGATCATTGTTTATTTGGTTGCAGGAACTGAACTGAGAAACAGGGCTGTGAGTGCAGCAATTTATACCTTGGCCTCTAGGTGGCGGCCAATAGGTTTAAAGCAACCTATTGCTGCCCTAGAGGCAGCCAATGGCGGCACTGGTGACAGGTTGTCTGAGGAGCTGGGAGCCGTTAGCCAGCTTCCCTGCTTGAGCAACCTTCGAGCAATTAACCCCACGTGATATTCCTTAGCAAGACAAAGCCCAATACATAACACCTGTATTTAGACTTTTTATATTACATTTTTCTGTTATAATTCTATATTTTCAGCACTGGATTTTCTTTTCATGGGTGAAGGTACTTTCAAAGAAAACACAATTCAAAATGAAAACTGTTAGTCATATGATTATAGCCTAACTGGTTGGGTTGGCAATATATAAGCCATGATTGTAATGTATTGTTGTTGTTAGCTGCAAAGTCATGACCGACCCATCGTGACCCTATGGACAACATTCCTCCAGGCCTTCCTGTCCTCTACCATCTTCTGGAGTCCATCTAAGCTCACGCCTACTGCTTCAGTGACTCCATCCAGCCACCTCATTCTCTGTCATCCCCTTCTTCTATTGCCCTCGATCTTTCCCAGCATTAGGCTCTTCTCCAGTGAGTCCTTTCTTCTCATTAGGTGGCCAAAGTATTTGAGTTTTAGCTTCAGGATCTGGCCTTCTAAGGAGCAGTCAGGATTGATCTCCTCTAGGACTGACCGGTTTGATCGCCTTGCAGTCCAAGGGACTCGCAGGAGTCTTCTCCAGCACCATAGTTCAAAGGCCTCAATTCTTTGGTGCTCAGCCTTTCTGATGGTCCAACTTTCACTGCCATACATTGCAACTGGGAAGACCATAGCCTTGACTATACGCACTTTTGTTGACAGGGTGATGTCTCTGCTTTTTAGTGTGCTGTCTAGATTTGCCATGGCTTTCCTCCCGAGGAGCAAGCGTCTTTTAATTTCTTGGCTACAGTCCCCATCTGCAGTGATCTTGGAGCCCAGGAAAATAAAATCTGTCACTACCTCCATTTCTTCCCCATCTATTTGCCAGGAATTGAGAGGGCCAGATGCCATGATCTTGGTTTTCTTAATGTTAAGTTTCAACCCAAGTTTTGCACTCTCCTGCTTCACCCGCAACAAGAGGCTCTTTAGTTCCTCTTCACTTTCTGCCATTAGAGTGGTATCATCTGCGTATCTAAGGTTGTTGATATTTCTTCCGGCAATCTTAATTCCAACTTTTGATTGATCTAGCCCTGCCTTTCTCATGATGTGCTCTGCATATATGTTAAATAGGCAGGGCGACAGTATACAGCCTTGCCGGACTCCTTTCCCAATTTTGAACCAATCAGTGGTTCCATGCCCAGTTCTCACTGTCGCTTCTTGACCCACATATAGGTTTCTCAAGAGACAAATAAGATGGTCTGGTACTCCCATCTCTTTAAGAACTTGCCACAGTTTGTTATGATCCACACAATCAAAGGCTTTAGCATAGTCAATGAAGCAGAAGTAGATGTTTTTCTGGAACTCCCTAGCTTTCTCCCTGATCCAGCGTATGTTGGCAATTTGATCTCTAGTTCCTCTGCCTCTTCGAAATCCTGCCTGTACTTCTGGTAGTTCTCGATCCACATACTGCTGAAGTCTAGCTTGTAGGATTTTAAGCATGACTTTACTAGCATGAGAAATGAGTGCAATGGTGCGATAGTTTGAACATTCTTTGGCACTGCCTTTCTTTGGAATTGGAATGTAAACTGATCTTTTCCAATCCTGTGGCCACTGTTGAGTTTTCCAAATTTGCTGGCAAATTGAGTGTAGCACTTTTACTGCATCGTCTTTTAAGATTTTGAATAGCTCAGCTGGAATACTGTCACCTCCACTAGCTTTGTTGTTGCTCAGCTTTTCTAAGGCCCACTTCACTTCACATTCTAGGATGTCTGGCTCGAGGTCAGTGACCACCTCATTGTGATTATCAGGGACGTTAATCTCATTCTTGTATAGTTCTTCTGTGTAATTTTGCCACCTGTTCTTAATCTGCCTCTGTTAGGTCCCTGCCATTTTGGTCCTTTATCATGCCCATTTTTGTATGAAACGTTCCCTTCATCTCTCCAATTTTCTTGAAAAGATCTCTGGTCCTCCCTATTCTATTGTTTTCTTCTATTTCTTTGCACTGTTCATTTAAGAAGGCATTCTTATCTCTTCTAGCTATTCTCTGGAATTCTGCATTCAATTGGACGTATCTTTCTTTTTCTCCCTTGCCTTTCGCTTCTCTCCTTTCCTCAGCTATTTGCAAAGCTTCCTCAGACAGCCATTTTGCTTTCTTGCATTTCTTTTTCTTTGGGATGGTTTTGGTTGCTACCTGTTGTACAATGTTGCGAACCTCTGTCCATAGTTCTTCAGGCACTCTGTCTATCAGATCTAATTCCTTAAATCTATTTGTCACCTCTACTGTATATTCAACAGGGATATGATATAATTCATACCTCAGTGGCCTAGTGCTTTTCCCTACTTTCTTCAGTTTAAGCCTAAACTTTGCCAGGAGAAGCTCATGGTTTGAGCCACAGTCAGCTCCTGGTCTTGTTTTTACTGACTGTATAGAGCTTCTCCATCTTTGGCTGCAGAGCATATAGTCAATCTGATTTCTGTGTTGACCATCTGGTGATGTCCATGTGTAGAGTCGTCTCTTGGGTTGTTGGAAAAGAGTGTTTGCTATGACCATCGTATTCTCTTGACAGAATTCTATCAGCCTGTGCCCTGCTTCATTTTGCACTCCAAGGCCAAACTTGCCTGTTATTCCAGTTATCTTTTGGCTTCCTGCTTTAGCATTCCAATCCCCCATGATGATAAGAACATCATTTTTTGGTGTTAGTTCTATAAGGTGCTGTAGGGCTTCACAGAACCGGTCAATTTCATCCTTTTGAGCACCGGTGGTTGGGGCATAGACTTGGACTACTGTGGTATTGAATGGTTTGCCTTGGATTCGAACTGAGATCATTCTGTCATTTTGAGGATTGTATCCCAGTATTGCTTTTCCTACTCTTTTATTGACTATGAAGGCTACTCCATTTCTTCTGAGGGATTCTTGCCCGCAGTAGTATACCTGATGGTCATCTGAATTAAATTCACCCATTCCTGTCCATTTTAGTTCGCTGATACCTGAGATGTCGATGTTCAGTCTTGTCATCTCTTGTTTGACCACGTCCAGCTTTCCTTGATTCATGGATCTTACATTCCAGGTTCCTATGGAGAAAAAATCTTTACAGCATCGGACTTTCCTTTCACCACCAGACACATCCACAGCTGAGCGTCCTTTCGGCTTTGGCCCAGTCGCTTCATTCTTTCTGGCGCTACTAGTACTAGCCCTCTGCTCTTCCCCAGTAGCATATTGGACGCCTTCCGACCTGAGGGGCTCATCTTCCAGCATCATATCATTTTGCCTTTTGGTACTGTCCATAGGGTTTTCATGGCAAAGATCCTGGAGTGGGTTGCCATTTCCTTCTCCAGTGGATCACATTTTGTCAGAACTCTCGGCTATGACCTTTCCGTCTTGGGTGGCCCTGCACGGCATAGCTCATAGCTTCATTGAATTACGCAAGCCCCTTCGCCACGACAAGGCAGTAATCCATGAAGGGGGGTAATGTATTGTATTCCTTTAAATGTTTAATGATTGGCCAACGCTGTGTTCTTTCAACGGCCATAAGAGGGAGCTAGAGACATAGCTTCTCTCTCTCTCTCTCTGTGTTAGTTACTCTGTTACATTGCTTGCTGATTATTTTTGATTGTGGTTTTGCTACTGTCATTGGTTATGGGCCCAGAGACGTACTGAGAGCTAGCATACACAGTACCATATCATAATAGCTGAGTTTTGTGTTACGTCTTCAACTGGAAAAATGTCACAAGAACAAGCAACAGGTATTTCCTGGATAACCTGGTTAGATGGGACAAACTATGTTTCCTGGTCCACGAAATGCTGCTTGCTTCTGCGCAAGGAAGGACTATGGGCTGTAGTTCATGACCCACCAGACATGACCGCTTGGGATCCAGAAGATGAGGACGATGCAAAGAAAATAGAGAAATTTAACTGAGACAATGAAAGAGCTCTTTGCCTAATTGGACTAACACTGGATGACCAGCAGCTTGTCCATATCCATGGTGAGGAGTCTGCTGCTAGGTGTTGGGACATTTTGTGAAGAATTTATGTTCATGATAGTGTGGGTGCACACATACACCTTACACGCAAACTGTTTAGGGCTCGTCTTCAGAAGGATGGGAACATGTTAGCTCATCTGGCATTCATGAAGAAAATTTTGCAAGAGCTACATGAAAAGGAGCTGATTTTCTCAGAGCTGCATCAGGTGTATATCATTCTTTCATCTTTGGATGAGAGCTATGATTTGTATGTCTCGTCTTTAGAAGTCCTGACCAGAGAGGAACTAACATTAACAAACATAACTGGGAGATTGCTGGAAGAACCCAGAAGAAGGCAAGACAGAGACCAGCTGAGAGAGACACAACCACAAAAGGAACAACAATCTACTACTGCTTATACTGTTAAGAAATGTTATTTTATTTTTTATTTTTTATTTTAATTCCATTTATATCCCGTCCTTCTCCGAAGACTCAGGGCGGCTTTACAAACTTAGCAGTAGCCTTCATTCTATGTATATGCCTGCTTATTAGGGCTTTCACACACCCCAAGCGGCATTATTACAAAGTCAGCTTATTGCCCCCAACAATCTGGGTCCTCATTTTACCTACCTCGGAAGGATGGAAGGCTGAGTCAACCTTGAGCCTGGTGGGATGCGAACCTGCACTAATTGCAGGCAGCTGTTGTTACTTAAGGAGGCATTAGCCCACTGCTCCACCAAGGCTCTTGTGGGGCTAAAGGACATATTGCTAGATTTTGTAAGAAGGGCAAGAAACAGAATGCAGATAGCTATAGAATAAGAAAATATGTTGGTTTAGCTGTTTCTGGTTCTCCAACATACTTAAACCATGATTTGTGGGTGGTTGACAGTGGGGCTTCTCAGTGTATAACCAAGACTAAAGAGAGATTTGCCCATATGGCTAAGAGTAAACAGTATGTGTTTTTAGCAAATGGCTGGAGAATGAAAGCCTCTGGTGAAGGTAGTGCATACTACTAATGAATGTTTACCAATGTTATATGTGCCTAAACTAAAGTTTAATTTGTTATCTGTGAAGGCATTGGTACAGGCAGGGTTTGTAGTGACCTTCAGGGGAGATAAATGTATTATTGAAAAAAATGGTACCAGAGCTACCGTTAACCTGAAAAATGATTTATTTGTTCTCACTGACAACCCAGGAATTATGGCTCATGCTGGTTCTGTCTATGAGAACAAAAAACCACATGATGATTGTATCCATCTGCTTCATAGACGTTTAGGGCATGTGAATTTCAATACGCTACGGAAGACTGTTGAACTGGCTAAAGGGATAAAACTGAAACCGTGTCAGAAGTACTTGAATTGTAATGCATGTAGCCAGGAGAAAAGTAAGGTAACCCCTGCAAACAGGACTAATGGTTTTAAGACCACTGTACCTTTAGAGGTAGTGTTTGCGGATATCATTGGCCCTATGAAACCTAGTATTGGAGGAGCATGCTATATTCTGAGTATCATGGACCATTATTCACGTTATGGTTTTTGTTATTTAATGAAAACAAAAGCAGACACTTTTCAGAATTTTGCAAACTGGCTGAAGTTTGTTGAAAGAAAAATGAAGAGGAAGGTTCAGTGTATTGTAACAGATAATGGTACTGAGTTTACCAATACACGTTTTGTAGCCATGTTACAGACAGCCGACATTGAACATAAGCATTCTGCCCCTTACAGACCCCAACACAACGCTTTTGTTGAGCAACAAGGGCAAACGCTGCAAGCTATGATAAGAACATTGTTGTCCAATTCTGAGAAACTGTGGGGAGAGGCGGCAATGTGTGCCAACACATCTTAAACGTTGTGGTTCATTCCAAAACCTGATCTAGGTTACTTACACACATTTGAAGCCCCAGCATGCGTTCATATTCCAGCACAACTGAGGCGAAAGGGACAGCATAGAGCAAGACAATTGTTTTTTGTAGGCTATGACTCCAACCACAGGTCTTTTAGGTTTTGGAAACAAGGTACCACTACTGTGTATTGTAGTGCTAGTGCTAAGTTTCTAGAGCATGTAGGTTGGAACAAGCTAGAGCTGGAAAGCGTTGGTGTTGATCCTATTGTGTTTAATGACACCCCTGTTACTGTAAAAGGATGTAATGATAAACCTTCTGTAGCTGTGAAAGAGGAAGTATCGATAGGGGAGGTAGAGGAAGCAGAAGAGGAGAGTCCAACACCAAGTCCTGTATTGCCTAGACGTTCGACACGCGATAGGCATCCACCTGATAGATACCAGGCTAGTGTTGTATGTCAGGTGAATGTAGAACCATCTAATTTTGAGGAGATTAAATTGTATCCCGAAAAAAACCCAAAGAGCATGGAAGGGAGCAATGGATAAGGAGTTACAATCCTTGCAGGAGTTAGAAGTATATGGAAATGTTAGACTCCCACCAGGTGAGCGTGTAATTGGTTGTAAGTGGGTCTATAAACTGAAGAAGGGTGTAGATGGGACTGTTACCCATAAGGCACATTTAGTTTCTTAAGGGTTTGCTCAGTCAAACAAAGACTATGATGAAGTGTTTGCACCTAGTCTGAGGGCTACTACGTTGAGAGCAGCGTTAGTTTGGGCAGCTAGAAACCAGTATAAAATAAACCATGTAGACATAGAAACAGCATATTTGCATGCTCCCTTACATCACACTATCTACCTAACAAAACCACCAGGGATTAACAAAACTCAGAAGAATGATTGTTGGAAACTAAAAAAGAGTCTTTATGGCTTAAAACAATCAGGTTTTGAACGGAACAGGTGTATAGTAGACGAATTGGTTGAAATGGGCTTTGTTGCCAGTATCGCAGATCCATGTTTATTTCAGAAGGAGAAGGATGGTTTATTTTCTTTATTATTGCTATTCACTGATGACATAGCAATCGTTACTAAGACTGACCAAGAAGCAATAAACATTGTTTCACATTTAAAAAAGAAGTTCAGGATTAGGAATCTAGGAGAAATTAATCACTATTTAGGTCTGGATGTTGTGAAGACTGATACAGGTTATAAGATTTCACAGGCTGGAAAGATAAGCCAACTGCTGAAGTGGTACAACATGGAGCTATGTAAGCCTGCAAAGACTCCAATGGCACAGGACTTTAAACACGCTAATACAGCAAGTCCTGCTTTTGACAAAACGGTATTTCAATCTTTGATTGGTAGCCTTTCATATCTCAGTAATTGTTCAAGGCCAGATATTTCTTACAGTGTGAACCAATTAGCCAGATTGTAACCTACTGTTAGGCACTGGCAGGCAGCTAAGCGAATATTGAGATATCTAAAACAAACCATATATTGCTCCTTATATTTGGAACCCAGTCGTGATTTAGTTCTAACTGCTTATGCAGATGTGAGTTTTGCTACTGATGCAACCACTTGAAAATCAACATCAGGTTTAGTGATTATGTTAGGTGGTTCACTCATAGGGTGGAAATCCATCAGGCAGAAACATATCAGTCTGTCCACTATGGAAGCTGAGTTTTCCTGTTTATCTGTTTTGTGTACTGAATTATTATTTTATAAACAAGTCTTAATTGACATGGGATTAACTGTAGAAAGTCCATTTCTTGTGTATGAAGATAACCAGTCTGCAATTAAGATGGCAACAAATGCAGCCATCAGAACACGGTCTAAGCATACTGATCTATGATACTTGAATGTTAGACAGTGTATAAAAGAGAAACTAATACGGTTAGAATACTGTGCAACCGACGTTAACATTGCAGATCATTTCACCAAAGTTCAGGGTGATGTTAAGCACAAAGCTAGTTGTGAAGGTTATTGTCTACGATTATAAAAATAATATATTGTCCTATCTAAAGGGGAGAATGTTAGTCATATGATTATAGCCTAACTGGTTGGGTTGGCAATATATAAGCCATGATTGTAATGTATTGTATCCCTTTAAATGTGTAATGATTGGCCAACGCTGTGTTCTTTCAACGGCCATAAGAGGGAGCTAGAGACATAGCTTCTCTCTCTCTCTGTGTTAGTTACTCTGATACATTGCTTGCTGATTATTGTTGATTGTGGTTTTGCTACTGTTTGCTAAACCCAAAGAACTGTGTTTTTGACTTTTGGACTGGTAATATGACTTTGTATTGGATAACTCTTGAACTGTTGATATCTTCTCTGTACCCGTGTATGACCTGGACTGTTTATTCTTGACTTGTGCTACTCCTAAAAGTAAAGTTTTTTCCTTTTTTACACACCTCAGTGTATCAGTGTGGTTGCTGTGCAAAACCTGACTACTCTCAGTACCACTTCTTCTGTGCATTCTCCTTGTTGGCTCAGGAGATATTCTGCACAAACCCTGTCAAAAACATTCTAGCTCAAAATGAACTCTATAAAATAATGTACACAAATAAATAAAAAATACATCTTGATTGAAATCTGGGATAGTTTTAAAGACACCTACCTATAATTGAGCTAGGATATGAAAAAAGGAAATAAAGAAATCATGGAAATTCTAGATTCTTCACAATGGTTTCTCAGAATTTAGAACTTCCAACTCAGTCCTATACCACTTTTGTTTACTATGCAAATAATTTAAAGTATTTCTCTAAGTGGTCAGTACTAGCTGAAAAATCAAGAATTGGTGGGTCATCTCATCCTAAGATTAACAGGCTGGGGAAGGCCGTCCAACTGAAACAATTCTGCAATTAGCAATAATATTTCCTAGAACATATCTGAAACATAGTCTTATTGCTTTTTTCATACTTCTTTTTCAGAGAGGATTTATGCTCCACTGAAGAAGCTCATCAAAAATTTATGAACGTTTATCCCAAGATCTTCATTAAAAAAAAGCCCATATTGCCAGGTATTCCTGAAAAAAGAACAATAGGGTAATTCATTTTTCTAAATCTGTATTTAATATAAAAAGGAATCAGGAAATGATATTAGGTCAGTTGTCACCAACATGTGCCTCAAAGCAGCTGTCAGATATAAAGATTAGCAGCTAATGGTAAATTTATTTTCTGCTTGAGCAGAAACATCTGTTTGCTGTTTCAAAGTGTATTTTGTCCTACCTCTGAGAAAAGCATGTCCAATTCATAGTCCAATTTTGAGTCCAAATTTTACATGGCCATGTTTTTCTCCTCTATTTTTAAAAATGGAATCCATTAACATTGTAGACCATTCATGGTGTACTATCCATATAAATTAATCACATGTCACCATATTTTTTTCTTTCACAGGAGAAGAAAAAGATTGCCAAAACTCCCACAAAAACAAAACAAAACAAAAACCCAAATTACAATGCAAAGAGAGGAGCAATCTATAGTTTATGAATAAATGCTACAGTCCTACACTGCTGAGCAAACTTATCCTAGAAACTTTGTACGATTTAGAAAGACTAAAGTGATACATCCTATCTTACAAGTGTCTGTCCAAAGCTAGTTTTCTGTTCAAACTACATTTCCTTTTTTGCTTATAACTGCAGCAAAGATTCACAGCAATGGTAGGAAAGCTGTGAAAACACAAAGCTAGAACAAAGTACATTCTGGTGGCAGATATAGCAATAGCATCAGCACTTAGACTTATATACTGCTTCATAGTGATTTACAGCCCTCTGTAAGCAGTTTACAGAGTCAGCATATTGGCCCCCAACAATCTGGGCCCTCATTTTACCCACCTCATAATTTTAGAAATATCAGTATGCCCAGTGGTGGGATTCAAATATGTGGATAACTGATTCTCTGTGTGGATGCCACTTCTGGAAGTCCATTCTGGGCCTGGACAACAAAAACTTAGCTAGTGGTTCTGCTGAATTGGTGCAAACTGGCTGAATCCCACTCTAGGTATGCCCATTTTGTTTTAGTCTGGCTGTATTTCCCTAGTAGATCGTTTTATGTCTAGAAGTATATACCTTGGAAAACCTACTCAAAAATCTTCATGAGAATTTAATGCATTATTTACTATTGCTGTCATTATTTATTTATACATTTTTAATTTCATATTTCAGTGTCACACGTATCTTAAACTGAAGAATAGTGCTTGCATATTACTAAGACCTTTTCTTGTTTGGAGGCCACTCCACCCCCCACCCCCCATTATTTTTCCCATTGCATAATTGTGAGATACAGACGTGTTAGGCATTAAGCAGACTAACACATATTACAAGAAGGTATTTCCTAGTTAATTTGAATGAAGTGCATTATTGTGCTCTGAAAGTGAGACATTTTGCTAAACAATATGTGGTATCTGTCTGAACATTCCTCCATTCATTTTGTTCCCTTGTCTTTCACACGCCTTTTCTATTCACACCATCTGTTGGGAATCCCTTAATTTTCACTGGTTAAGAAGCAATATAATAACTGAGACTAAAAGTTATTCATATGTGTCAATTCTTCTACAAGAAGAATTGTTTTATGTTGAAATTTTATTCATGTAGGCATTTTTTTTATTATTAGAAATCTTACACAGCAAAATGAAATGGACAGGAGACAGTCACAACAAGCTCAGGTCTAATAGTGTTCATTTCCCAGAGAGATAATTTTGATAGATTTGACAGCAAAATTGTAGACTTTTTTTTTACGCTTTTAGATCCTTGAGAAAAGCAGAGGAAGCTTATATAATTGCCCAAAAATATGCTGCTCAATATTATTTAGTAAACCTGAGATCCCTTGGAAGGAGATTATTGTGTAACAATACAAAATTTCCTTCAGGAGAATGTGTCATTTAAACTTTGATCTAACCCAATGTTTATAAAGACAAACTGTATATAATATTGTAAACTGTGTATAATATTGTACACAGAAAGTCAGTCTCTGCTTTATAAGGGCATTGAATAAAATATATTCTCAAATTCTACTTTTAAGTAGAAATAAAGCTTTTTCAGAATAATTTTGCTTACAAGTCAATTGAGAATAAATGCAAACAACTAATAAGAGTACGTACATTAATCGTAAAGCAATATGCTATAAAGGAGCAAGGCACATGTTTACAAGGATGAGTCAATCAATAAATTCAGTAATACATTTATAACAGTGATGTCTATTTATTTAATTGTTGCTAGATCCTTCCTTCCTTCCTTCCTTCCTTCCTTCCTTCCTTCCTTCCTTCCTTCCTTCCTTCCTTCCTTCCTTCCTTCCTTCCTTCCTTCCTTCCTTCCTACTGTTCTGTACCAGCCTGCTACCGGCCCTGCAGAAAAGGCAGGGACAACCCCTTTTACAAGAAGGCAAGAGGCTGGAACTAAGCCTACCAAATTTATGGATACAAAAGCAAACAAGACACGAACCATGAAACAGGAGCTATTCAAGCGGTTGCCTTCAGCAAACCAGCCCTCCCACGCATTCCCCTTTTATACAGTTCAGGGCGTGGCTTCTCTCTGCCTCCTTCCGAGGTGCCCCATTGCCTTCCTCTGTTTACTCCTGATTGACTGCCTCCTGCGTCGGGCGTCCTTGAACAGGGCCAGCTGTGGGTCATCTTCATCCACGCTGTCAGGCTCACACAGCTGTGTCTCCGTCGTGACCAGGTGGGAGGGACCTGGCTGAGGGCTCTCATCAGCAAGCTCTCCAACCCCCTCAGCAAGCTCTTCAACACCCCCCTCCTCCTCTGAGTCGTCCGACCCAATTGCCGAACCCACAGGCTGACCCTGAATCACAACACCTTCCTTCTTTCCTTCCTTCCTTCCTTCCTTCCTTCCTTCCTTCCTTCCTTCCTTCCTTCCTTCCTTCCTTCCTTCCTTCCTTCCAAAAGTCAGCTAAAATAATATTGTTTTAATAATAGTTTCTAACTCCAACAAAGTTTGAATTTGTAATTCAAGTTTCAATCGCATTCTCATGAAATTTTATTTGCTTCCAGTTTTAAGATTTTTTGTTTTAAAAAAGCTCTTAGTTTTCTACTTATTTTTCTAGAATGGGGCATGCATGTACTTTGTTGCTTATGATCAGGTTTCTAGGGTAGTCCAGTCTCCAACCTTCGCTTTCTTGCGAAGGTTGTTGAGAGTGTGGTGGCGCATCAGCTCCCTCTGGTCCTGGATGAAGCGGATTATCTGGACCCTTACCAATCGGGTTTCAGGCCCGGGCACAGCACGGAGACGGCATTGGTCGCTCTGGTGAATGATCTCTGGAGGGCTCGGGATAGGGGATATTCCTCTGTCCTAGTCCTATTAGACCTCTCGGCGGCTTTCGATACCATCGACCATGGTATCTTGCTGCGGCGTCTCAGGGGATTGGGAGTGGGAGGCACAGTTTTTCAGTGGTTCTCCTCCTATCTCCTGGGACGCTCGCAGTCGGTGTTGGCAGGGGGGCAGAGGTCGACCCCTAGGACTCTCGCTTGTGGAGTTCCTCAGGGATCGGTCCTCTCGCCCCTCCTGTTCAACATCTATATGAAACTGCTGGGTGAGATCATTCATGGTTTTGGAGTTGGGTATCATCAATATGCCGATGATACCCAACTTTTTATTTCGACCCCAAACCACCCCAGTGATGCCCTCGCTGTGATGTCCCATTGCCTGGAGGCGGTTCGGGTCTGGATGGGGAGGAACAGACTTCAACTCAACCCTGACAAGACTGAGTGGCTGTACATTCCGGCATCCCGGGATATTCAAAATGTTCCATCTCTTTCTATGGGGGGGTGAGCTCTTACCCCCCGTGGATAGGGCTCGCAACTTGGGAGTCCTCCTAGATTCACGGCTTACCCTGGAAGATCATATAGTGGCCGTGACTAGGGGGGCTTTCGCCCAGGTTCGCCTGGTGCGCCAGTTGCGACCCTATCTGAACTGGGATGCCCTGTGTACGGTCACTCATGCGCTCGTGACCTCTCGCCTTGACTACTGTAATGCTCTCTACATGGGGCTTCCCTTGAAGACCACTCGGAGGCTCCAACTGGTACAGAATGCGGCCGCGAGAGTTGTCTTGGGAGTTTCCCGGTACTCCCATGTTACACCTTTGCTCCGCGAGCTGCATTGGTTACCAGTTGTCTTTCGGGTGAGGTTCAAGGTTTTGGTTACGATCTTTAAGTCCTTACATGGCATGGGTCCGGGATACCTCAGGGACCACCTGCTGCCGGCATCAACTCCCCTCCGCCCTGTGCGTTCCCACAGAGAGGGCCTCCTCAGGGTGCCGCCAGTCAAGGAATGCCGACTGGTGGCCCCCAGGGGGAGGGCCTTCTCTGTGGGCGCTCCGGCATTATGGAACCAACTGCCGGTGGAGCTCCAGACGGCATCAGACCTCCGAACTTTCCATCGTGGCCTGAAGACCCACCTATTTGAAATGGCTGGTCTGGCCTGACGGGGGATTATGGGTTTTAATTTGTCATTTTAGATTTGTATTACTGTTTTTAACTGGGCATGGGTTTAATCTTTTTTAATTTTTGTATTGTCTTTTTTATATATGCCCTGTGAACCGCCCTGAGTCCCTACCAAGGAGAAGGGCGGTATACAAATAAAATAAAATAAATAAATAAATAAATAAATAAATAAATAAATAAATAATAGTTTACCCCTTCTTGACAGCAATCACAAGGATGGAAACTGACAGTGGTGCTTACTGGCAGATTTGAGCTAGTTCATGGGAACTTTTTCTAAGTTACATTCCATCTTTTATTATTATGCACTAAGTTGAATGAATCATACAATTGTTGCAAAGCATAAAATTGAAGATGGGAGGTAGGAAGTGGTTATGGTAGCAGGAAAACACTGGGAAGATAGGTGAAGGAAGATTAGAAGTAGGAAAGATATAAGGAAGCTGGAAAAGAAATGAAAAGGAGAATAGACATAAGCCAGAGATAGGAGAATCAGCTGGCAGCTTATCATATGAACAACACCTCTGAAACCTGGAAAGAAGCATTTCAAATTATTCCAAAAGACTACCCCATAATTATCTCACCATAAATGTAGATGTGAAATTTCTCTTACGGTTTTTCAGAAGTCTGTTTTTACTTCAGAGTTGAATTTATTTATTTATTTATTTATTTTATTTTATTACATTTATATACCGCCCTTTCCTGAAGGACTCAGGGCAGTTTACAGGGTGATTAAAAAACAAAGATACAAAAGTTAAAAACAGATTAAAAAAATTATATTCGTCCCTGCATAAATAAAACCCCAGTTAAAATTAAGATTAAGGCTAAAATTAGAATTCTCAGCCTGGGCCAGAGAGCTCAAAGAGCCAGGTCTTCAGGTCCTGGCGGAATGAACAGAGGTCGGGGGCAGTCCTCAGCTCCACTGGCAGCTGGTTCCAAAGGGCAGGCGCCCCCACTGAGAAGGCCCAACTTTACTAAAAATGTGTAGTTCTTGTTTCCTTGATCTTCCCCAGTTATATGGAGCTTGATTAAAAACAACAGTTGCCTAACTGAAATAACAGCAATCCAAAACAAAGAGATGGGCAGATATTTTAGGACAGGACCAAGTATTGACCTGCTGAAGAAAACAAAAACAAACAAACTATGGTGATTTACGGCAGTCTCACTTCTATTTTCTGTTCTAGTTTTTGTTCTGTCTTTCTTCTACCATAGCATTTTTTTTAAAGCAAGGATCTTCTCATCTCACACAGCATTGCTAAACTTTTACTTAATATTATTTTGCCTTATATTATGCCAACCAATCAACTTATAGGGAGATGGGTGGCATAAAAAATTAATAAATAAAATACAATAAATAAAAAAATGCTGTTCTTGAGTCCTGTAAAAAATATTCATTTTAGGGATTACTACCATTTTTCCTTTCGCAAAAGCAAAAATAATCCAGTAGAAAATACTTTCCTTTCTTCCACTAGCAAGTCTTAAGAGAATAATGGGCTGATTGGGTTTCAAGTCGTAGAGGCAAATACTGTATCTAATGGACTAGAACAGGCCAAAGGCCTGCTGTTTCAAAAGTCTGTCTTCTCTTTTTAACAGGGATTAATCACGCAAGCCTAGGAAGTTAGAAGTGCATTTGATGTCCTCTTCTATTTCCTTTATTTAGCAAATTACGTTACACTTCTTTAAAACCCTATGATAATATTCAGTTATCAAAATTGGCAACTACTGGTTATAACTTTGTTTTAAATTATGAATGAAATTTCTTAGCAACCCATAATTTGTCACACATATCAGAGTTTGTGGTTCATGATTTATTTATTTATTTAATAGATGTACTGTATAAAACTGCTGCCCATCTCACAAACATGGTTAGCATACAATAACAGCCAGTTGGAACAATTAAATCAAGAGTTAACAACAATCAGACACAATTACAAATAAAAGCAGAATAAAAATAAAAATGTGGAGAGTGATCATACAGACTCCTCCTTTCCTTGTGATTCCCCCAAGCCTATTGATTTTTTTTTCCTAAATGCCAATGGGGTCAGGGCTAATCTCACCTTGGGGAAATGATGTTCCAAAGATGTTTTTTTTTTAGTTGAATCTTATTTTATCCCCCGGAAGCTCAGGGATATGTATGCTTTAATAGTAGCATTCTCTTTCTCTCTTGTGGTCTGTAGGGTACATTCCTGTAATTTCTGCACCAATGCAGTAGCTGCTGAAGGTTTTCACAACATACATTTCTATTTGAATAAGATGAAAAGTCCCAATAGGTCGCAGCCCAGCTTTCCAAAATCACGGGAAAGTGTGCAAAAGTTAATAAAAATACTCAAGAAAATGTAAGTATCAAATTTATTCAGAGCTTTCTGTGACTTCTTTTGGTGGATATACAGAAGCAACTATTTGTATACTATATCCTGGGTTAGTATATAAACTTGCTATATAAACTTTATGAATTGGCTTTATGCTAATATCATAATTTTAAATGATTGTCCATAACATATGTAGTTAATTTATCTTTAATGATACCTGGCATTTTTGCAGTAGAGATCTTATGTCAGTGTTAATTAGCTAATATAAATAGTATATTACAGTGGTGGGATTCAAATATGTGAACAACTGGTTCTCTGCGTGGATGCTGCTTCCAGAGGTCAATTCTCGGCCTGGGCAACAAAAAATGAGCTACTGGTTCTGCTGAACTGGTGCAAACTGGCTGAATTACACCACTGGCATATTAGCATACTAGCTATATCATTCTATATAAATGGTAAGATAACTGTATTCACAACATACTGCTTCACTGCTATTGGATTATTCAAGGCCAGCTAATGCAAGCCATTATTGTAATGTTATATGATTTCTGTACTAGGATTGAATATTGTGATGCTAGATGCTTAAAAGTAGTTAATCTATATACTGTAAAAAGATCATAAAGCTTACGTGATTTTGCACATTTTTAATATATGCTTTATGACTAACTAGTCTAAGACATTTTACAAGGATGCCAAAAAATGTGTGGCCTTTTATTGTAGAGCTTTCAATATCTCATTATTAATGGCATGTATTGTTAATAATCTTTTAATGTATAAAAGACATTTGGGTGACCTTGACCTAGTCACTTTCTCTCAGCCCTAAGAAGGAGGCAATGGCAAATTACTTCTGAAAAACTTGCCACGAACCTTGCACAGGCAGCGGGAGCACCACAAGTGACAGGTGGGTGGTGGCGCACCACATGCAGGTGGCAGCATTGCCATGAATCTTGCACAGGCAGTGGCAGTGCCGCAAGAGTCAGGCATCAGGTGGGCCTCAGCACAAACCTTGCGCAGGCGTCAGCATCATTACGGGCCATGGCGTGAGCCTCACACGGGGCATTTTCGTGAGCCTCACACTGCTGATAGCATCACTGGGAGCCTGGCAGTAGTGGTACCATGAAACTCACACAGGCGCCGGCATCGCTAAGAGCCTTGCTTGCATGCTCCCGGCCTGTTTGTGTGCATGTGTGGCCACATTCACATTTGCACATGAGTCTGTAAGGCACCTTCCCCTGCCTCTCCCACTGGGCCGCCAACCCTGAAAGGTGGGAGACCCCTGGTTTAAATGATCCAATGATTACTTATGCAAGCCATTATTGTGCAGTTGTATGCTTACCATATGTTATTGAAAGTGATGGTTCAATATCCTCGCTTTAGAGTGGAACAACACTGAGAAATTTGACAAAGAAAATTGGGAAGGCATTCTATATTTTTCTTGTTGATAAGAACAGGAGCTTTTGTGTATTCCATGCCCCCTTTAGTGTCTTGTTTGCTATATTTGCTTATTTCTGTTCCTCTACTGACTGGGGAAATTCTGGAAGTTGAAGTCCACATATCTTAGAATTTAAGGTTGGAAAATGCTGATATAGGGAATAATATGAAATGGGAATACAGATATATAGTCCGAATGTGTCCTTTAATATAAAATGCAATTTTTTAAAAAAACAACTACATTTTTAGCAAATGAAACTGGAGAAAGGAAGGAAGATCACTTGTGTATAAAGCTTTCGTTAAAATAAAAACCCAAAACAAAAGACATGAATGTTAAAATAGGATATACTAAATGAAAAGCAGGCAGATATAGGAAGATGGAAGACAGGGAAAAATGCATATGATGGGAAGAATTATGTGATTATTCACAGGAATAAAACTGTAATAGATTGGATGGAATTGATGGAATTAAAATTAAAGTAGACTAGTAGCAGCAACAGCAAAAAAACAACAACCCAAACCCCCAAAGTGCACTTTATTGCCTGCATGAGTGCACTAGTCAGAATGAGTGACTATTCGAAGTTACAACACCATTGAAAAAAGTGACTTATGACTGTTTTTCAACTTTTGACCAATACAGCATCCCCATGTCACTTGATCAAAATTTGGATGTTTGGCAATTGGGATGTATTTATGATGGTCTCAGTGTCCCAGGGTTATGTAATCACTCGTTGCAATCTTTTGACAAGCAAAATCAATGGGGAAGCCAGATTCATTTAATAACTGCAGTAATTTTCTTAACAAATGTGGCAAGAAAGGTCATTAAGTGGGGCAAAACTAACTTAAGAATCATCTTGCTTAGCAATGGAAATTTTGGGTTGAACTGTGCTCATTGTTTAATTATCTTATCATCCATTTTATTAGCTAAATAAAATTTAAAAGTATTTTCCATGAATCAAAACCTAAGTGGACTGTAATAGGGGGCTTTCAGAAATAACTCTCTTTAGATTTAAAGAGAGGTCAGTCTGACTAACTACCACTAGATATTTTCTAAAGTCATATCCTTAGCAAGAGTTCCCAATCCGATGCTCTCCTGAGGTTTTGACTCTTGAAGTAGCAACAAATGTTCCTGGAACAGATTGAGCAAGATATGCATGGTCTTTACCTGTCAATGGATGAGAAAAAATAATCCTTTTAGGAAATTTATAACAATCTATTTTTGGGTTTGCAACAGCCTACTGTATGTTCTCTCTCTTTTGGTATATTGTAGCTAGTCACCTTATGATTCCTTGGGTTCTTCCGATTTGCCATGGGACTCCTATTCACTGTACCATTGCTTAATAGGATTATACTGTAGCCATTTTTGCTCTTCTTTATCATGATCACAGTTGGAAGTTGGTCCAAACTAATTTGTTTCATTAATTTGCTTTTCTTGCTGAACACTCTGAGGAGCTTCTGGAATAGAGGACACCTAATCAAGTCTATCTAATATAGTCTGTGTATTTGAGAAAGTACAGTAATTAAGGTTAAGTGGTGAAGTAACCAATTGAATAAGCAAGGCTAAATGTTATTTTTTCAAGGCCACCTTGCTTATCATGGAGTTTAGGACCGGGCAATGAAAGAATTAGAATAGACAAATATTGGATCTGGGATCATAGGATAAATTGGAATTGCTCATAATATGTTTGAATTGCGGTATTAATTGGCCATGAACTTTCCCAGACCTTTCGAAGATGTAGCTGGCAGGTAAGAATGGTCAGGTTCATCCTGAGTAAAGGATGTGTGAAACTCAAATGGATGAGAATTTTAAATTAGGTTCTTTATAGACATTTGCCAAAATTTTCAAATTTCATTATAAATTATTTCATTATAAAAGCTTTTTTCTTGCCCCCTCCTTTTCCTCCTTTAGAAAATTATTTATTAATATGAAATGAAATTCTTATTCTTTTATTTACTTAATCGTTGAATGCTGGCTGTCAAAAATTAGATACTGCCAAATGGAAGGGCAGTATTATTCCACTAGGAAGGACTAAAAATCTCCATTCCTCTTGCTTTAAAAAAATGCATTAGATATGTTAATTTAAAAAAAAATGTGTTTAGTGATACCAACGCAGGGAATCATGTCAATAGTTGTCTGGTTTGATCTTGCCCCTCCTCAAAAGGAAACCACAAACAAAACAACTGGTAATGTATTTAGAGCAGACATGTCAAACTCGTGACGTCACGTGACATCGCAGAACGTATTGGGACTGTTTTGCCATTGCCGACAATGGGGTGGGCGCACCTTCTGGATGAGGTGTCCGGCCCATGAACCAGCAGTTTGACACCCCTGATTTAGAGGAAACAGTAAACAAGAAGTTTTGAAGCTACATGTTTTCCATCTGAGATATGAAATACAATTTTGCAGGATAGCATATATCCGTAAGGTGCACTATCTTAATTTCATTATTATTTCAGGAATGCAATTCTATATAAAAACAGCAACCTCATGCACAATGTTGATCTTAGTTGGATCCACCGAAGGATTTGAATTAAAAATATAAGCACAAGCTCAATATTAAAGCATTATCAACAAGAATACCATAATAGAAGTTTTGAGATGGGAGATAGCCATTCTCCAAGACCTATATTTTTATTTCTTTGCTGATTGGGGAGTTTTGTTGCTTTACTTTGTAACTAATCTAATGTGTTCTCATAGTGGCTTACAAAAATAGTGATTATGATTGTGAGAAACCATAGGATTAATCCCAAAGCAAAATATTAAACATTTTTTAAAAAACATGATATATTAAAAACATGCCCCAACATTTCAGCTCTGCGCTGGAGATGTATGATTGCAAATTTAACTTGATGATTGTATAACTATATAACTACAAAATCTTGTAGGTCTCTTCAGCCAATCCTGTAGATCCTCCAAACCATGATCCCCACTGTTTATTGTACAACATCATAGGACAATAGCATAGAGTATTTAGCCTACTGGAGTGAGACATCTAAATTGATACACAGATTAGAGAGAAATAAAATGTTTGGAGGGTAGTCTGCCACTTAGACTTCCACCTACAAGGATTTGTAACCATGGCCTTCAGTTATTTTTGAAGGATGCTGTTCCCCTGCCTGTCTTGAAATTAAATGTCAACAATTGAGCAAAATGTTTTCAGCTATTCTTTACCTTCCATTGGATATTTTACTTCAGGGCAACTCATTTCAGAGAGAATTGGCAGCCAAGAGTTAGAATGTGGCCCTGGGTGAAGAACATAAACAAAACTTTTCATTTCAGGACATACCACTGATTTATTTTTAATTTGTGCATATAAAATTGATTTCAAAGAGAACCACAATTATTGAATGATATACCTTTAATGTATAGGATGAAAAAAAAGACATGCCTTCTAAAAATTATTTGTTAGGCAAAGCAATAGTTTAAACATTTATTTTGTAATCAAAACAAGAGAGGTTTAAACTTCAGAAAGAGCCCTTTGTACTTTATTCCCACAATACTAATAATTTGTAATCCATTATTCTGTAATGATTACTCCTTTGAATTGTACTATATTTAATTGATTGAACCGTGAATAT
Organism: Vipera ursinii; assembly: GCF_947247035.1. Classification (NCBI taxonomy): domain Eukaryota; kingdom Metazoa; phylum Chordata; class Lepidosauria; order Squamata; family Viperidae; genus Vipera; species Vipera ursinii. Next base: position 185,048,419 of record NC_139516.1, read on the forward strand.
ATTTCTCTTTATTCTGAGGGACAAGTGAGAGTTGTAACCAATCATCAAAATCCAGAAGCAAAGGAAGAGTGGTGCAATTACAATAATCACTTCCTTAAATTTAAAAAACTTTGTGGGCCCCTTTTGTGCATGCACTCTAGATTTTTATTTTATTAATATTTGGGCACATTTCAATATGCATCGTGTCTCCCTTATTGCTGTTAATAATTATTGAATGAAACCATAATCTATCGCATATGTCATCCTAAAGAATGGCCAGATAGATGTTTCAGGGGAACATTTTAAATAAGAACTACAGATAACTGTCAACTTGATTTTTTATTGTTCTCTGTGTCTGCAAATTTCTCCAAAATATATTAAACATGCTACAATAGCTTAAAAGCAGAACGTATCGATCATGGTAATGTGGGTGACAGCACCTACCTAGTCTTCTTTGGACTCAGAACCTAAGCAGGGCTAGTTCTGCCTACTATTTGGAAGAGAGACCTTCAGGAATGTTGAAAAGACATCCTGAAAGAAGGAAATATCAGTTCTTTTTTTACTGCCAGAAAAAACTACTTATTTCCACAAAGTCATCAACAATGATATCCACTGTTTATTGTACAATATAATTAGCCACTGGTATAGGGGATGTCTGACTATTTATCAGAGTGAGATATCTGTATACTGTAGATGCGTAGAATGGAGAAAAATAAGTAAATGGAACTGGAAGTTGGAACAAGATAACAAGAAATGTTATCTTTAGATACATATGTAGTATAAATAGACCTTGGAGACTATACTGAAATCTCCTCCTCCTTAGAACACTTCCACATCCAAGATAATGAAGAAGTCTATCCACACTGTACCACTTTCAATGAATAATCACATCTACCAATATGTGGTGGATGTAGTCTGGATTCCCAGGAGAGAGAGCTGCTTCCCAGAGGGTAAAGATGCAATAGAGCTTGGAAAGGCAGAAAGAGGGTTAAAATGGCTCTTCCATAGCTATTCTTAGAGTATATCTGTACCTATGCAAATAGTTGCTTTAGGTTGTCTATAGGTGAAGAACAATAAAGAAAACTACTATTAAATAATTCCATATGTTGTTGGTTCTTGGGGCCTTATACAATAAAGCCAATTGCTGATTGGTAGAATTACCACAGAAATGAGACCCTTCTCTGAAAATTTCAAGCATTTCTATAAAATGATTGTTGTGGAGTTTATGGTTGTGCAGTGCTGCTTCATAATTGTGAATGGATGATACAGTGCCATTGCTGATTTTATTTTCACATGCTTTCCTTCAATCTGATTATTATAATTGCAGATAATGCAAACTGCCATGCAGCAGATATCCATGAGCTATATTCAGCTCATGCATGATGATGAGTTGACTGAACACGTTGTTTTCCCCATATTATATTTGAATGCGGTCTGGATTTTAATGGCATCTGTTGGCCCAGAGTCTCAGACTAGTTAATTTATAGAAGCATGCAGACACACACACACAATAACATGCAAATGATCACTCATCAGCATATTGAGAACCAGTTTGGTCTAATGATTAAGGCATCAGACTAGAAACAGGGAGATTGTGAATTCTAGTCCCCCCCCAGTCATCCTGTCTTAGCCCAACTCATTTCACAAGGGTTGCTGTTGTGGGGAAAATAGGAGGAGGAAAGAGTATTATATGTGTTCAGCCACCTTGAACCATAATCAATAAAGGTGGGATATAATAAACAAACAAATAAACAAATATGCTGAGCATAAGGAGGAAATAAAAAGAGTCTGTTGATTTTCCTAGTTTCTCATTAATTTTCAAAAGTTAGATGCAAAAGGTGGGTTAAAAGATATTTAGAAAGACAATTAAATGAAAGGAATATACTTGAATCCTAGTGGGAGGGGGTTGCTTTATGGAATTGCAGCCCAATACTGAGTACTGGCTTGTGTCCATGTTGCTACAGGGTATTTCACATCAAACAATGAAACACACTTCTCTCCCTTTGTCTCTTTTTATGTTAGACAGCAACAATAATTTTGTCAATGTACTTGGCTCCATTATAGCTGAGATAAGTATTCTTCCTTTTATTTCTATGTGTTTGAGTTTGAATCAACCCTGATAATCAGTAATGCCCAGGACTAACCCCGGTAATCAGCAGAGTGATGACTTATATTATTATATTATATTATATTATATTATATTATATTATATTATATTATATTATATTATATTATATTATATTATATTATATTATATTATATTATATTATATTATATTATATTATATTATATTATATTATATTATATTATATTATATTATATTATATTATATTATTATATTATCATATATCATATCATATCACTTTACATCGGGGAGGACTGTGTAGAGAGAGTTTCCTCCTTTAAATTTCTGGGAGTCTACCTCTGTGAAGATCTGACCTGGAAAGTTAACACAACCCAGGTGGCTAGAAAGGCCCAACAGAGGCTTCACTTTCTTAGGATCTTGTGGAAGAACAGGGTAGAACAACAGCTAATGACCCTCTTTTACCGGTCTACCATAGAGAGCGTCCTCTCGTATGGTATTGTGGTTTGGTATGCTGGTCTGACAGCCGCGGATAGGAAAGTATTACAGAGGGTAGTGAGCACAGCACAAGACATTGTGGGCTGTTCCCTGACACCACTGGATGACATCTCCAGGGCTCGTTGCCTTGAAAGAGTGAGGAAGATTCTCAGGGATGACTCACACCCTGGACGCTATCTGTTTACTCTCCTACCATCTGGTAGGAGATATAGGAATATAGCCAGCCGTACCAACAGGCTGAAAAATATCTTTTATTCGTGGGCTGTTAGGCTTTTAAATGGGACATAATCTTATGCAGAATTGACTTGGGAGGCCGGTGTGTGGTGTAGTTGGTTAACATAGTGTTGTGGGATGGAGGGTTTGTTGTCACTGTGTGTTGGGGGGAGAGAGCACAGGGGGAGGCTCAGCTAATCACAATGTACACATGTTGTACTTTGACAATAAAGGTTTATTATTTATTATTACACTGTTAACATATTGATACCCGAGGCTTCCAATGAATTTGGCATGTCCAATATGCAAATCTAAGTACTTTTAATCAATTTAATGACAAGTCTACATAATGAATTGATGAACATCTCTTTAAATGACCAACAGACCTAATTATCATAATCCACTGAACTGGAATAGAAACATTCAAAAAGATTTATAGTTGAACTGAAGGATGATTGTGGATCTTTATGTTTAGTATGATTGTGAAGATCTGAATTGTTTTTTAAAAAGGCATTTATTAATCCTAAGCAAAAAAAAAACCACCATTGAAATCTAATAGGATTCAGATAAAAGAGAAAGAGGGACATATAACTAAGGCAGAATACCAACATATATTCTGAATCTGCAAAGATGAAATCAGGAAAGCTAAGGCTCAAAATGAACTAAGGCTTGCAACAAATGTCAATAATAATTATTAAAAAAGTTTATTTCAACATGTAAAACCAAGAAAAAAATCGGTCCATTCATGGGAGAAGATGGCAAGGAGGTGACTGTCTGCGACAAATTTCCTGACAGTAAGAACAATTAATCAGTGGAATGGGTTGCCTTCAGAAGTTGTGGTGCTCCACCACTGGAAGTTGGACAGCTATTTGTCTGAAATAATACAGAATAGATTGGATAGCAATTTGTCTGGATTGATACAGGGTCTCCTGCTTGAGCAGGGGGTTGGACTAGAACAGGGGTTCCCAAACTGTGGGCCATGGCCCACTACTGGGCCATAGTCTATTGGCCCCTGGGCTGTGTGAGTGGCTGACTGGTGGGCACATGTGCATGTGTGTGCACAGCCCCACTCATGCGAGCGTTGGCATGAGCATCACAGGTGTTTGCGGCCCCACTCATGCAAGCATCATGGGCATTTGTGGTCTCACTCACATAAGCATCATAAATGTTTGTGACCTCACTCATGCTCACGGGCCACTTGTGTGAGCAACAGGTATTCGTGCATGTGCACATGCACACACATTCACCCCCCAAAAAACCATGCCTTCTTTCCTTCCTCCCCCCCACTCTGGGCCACCAACTCTGAAAGGTTGGGGAACTCTGGACTAGAAGACCTCCTTCCAACTCTGTTGTTCTGTTTTTTCAGAAGACACCCCAACCATTCTCAGCCTGTTACCAGCTGGTAATCACTCTGTACTTCTGTACATCTTGGCTGAGTCTCCTGATACTGTGGCCTATTTGATAGGCTTCTCTTACTGAACTCCTATCCCAAAGAGACCACAAATTGTCAGTTTTAGTAACCTCACTGTTGCCTGCTTACAGCCATAGGAACTCCTCTTAGGCTTTGTTCACTGCAGTGCTTCTGAGCTCCCATAACAAGTCACTGAACTTTTCCTGACCTGCTGATTGATTCCCATTGAATTCTACCTATCTTCCCCATGGGTTTTTCTCTAGCTTCTACAATGGTTATAGCTTGAAGCATACAGCTGAGGTTTTTCCTTTTGGCTTTAGCTGGTACAGCTTCCCGCTCTATAGATAAAAGAGGGGAAAAAAGCCTTTAGGATTTCTTGATTAAAAAAACAGCAACACCTGTCAGTCTAGTGAGCTTCAAACTGCAAGCGCAACTCTCCCACAATCTCATGGTTATGCTTATACCATCCAAAGCTAGGCTATAAATTCCTGTGTTCTGCCACACAGCAACATCAGCACAAGCAGTTGGAGCTATGCTGAAACCAGAGGGGAGGGAGGGAGGGAGGGAGGGAGGGAGAGTGAGGCGCTTCTTTTCATGCTGATGTATCCCCCTTCTTTCCTCAAGATGCTCAGCTTCAAAACCCGGTTTATTTCAGTCCATTTCACTCTTAAATCCTAGTACTAAAGGCTAGGATTAAAGAGGCTTTCTCCAGCCTGATGCTCTGCAGATGCATGGGAATTATGTGAGTTAAAAAGCAGTCGGTTGAGGAACTTTGGATTACTGTGACCAATTAAGATAAGAAGTTACTGAAAAGAAATTGGTGTCTCCTGACTTCCTTACTGTTTTTTCTGATATTGGGTATTAAAGCAAAAAAAAGTATGATAAATATCATCAAACTCTTTGTTTCCCCCCTGCTTTTTCATTGGAAGTTGCTTGCAGGTGCAAAGAAACTCAGAGCAGATAAAAATGTGCTGCTCCAGTCATAAATTTCCAGCTGTAGCCAGTTGTAACCTGAAAGCTAAAATCCGATAGAAATCTTCACACACCTGGTTTTTAAATGGAATATTATTTTTTAAAAATCAGATTTATTAGCCATCACATCAGTGTTACAAGTCAAATATAATATATAGCAGTAGTAAAAAGATTGACATCAATTTAAAAAAAAAAAACAAATACTATGAGGCTATTATTTAAAGCATTTCCTTGGTTTCCATCTATTGCTTTCTATCTCTTTTTAAATACTAGAATATATAAGAGATATAAAAGTGTTGCTTCTCAACATAAACATTATTGGACTGAAGGCTAAAACATATAAGGAATGGTTGCTGGAATTGGGCATGTCTAGTTTAATGAAGAGAAGGACTAGGGGTGACATGATAGCAGTATTCCAATATCTCAGGGTTTGTCACAAAGAAGAGAGAGTCACAAAGAAAAGAGAGTCAAGCTATTCTCCAAAGCACCTGAAGCCAAGACAAGAAGTAATGGATGGAAATTAATTAAGGAGAGAAGCAACCTAGAACTAAGGAGAAATTTCCTGACAGTTAGAACAATTAACCAGTGGAACAATCTGCCTCCAGAAGCTGTGAACACTGGAAGTTTTAAAGAAGAGACTGGCCAGCCATTTGCCTGAAATGGTATAGGATTTCCTGCCTGAGCAGGAGGTTGGACTAGATGACCTCTAAGGTCCCTTCCATCATCATCATCATCATCATCATCATCATCATCATCAACAACAACAACAACAACAACAATAATAATGTTAGCATACAGAATCTTTAGTCTTAAGTATGGGGGTTACACCCGGAATCCATTTCAGTAGATCAAAATTCTTGCTACTCTTTCAGTGGCACATGCAGACAATGGATTAGAGCAGGATGTCAAACTGCTGGCCCGCAGGCCGGATACGTCACACTAAAACTGCACCTACCCCATTGCCAGCAATGGGAAAAAGTTGTGATACGTCATGACACGTCACGTGACATCGGGAGTTTGACACCTGTGGATTAGAGAAAATAGCAAGGAGCATAAAGAATGCTTGAGAAACCCAATAAAGAATGTTATTCAGTTCTCTGTAACTTATTTTATTTATAACATTGATGATTCCAATTTCCATGGTTGGAAGTAATCAAAAGTATCCATTTATGACTTCCAGTTTTGTGCCATAGTGCATGGCCAAGGGATTGTGGAGCTCTTCACCCCAAGGCTGATTTCTAAACTCATCCTGGAGAGCAATGAAGGAGGGCCCCCTGTAGATCACGGAAAGATGGTGGCTGATCTGTTTGATCTGGGAGAAGCCCTCCAACCCAACAGGAGAAAGGCTAGCTGCAGGCCAGTGACTAGCCCAAGCTACCAACAGTTGAAGTCCAAAAGCACTAACTAGAACAACTGTGAACAGTATGCTTGGAACTGGGTGAGAATATTGATCTTCTCTCTCTATTTTGTAACTGATTTTCTGGAAAAGATCCACAAGAAGAAAAAAATCCTCTGAAAGTGAGAAGGGAAGGGACCACACCCCCCCTTCCATAGATGGAAGTGACAACTTAGCTTCAATACATGACATCAATAACTGAATCCTACTGTGATCTGATTGGCTCATTGCCAAAACAAGATGACACCTGATTGGAGTCTCTAAACATTCATGCTCATTGGCTACAATCAGATGAAGGAAAACTACCTGATATTAACCTAAGCAAATTGTGCTTCATTTTTCTGGTTATTTGGCTATAACCTTTCATAGAATACAGTACAGATAATTGAACAAACTTTGTTGCATTACATTCTTGATTAAATTATCTTTCCATTGATATATAATTTTTGGTGCTACTCCAAAAAAAGTGGTGTTATTAGCTATCACACCTCAAAAATACACTTTTCCCAAAAGGTTTCCACAATTTTGGCCACTACTGTATGTTGAAATGAACTTAATAATACTACAGTCTAGATAAATCTGAAAATCATGAAAACTGTTAAGAGTACTGAAAGAGTACTGATGAAATTACAAAATAACTTTTTGCTTTAAAAGTTGGAAAATGAATGGCTACTGATATCTAGTGGAGGATTAGAGCATAGAAAAAACAGCTGCATGGACTCAGAAATTGACAAGATGGCCAGAAATAAAGAACAACTTGTTCCTTTGAACCCTAGTGGCTTCTCGCCAAATAGAGAACAGCTGGGAAGAGGAAAGAACACACTGGGCTACCTACTACAGAATGAGAACTATATTTGTTTTAAAAACTGCTGACCTTCTGGGATTATAAATACTTACTGAGCTGTGATTTCTAAACTCAAGAATTGTTTGCAGAGAAAGAAAAAAATTGACTTTTGGCTAATCTTCTATGGGGGAATTTACTGGAAAGCTCCTAGATGTTTAAACATTCTGGACTCTAAATCTGACTGGTGATAATTGTAAGACCCCTGAATAGAAGAACTATTATAAAATACTGCTTTTAATGGTGCTTTGATAATTGGAAATGCATTAGATTATAAAAACCATATATAAAGATAAGAACTATATAAGATTTGGTTGCTTGGACTTTAAGATTGGCTGGTTTAATAAAGGCTAATTACAGAGACTGGTACTGGTGAAAGACTATCTGAAGGGGAGAGACAAAATGGATGTTACATACCTATCAAAAAGTGGCAGTAAACCACGCCTAATATATCCTTCTGAAGGCCTAGTCTGGAACATCAAAGATCTGCAGGAGCAATATGTCAAGACAAGGCAAATATTTTCCAGGAGGAAATGTATGCAATGCTGTGACAGATTCAAATAACAATGGTTTCAAATCATGATGAGATTAAAAACAACTTTGACAATATAAATGAACACATCTTTACCTTAAACCTACAATTAAAAAACTCTCAGAAAATGATGATATCTTATTTTTTGGAACTTCAAAATAAACTTGAAGATAAGAAAGAAGATCTAACAAAATGGATTATAGAGCAGCAGCAGAATTATTAGAGTTTGGGAGACAAAAAAATGCACATTCTACTTAACTTGTCTTTTCTATTCCTAACAACATTCACAAAAATACAGGAAGAATCCCCTGGCAAGCTGAATACACTGACTTGGAAAACTACTTTGCAAAAGAAGAAGACTAGAATTAGATTCAAGAGATTTTATTCAGCCTACCAGATGGAGTACTATATGATTAAACACTTGTTTGAATATGGTTTAAAGAATAGATAAATCATGGATATAAAGGGGTCCTACAGTAAGAGGGATAAGATATACAATAGCATAGTATTCTTTATAATATATGAAGTATAAAAATATTGGGATAATGTATGTGAATGAAAAGTTTGGGTATTTAAAGGTAATTAATCTTGAGAAAACTATAAGTGGTAGGATTCAAATATGTGAACAACTGGTTCTCTGTGTGGATGCCACTTCTGGAAGTCCATTCTGGGCCTGGGCAAAAGAAAATTAGCTACCAGTTCTGCCGAAGTGATGCAAACCAGCTGAATCCCTCCCTCACTGAAAACTATGATTGATATCAATGGTTTGAATATAGAGGGGAAACTAAGCTTAATAAGAATCTTGAAAAAAAGATAAATAGTGACTTAATAAGATGACTTTTATGAATACAATTGCAACATAAGTGGATCAGAAAAAATGTTATATGTTGATGTTACTGTTATTTGTACAAATACAAGAAAAATATTTATATTCAACCTTGTATATATTGAAAGTATTAAGAACTATATTTGCTTAATGTTGATAAAAGGAGAATAATATTGGAAGAAGAGAAGATCAAAGAAATATATCATTAATTAATATTGATTATGGAATATAGAAATTAATTATTGTTTTTTAAATATATGAACCCAGACAACATGCTGTTTACTAAGAACAAAAGATTGTTATTGTAAAAAAACCAATAATTTTTTTTTAAATGTCCATTTATATAGCATCTTCAGTGGGAACTTTATCAAGATTTAATACAGTGGAAAGAATAAAGGAAGAGAAAGAAAATGAAAATATAATAGACAAGAAAAGAGCATAATACAGTTTCAGTTAATTACCAGGGATAGGAAGAAAAGTTAGTATATGATGGGTTCGAAGGAAAGTCTTGATGGAAATCAGCAAGGTAAAGCTGGGTTGTATTTTCAAGAATAAGGAGCAACAAAGAAAATGCAAAGTTTTTGAATAGTACAGCATTCTTAGGAAAGTGAAAGAGTGTTATTAACAAGTTTGGGATTATTTTGAGTTGCAGCTTGGTACTTTATTAGGCGCATACGTGAGAACTCAGCAGAACTCCTTGTCATGTCATAAAAGCTTGTCACTTCTCAAAAGTGACAACTGTATGGGAAACTTAACTGATATCTCCCAAGACTGGTTGGTGCTATTGGTAAATTATTATTTGTGCATTGCCTTTCTACCCTACCGTAGTGTAGGATATGTATGGGAAGAGACTACATTCCACAATGCCTTTTAGTCAGTCAAGATTCTCAATAGAAAGGAAGTATCCAGCTTCTCCCAAGACCAGACTTTGGGAAGTGTAATGGAAGCTAGATGAAATAATTATGCAAAATTAGGATTAAATCTATATTTGATTTTATTCAATTCAGTTTACTTAATTTAATTAATTATAATGACCTCTGGCGGGCTCTGGACAGGGGATGTTCCTCTGTCCTAGTCCTTTTAGATCTCTCAGCGGCTTTCGATACCATCGACCATGGTATCCTACTGTGGCATCTCAGGGGGTTAGGAGTGGGAGGCACTGTTCTACGGTGGTTCTCCTACCTCCTGGGCCGCTCGCAGTCGGTGTTGACAGGAGGGCAGAGGTCCGCCCCGAGGTCTCTCGTTTGTGGAGTCCCTCAGGGGTCGGTTCTCTCTCCTCTCCTGTTCAACATCTACATGAAACCGCTGGACGAGCTCATTCGTGGTTTCGGGGTGGGGTATCATCAGTACGCTGATGATACCCAACTTTTTCTCTCCACCCCGAACCAACCCAGTGATGCACTCGACGTGATGTCCCGTTGCCTGGAAGCGGTCCGGGTTTGGATGGGGAGAAACAGGCTTCGTCTCAATCCTGCCAAGACTGAGTGGCTGTACATACCGGCATCTTGGATAAACCAGGTTGTTCCACCACTAATGATGGGGGGTGAGGTGTTACCCCCTGTCGATGGATTATATGTGTGCCTATGATACTTGAGGAACTGCATATCTCCCATATCTATCTGGCTGATGTGATCATGGGAGAAGGAGGCTCCTATAATCTGGACACCTGTTCTTTATCTTACAATAGCTATCTTTGTTAAATAATTTTAAATAGTTGTAGAAGAAAAGCCAATGTTATCAATATAAATAGTTATATATTTCATTTGAAATAGAATGGAACTGTCTAATTACTTTGATTGTTACTTATCACACAGTAGAGTTTTCATGCTTCAACAATTTTATCAGTAACAAATTCCTATAACTATTTATGTATGCAAATAGACACTATTAAATAAAATAATTTTGCTAGGTGAGTTGTAGCTCTAAAATCAAGTTAACCTTTAAGTTACCTTTTCATAGGCTCGTGCATAACAAACAGTTTTAATAATGCAGCAAGCTTAAATACATAACTACTGTTCTAATTACTGAACACGTTTTTGTCAATGTGGCTCAGACTCTTAGGCATTTCAGGGGAAAAACAGAGCAACTATATCTGACCACAGAACTTTTTCGTTTGCTTTTTTAAGCACACTATAGTCTTTCGTACGTTTTCAAGACAGAATCATCACTGTGCAATATTTATATTGTAATGATGGTGTTAATTTCTGTCTGAGGATTATTATAATTATTATTTTAGTGAACCACTTCCTTTGAACGATATATTACTGTAGAATAAGTGTATGTACACACATGCCCATAAACATTGATAAGGTATTTTTCCATTAAAGAATGGGGGAGACAGAGAAAATTTGAACTTTCTCCCATTTGCTTTTCTATACAAAATTTAACAACCAGTTTCCAAGGATTAGACCAGTTTTCAAGGCATAACCTTGAAAGCTAGATAACATCTCCAATGAGCTTCACTAACATACAAATGTACTCAAATGTATAGATTTTTTTTTTTTAGTAATTGCTGCCATCTTCCTGCCTCTTGAATTTGAAACTCAGGCAATTATTAACTGATTCTATAAGTATAGACTGATAATCATCCAAAGTCTAGTGAGTTATGTTTAGCTTGATGAATCCTTGACATGTCAAAAATCAGTTTTTCATGGTGTGGAGGGTTTGTATTAAGTCTTCAAGTTTCTTCAGTTACAAGTGCATCACTTATGTTTTAAGGAGGACAATTTGACTTCCAGATCCTGTCAACTTCTAGACTTTGTGTTCACACATTCATATCCACACTGTTAATGTACTGTATAGTTGCTGAGTTGTATTCAGTTATAATTTGTTTCTTTCAACACATGACAGAAAATTAAGTAGATTCCTCCTCTCTTCTGTGACAAATATTTATAATAACTTGTTGGGAATAGTCATATTTGACTATTTTAGAAGGCAACTGGACTCATTCATCACTGCAGTCATATTATTGCTGAGAACATTTTCTCAAGGCTACGCGGAGCGCAGTGGTCTGCTTCTTAATTCTTCTTAGCTTGATGATTTCCACATCTGAACCTTTGTCATTATTTCCATACTTGCAAGGAATAAAAACCAGTGCAGATAATTCTGATATTTATTAATTCACAAACAATAAAACAAAACATACATAATGTGGTGTGAAAGCTGCAGGGTTCTAAGAAATACATATTAACATCTGCTGATCAATTTTATTGCTTCATTAAACAGACTTAGATTTGCCCTGGGCTACTGTTTAACTGTCTAGCTTTTTTTCATTTGGATGGAAGTGCCTGACTATTTTATGAATTTCAAGAATAATGAAAGATCTGTCTGTCTGTCTGTCCGTCCGTCCATCTCTCCCTCTCCCACTCTAGCTCTATCTACAGTATCTGTCTGTCTACCTGTCTATCATTATCTATTTATCTTTCTACTCATCCATCCATCCACCAGAGTCCCATCGTAGATACCATGTAGATCACTGGGATATGGATTGCTTCTTAAGATTAACTTTAGGAATATTATTAGATGTACTGAAATACATAGCATATTTTTGCTTTTTAGACTTAAAAAGGTAAAGGTTCCCCTGAACATGCGTGCTAGTCGTTTCCAACTCTAGGGGCCGGTGCTCATCTCTGTTTCAAAGCCAAAGAGCCAGCGATTGTCCGAGGACGTCTCCGTGGTCATGTGGCCGGCATGACTAGATGCCAAAGGCGCACAGAGCGCTGTTACCTTCCCAGTGTAGTGGTCCCTATTTTTCTACTTGCATTTTTACGTGCTTTCGAACTGCTAGGTTGGCAGAAGCTGGGACGAGTAACAGGCGCTCACTCAGCCTTTTTTAAAAAAATGAAAGAAGGCAGCAGAATTAAGCATGCCTAGCAGTGAACAAACTGGTTCATGTGTATTATAACAGGAGTACACCTTTTTACAGGTTAAGGGCTCTATTTACTTTTTATATAGTAAGCTAGGACATGCAATGCAGAAAATAGGAGGACCAGGAAAGTGGGCACCACCAAAACAAACATGGATTTAATTAAAGTGTAATTAAAATTTATTTAAATAAAATTAATGTGATGAATCCTTTTGTATTAATAGCTTTTTCTTCCATCACTCCTCAAATTGACAGTTACGTGAGAAAATTCTGGAGAGGTTTTGACAGCTGCAGTCAAGGTTTTAGGAACTGCACCTGGTCTCAAGATCTCCTCTGATACCTAATTTAACTTTTATTTTAAATTAACTTCAACTGTTTTGTCTTGCCACTAAAATGATCTTGGAAACTAGATGAATACAAATGAGAGCTATTACATCTAGGCTCAACAATCTAGATGGGCACTGGATTTCAGCAGAGATACAGAAAAATTCTGGTAGTCGTCCAGATTTTATCAGTCCATGTATGGTAACCCTAATTTGAATCCCCAAAAAAAGATCTTTTTCTTTCAACAACAACAACAATAATAGATCTGGAAGGGACCTTGGAGGTCTTCTAGTCCAACCCCCTGCTCAGGCAGGAAACCCTATACCATTTCAGACAAATGGTTGTCCATTCACAACTTCTGGAGGCAAGTTGTTCACTGATTAATTGTTCTAACTGTCAGGAAATTTCTCCCTAGTTCTAGGTTGCTTCTCTCTTTGATTAGTTTCCATCCATTGCTTCTTGTCCTGCCATCAGGTGCTTTGGAGAATAGCTTGACTCCATCTTCTTTGTGGCAAACCCTGAGATATTGGAACACTGCTATCATGTGGAACCGCTTGCTGGTTGAGCTCTGGATGGCCCCCAACCTTCGCTCCTTCCGGCAGGATCTAAAAACTTATTTATTTGAGCAATCTGGCCTGGTTTGATGGGTTTGGGTTTGGGGTTTTAACATGGTTTTTAATTATTGTATATATCGGGCATAATATTTAATTGTTTTTTAACTTTTGTACTTTGTCTTTAAATATTTATTGCCCTGTACACCACCCTGAGTCCTTCGGGAGAAGGGCGGTATAAAAATTTAATAAATATAATATAATATAAATATAATATATGTCACCCCTAGTCCTTCTCTTCATTACACTAGACATACCCAATTCCAGCAACCGTTCTTCATCTGTTTTAGCCTCCAGTCCTCTGACCATCTTTATTGCTCTTCTCTGTACTTTTTCTAGAGTCTCAACATCTTTTTTACATCGTGGTGACCAAAACTGAATGCAGCATTCCATGTGTGGCCTTATCAAGGCATTATAAAGTGTTGTTAACACCTCACATGATCTTGATGATTTCAGAACAAAAGCCATAGATTTTCAAAACAATAAACACAGGACTGAAATGAAAATTCTAGGTAGATTTTTTTCCAAGTTATATTATTTTTGAGATAGAAGATATGAGCTATATTATTGGAAACTGATTTTGACTATTGTAACCCAATGCAAAGTATTTATTCATGTCTTCACTAGATGGCACTAGAGCACACAGAAGTGAGCTTATGCATACTAATATAGCAGTTCATACTGGAGTGTGACTTTCTGAGTAGACAGGTTCAAGATAAAGAAGCTGCCATATTTAACACAGTGTTAGTGAAAAAAAAAAATCCCTGTAAAGAATTGATAATACTGTATAGTAATACTATTACATCAATCTATAGCAAGACACTTTTGAAATACTGTACATAGTTCTAATCACTATATTAACAAATAAATTGCAGGATTGGATTTTATTTTATTTTTTTTTTAAAAAGGCAACCCCCAACATTAGGTTAATTAGGGAGAGTAAGCTGTCTATGGGGAATGACTGCTGCAGTTGGCACTTTTTAGCTTGGAGCAAAAGTGAATAATATAACCAAGTGGGGATACAGAGAAAACTTTTTCCACTCTCCTTCTTATGTTAGAATTGCACTCATTCAGATAAATGTGGGCGTATCCAACTCCAATAAAAAGGTCTTCTTTATATAATGCACAGTAAAAATGGAATTTGCTGCCCTCAAATGTGTAAATTAGAGAGCTTTAAAAGAAATATTACCTCTGGAATGTGGGACCAGTATGTCTCCACTTCCTTTTTATGATCAACTCAGAAGCATGATGTTTGCTAGTGTGGGCTTATGCCTAAATTAAAAAGCTATTCATCTATCCATATATCAGCAGAAAATTATATAAAACTTGCTGCTACCACACAGTTCCTTACCCATCCTCAGGCATAATGCTGGAAAATCCTGCTTCCCTTATTTATTGTGCAGAAGGCACATTAAGAAGCGCTTATCTCTGACACTCATTGAATGAAATGTTTGGGATTGCACCCAGGACAAAGTTGCTACACTAATGTATTCTCTTTTCAGCAGTTATAGGCTTCTTAAAAGAGAATATATTAGTTTAACAACAGTTAAACTAAAGATAACTTTAACATGCATTACATAGGGGTTGGAGATGAGAAGAAAGCAAGGTCGGGAGGACATGGCAATAAAAAGAGGTTGATGGACAGGTTCATGCCATGGTTAGGTGACAGCGGGGAAAGGTTCTACAATAAACAAATTGCTGAACTACGATGACCCTTGGCTTGATCCAGCAGGGCTATTTTTATATTCTTATGTTTTTGTTTTTCTTCTGTTCAATTCTTTTCTGATTCTTAGAGACTGCCTGGACAAGTCCCTGAACTTTTCTTGGCAAGGTTTTTCAGAAATGATTTCCCATTATCTTCTTCCCAGGTAGCACTGAGGGAAAGAGACTAGCTCAAGGTCCTTCAGATGGCTTTGTGCCTAAGGTGAGATTACAACTTAATCTCCCAGTTTCTGCCCTGATAACTTAACCACAACACCAAACTGGCTCTCTTTTCTTATGCTTGGACAAAGTTTTGGTTGTCACAATATAAAAAAGATGTTGAGACTCTAGAAAGAGTGCAGAGAAGAGCAACAAAAACATATGAAGAAATGGTTGCAGGAGTTGGGTATGTCTAGTTGGGTATGATAGTAGTGTTCCAGTATTTGAAGGGCTGCCACAAAGAAGAGGGGGTTAACATATTCTCCAAAGCACCTAAAGCAGGACAAGAAGGAATGGATGGAAACTAATCAAGGAGAGAACCAACTTAGAGCTAAAGAAACATTTTCTGACAGAACAATTCATCAGTGGATCTGATTAATTCCACTCCAGAAGCTATGGGTGCTCCAACACTGGAGGTTTTTAAGAAGAGATCGGACAACTATTTGTCTGAAATGGTATAGGTATAGTCCACGGGTCGGCAACCTGCGGCTCCGGAGCCGCATGCAGCTCTTTGAGCCGTTTCCTGCGGCTCCCAGTCACCCGGTGCGCGCGCACCTCTTCAAACGGGCAGTGGTGTGTGCGCACCTCTCCAAATGGAGAGTGGCACCGCCCATTCTGAGAGGTGCGCGTGCACCTTTCCGAAGGGCAGAGGTGCGCACGCACCTCTCCCAAACTGCCGCCATCCCGTTTGCACAGCTGCCGCGTTCGTCCATGTTTGACGAATGCAGAAGGTCTCCGAACAGGACGGCACGCACCTCTCCAAAGGCGAGACCCGTCGTCGCGCAGGTGCCTCCCATTTTGCGCATGCGCAAAATGTTTTTTGCGCATGCACGTGAGTGGATGCATGCGCACACACTTTTTGCGTCTCCCACTTCTTTGTTTGTGTGATGGAACCGGTTCTGAGTGGCTCTTTTCCTTTTTCCGGTTGCCGACCCCTGGTATAGTCAATTCCTGCTGTACTGAGCTATTCTAAACCAATTTTTTTATGAGTTTTTTTGTTCTAATGTTATCAGATTAGGGAGAGGATTCCAGGAAGCATCCGTAGCCTTGAGAATTTGCATTCTTTATATGGTGCCTCTAAGGATTAAAATGTCTGCAACAGGTCTTAAACTCAAAAGTGGTTGCTCCAGGGCCATTAGTAGAATAAACAACGATGGAATTGAGCCAAGAGATAAAGAATGCAAATTTATATGGCTACTCTTACTCCCAATAAAATATCTATTTGAATCTTGGTTGAGAAGTAGCCCCTACCAAATGTCTTCTTTGTAGAATAATTAAAGAAACTAAAACAAAGACAAGTGTTACTCAACTCAGAAAGTGTTGTGTTGTGAATTGTTTAGACTTCAGCTTGCTATATGAACCCAACAATTGTGAAGAGATTGAACAACCATTCATCTGAAGTGGCATAAGGTTTTCTGCTAGAGCAAGGAGTTGGACTAGAAGACCTTCAAGGTCCCTTGCAGTTCTGTTCTTCTGTTCTTCTGATTAGACTGTCAGTGACTATTAGCCTTGATATCTGCTTACTACCGTGTCATTAGAATTTATTTTATTTTTATTTATTTTAATTCCATTTATATCCCGCCCTTCTCCGAAGACTCAGGGCGGCTTACAAGCTTAGCAGTAGCCTTCATTCTATGTATATGCCTGCTTATTAGGGCTTTCACACATACCCCCAAGCGGCATTATTACAAAGTCAGCTTAATTGCCCCCAACAATCTGGGTCCTCATTTTACCTACCTCGGAAGGATGGAAGGCTGAGTCAACCTTGAGCCTGGTGGGATGCGAACCTGCACTAATTGCAGGCAGCTGGTGTTACTTAAGGAGGCATTAGCCCACTGCTCCACCAAGGCTCAAGAATCACAAGCAGCACACTTAAACAACAAGGGAGCAACAGCAGAAAAATGTAAGAAACCCGCCTATTCTGCTTGGTCGCTGCAACTGGATGGGCAACTGGGTTAGATACACTTTTGGTCAAAAGTTAAGAGGGATCTTCTCACATTCTTATGAAATTGTGTCAGTTCTGTATAATTTTCAGTTTGTGTTTGTTTTTTACACAGGACTATAAAGGGATTGAGGGAAATCACAATTTATTTATATGTCTCTCCACACAAAAAATGTTCACTACCTCTATGCATCATTTTCAAAGCAACCTATTAATTTCAGAGCTGCACATTGGTAGGAATTTATTCTTATTCCTATTATCTATCATCTTATGGCATTTGCAGTACGAGTACCACTCTGTGGTACTATGTTGTCAGGCAATATTAAATCAAACTGTAGGAAAATAAACAAAATAAGCTGCTGTCTTTCAGTAAATATTTTTATTTGGATAATGTTTGCATACATTTCTTGGCTTTGAATAAAGACAAATGTAAAATAAGTGCATCTTTACTCTGAAGCAAGCACTATATAGCAGGATAGGAAATTAGGTTTAGTCTCGCAGCTCAGTTTAGAGCAGTGTTTTTTTTTAAACTTAGCATCTTAAATATGCATGAATTTCAACTCCTAGAATCCCCAGCCAGCATGGTGTGCTGGGAATCCATGCCTCCTAAAGTAGCCAAGTTTGAAAAAACATTGTTCTAGAACAGGGGTGGGGAATCTTGGCTCTTTTATGACTTGTGGACTTCAACTCCCATGCTGGCTCAGGAATTCTGGTAGTTGAAGTCCACAAGTCATAAAAGAACCAAGGTTCCTCATCCCTGTTCTAGAACTTCTAGATTTGGCCAGGAAGGATCAGCTTAACAGAAACAAAAGCTGTTCTATAAAGCTGCAGCCCTTTATCATCTTTTGTGCCTCAAGATAACTCATGCTCCTCTGAAAGTAGAGAAATCTTTTTTCTGTGCACCAGCATAGCTGAGAGTTCACCTTCCCTGATATTCCTCTGCATGAAGAAAAGCATGCAGGACTAAATGAGGAACATAAGGGTAGTCCCCGACTTACAACTGGACTCCCCAGAGTTACTCTAGATTTGAAGTTCCAATGGCCGATTCCCCCCTCCCCCGTTCACATTATTGGTTATTGCATTTTGGATGCTCAGCAACCAGCCATTTATGATCATTTGAAGCATCCTAGGGTCACATAATCATGGTCACATGCTTAAAGACTGGCACAACTTATGAACTCAATTATGGGCTCAATTATGATCATAAATTGAGGACTATCTGTATGTGTTATGCATTATCTATGATGCTATACATCCTACAGACAAAGGCAGACTGTTTTGGAGCCTTAATTGGTATTAGTATCTTGTTTTCCATACCAAAACTTAGAAACCTAACCTGCTTGAAAGAAATATGAGCCCGCTTTAACTGTTTTACTAGTATGCCATCAATAAATAGAGTAATTCTTATATATTTTTTAACAAAAACAAACAAACAAAATCTTATATAACCTTTAGTTCTACTTTTCATGCAAGGATGGATATGCAAGCAAACAAGACAAAGATGTACTAGAGAAATAAGATATAAAAGATGGTGCAAATATATGGAAGAGCTTTACCAAAAACATTGGAAAGTCTGATATGTACGAAGATTTAAACACTGTAGTAGAACCAGATATTTTAAGTATGGCACTCTAGAAAATCATACTAGAAAAGGCTCTAGAGAATGCTACTAAAAGCAAAGGAACATGAACAAATGACCCAAAGTATTTGAACAATTATGTGGCTAATGTACTTCTTGCACTTTTATGGAAAACACAGCATTGGCCAACGGACTAGAAAAACTCAGTTTTGATTTCAATAACAAAAAGGTAGTTCTAAAGAATCTCTCAATACCAATAAATTGCACTTAGCTATTGAGAAGATATCAGAAATTATTTATATTTATATGGGAAATTTTCCTTCACTGCTTGTTTATAGTTGGAGTCATTTGGATACAAACCATCCACCAAGGGAATCTAATTCCATTTATCATTAAAGCTAACTTGATCAGACAACCTCTCTGCACCACTGAAGCCTTCTTAATTTCTCACTGTAAAACCCTCCAGTAGCGTAATATACTTGGTTAATGAACTGTCTATATTCTTAATTTTCTTTCTAAAACTTTTCTTCATTATACCATAAACTTTCCAGGCTTTAAAATCAAGGATTTAGTTTCTACTGTATATGGGTTTGGATACAAATGTGCCTAACCACTTGAACAGAATCAAAGCTTAAATTATAAACTTTTGTAGGAAGGGGAAATAAGAGAAAAACTTGGGTTTTTTTGGAGGTAAATTCAATATACTTGACTTTTTCATGCTGTTTCCTTAATTGGAACTATTACTGGCTTTTTATTAAGATTTTGAAGTTTTGGAATGTTTTCCGAATATTAAGTCACCTTAAACGATCTACTTTTTAAAAATATAAAGTCTGTTCGAATATATTGTCCACATCAACTTACTGACTTTCTGATAGGTATAGTTGCACATTCCATCATCAGCTGATATAAATCAATACAGTTTAATTAGTTATTTAAATTAGAATCTTAATCATGAAGAAAAGAAATTGATTCACTAAGAAAAAATATTGATTTAAATTCTGTTTAGCTTTTTTAGAAACTTGCATACCCTTTCTAAACTCTCTTCTGCATGCAAAAAGAACTCAGTGCAATTATTTTTTTTATTTAAGCTTTATTGTCAAGATTTGAAGCTATGAGTCCTTCCTGTTTTTACTATTATACATCTTTATTATAATTTTTGTATGAACAGAACATTGTTTAATGAACTGTTCAGAGCTCACTCTTTCTGTCACTGTTTATCTGTAAATCCTTACACACTGGCTACTAGTTTGCATCATGTGATGTAGATTTCTTTTTAATTATTTTTAAGGGACATATTATTCTTTTGGTATGATTATTTCAAATTGTCACTGTAAAACTGGTGCTTAAAAGATCTCTATATTTTCTGTTCTCAAGGAAGGAATTTGGCAGCTTCTGGCATTTTTATAAATGGAAAAATTATTAGGTAGGGATAATTAATCTTTGCACAATTTATTATTTCCCAAGTTGTTTCCCACTGTGTTGGATTAGTAAAAAAAAGGAAGAAAAATGAGAACAATTTAAAATACAAATGAAAATGAAAAACAATAGCATCCTTAAGCTGTCAAATGATCTTTAGTTAATAGAACATGTCTGATGCAATTTCCAAATTAATGGCATTCTTCTCAATTGAATTATGTATCAGGGAATCTAATAAGATGGGTGCTACAGAGCTATTATGGTTATATTAAATGGCCCATTTTAGATGTCATGCTGCTTGTTTGCCAGATTCTAAATTTGGTGTGTTCTGTGGGTATATGTGTTCCTTCTTTCTTTCTTCCTCTTTCACTCATCAATTTTTCTCATTAACACACGGTTTATTCTCTTGCCTGATTTGCTGCATTGGATTCACCTAGAGTGGATAAACTCATTTTATCTCCCACTAAGGATTCCTCCAAGCTAAAATTAATCCAGTTCATCTCATAGTTTATGATCCATTTTTAGGGAATTTGTAGCACCAGGCACAGTGTGCTCATTTCTATTATCACTATTAGAGGGGATTCATTCATGAGATGGAAGAAAACATGCTTATGAGTGGATGGAAAGACATCTAAATATTTCTGGTAAGCCATTTGGCGGGTGTTTATTTTTATGACTTATTGAAGACATATCACATGAAATCTCTTCTTTTTTTCTGTTTATTAACAGAAATAGCATTTTTTTTTTAAAAAACACACATCTTGCTTGGTAAAGCCTATATACCTCTTTTTTTAAATTTAGGATTTAAGCAAAGGCATTAATCAGGCATACACGGCAATTCCTAGGCTGGAAGAACCTGTTCTTTATTCAGCCTTCCCCATCATCCCATCTGTGTATCCAGACAGTGCTGGGCAGCAATTCTATTTTAGATGGTCTTTTTCCATGCAGTTTCAGATTGTCAAAGTAGGATAGGATAGCTTGGCAGATGTTTTTGATGTTTGATAGCAATGGCCTGACTTGTTTAGTATTGTTGTCTGAGAAATCAATGCAATCACAAACATTGGTAATAATGATGGTCCAAAAAAGTTCTAATTCGTGTTTTTTTTATGTGTAGCAAAATTCTCATCAGGGCCACAATTATAAGATAAATTCTTGTATTTTCACCCATGTATTCAAGCAAACAAAAAGAAAAGCCTAGTTCAGGTGTATACAGCTTGAACACTCAGATCTTTTGGAATATGTATATAGCATTAATGTCTGAAGCCAACAGGGGAATCTATTTTACAAATTATTTCCATTTTTCCACAGAAAACATCTGTAATAAGATAATGACATAACTATAACATTTGGATGGAACAAGAAAGAATTATATCTCTTTCTCTGCTTCAGAGGTGCTCTGGAGTCCAGGTCTCCAAGAGTCCTATAGTTCTCCCTGTCTTATATGATAACTAAGTCCTAATTAAGGCCAGTTGAGTAGGAAAAACATCATTATTTAGGTACATTTCCCCCCCAAAACAGTCATATAAGCCATATTATTTCTAGTTAATCTTGTTTTCATGTGAAATTTATTTCTATAGTTCTTAGGACTATTTGCCAGACTTCTAAGACTTGAACCCACTAATTTTATTAATTAAAATGTACTTTTTGGATTTGTCAACATTTGATTCAAGTAGAGCTTTAACCTTATTAAACCTTAGCAAACACTTTTAGCAATTAGAGATAGAAGCCATCTCAAGGTACTGTTTAATTTTCAGTAGTATATTTATGGAAGGAAAAAGTCATTATATTTTCAATTAATATCTATGAGAATGTTTCCAGAGCAACTGCTTTGAAAGTTTAGCATTTTTCAGTGTTGTGTTTTCCAAATGTTTTAGACTACAATTCCAGTCATCCTTAATATTTAGGGCCAGTGGCAATTATAAGCCAGGACATCATGTTGAGGACACTGTTGTAGATTAACAAAACATAAAGCTGATCTTTTCAAATTGCACTAAAATATATAGTTTGGATTGAGATTACAATATGTCTCCCTTAGTAGATGCAGAACAACTAAAATGCTTGGATTCACTTGTTTTGGATTCTAATCATGATGTTTGTTGCTAAGTATCAGGTGACATTAGTCTGTTGTGGCTTTTCAGGATTCCTTTAGATATTTTTTATTGCTTGATCAGTTTTGATTTACAGTATATATTTTTGTATTCTGTGTTCTGCTATAGCCAGTGAGGAAAACAACACTCATATGCTCTATTCTTAAAGGGAGGAGCAGTAGCTGCTGGCAGCTACTTGTGTTCTACCACTCTATCTTGACTATGATCCCAGTCAACTCTAATTTATATAAAGAAACAGGCAGCAGGTGATGTGCTGCCTGAGTGTTGCCTACCCTAATCTTCACCAGTCAGGGTACCAATATGAGGCTAATTCAGCCTTCCTGCACCTAGAATTTAAAATCTCTTAGTGTTGCAATGGCAAAGCTTACTGGAATTAAATATTTGTCCATTTACTGTAAGATTATGTAATTAACTGTAATGTTCTTTCTTATCACATGTCCAGTTCTCTTAACTGGATTGAACCAGAGATCTGGAACATGCAAAATATGGACATTATGATTTTTCTTCCTTCCCCATGGATCAGTGCTTTGCAATTATGGGCATCTCTAATTATTGAACTTGTCTCTACACATTGGCGGTTTTTATAAGTCATGCTAGGATTTAAGCTTGAAACTAATTCAGTCTATATTCATTGTACACATGATAATGCAGTATGCACATATTTTAGTTATTTTAGTTATCTTCTAATAATCTGCCATTTTTTTCAGTAGGTGTTTTGTTCCTTCTTATTTTTTTCTGTTTTCTTAGGTCACCATAGCACAGGATTATTTACAAGATTATTCGCATTTCTCTTTTTGCAGCTCAGTTCCTTTATGTCTTACTAGAGAGATCAATGACTATACAGTGAATACAGTGAATACTAAAGCGCCTGTAGTATTTTACACAAACAATGAAAAACGGCTTTAGTTTCCCATCAAATCCATGTAGGGATAATGATCAGAGATCAGCGCACATAACTCATTCCCTGCAAAGTAGTTCTCATGCTGGGTTAAACATGTTTTTTTTTAAATTAGCATATTGTAAAAGCAACAGTCATCCACACACATTATGAAATGCAGATGTGTTATAGCCTCTCCAAAAGCTTTCCTTGCAAACTATATTGTAATTCTTTTCAGTAAAAAGAAGTGTATATTTTTTTGTTTTTCCATGTATTTTAAAAATGGTAAATGTTTCATTTCTTATGTGGATTGATTTTATTTATTTTTTTAAAAATATAGAATTTATATATAGCTTCCTTCAAGCAGTTGACAATGGTCATGCTGCTTTTGGATGAGGCAAATTTGTGCATCAAAGTTGCTGTTAAATATACCCTCAGGTCTGTAGAATGACTAATTTTTAGCAAATCAAAGAAATTCTATGGATGTTGTATACCTTGAGCTCAGACAAGGTGTTATAATGTTCTTGTAAACAAGGCAGAGAAATGTGAATTAGCTAATGCTACAATGTGGTGGATTTGCAGCTGGTTTAAAAAACACACCCAAAGGGTATTTTTGTAAAGGTTTCTGAGTTGTGTTGGAGGGAAATGGGGAGTAGGATTCAAGCTGAATGTTTGGAGGAATTTCCTAACTGTAAGAATCATTAAACAGTGGAGCAGTCAGTCTAGAATAGTGTAGATTCCTCTGCACTATAACCTTTCAAGTGACGCTTCCTATTGATAATGTTGGTGGACTCTTATACAAATGACCTATAATATATCTTCAAATTAATAGGTTCTATGCTTCTGTAGATGAAACATGAGCTATTTTTAAACTATATAAGATCCAGAATTGCTTTATGTTATAAAAGAGACTAACACAAAGAATGGGCTAGAGTCCCTATGAAAGACATGTTCCAGGATGCTTGGAGGAGTAAAGGCTGGATCCCAGGTTGAAGGACATAGATGGATTCAACTCAATGTGGCTTTTTCGATACTTTCAGATGTGACAGAAGAGTATAACAATTTTGGCAAATGAATAGATTTGTTGCAAACAGGATTTGATGGCTTATCAATTCTGTGTAAGTTTGTAAGTAATATATAGATACTTTGAAACTTTTTAAATAGTTGAGCAGAGTTTTATGGTAGAAAAGTGATTTCACATTTAATCAAATCAGCTATGAAGTTCTTTCTGCAGGCTTGATTTTTATGTAGAAATACTTTTTTTATTATACTTGGTAGTGCTATAGATAAATTTAGAACTAGATGTGGCTTAGATAGATTAGAAAGAAACAGGTAGATGTGCAAGTCATTTAGATACAGGTGCAGTTTGGAGTGATTTATTAGAGAAGGATTAGACCATGTGACTAGGCATATATTTAAAGGGATTTAAAACATGATTGATACCAGAAGATCCTTGCAACTGGTATAAGATGAAGAAAGCAGTGCTGAAATAGGTAGCATATCCTTTAGAATGGAGAGTAGCATGCACAGCTAGTAGATGTTTACATCCAGTAAAAGTTTCATTGTAGTGAATTTAGCAGATATCATACAACAGCAGGGCTCAACTTGTTTAAAACAGATGAACAGACTTGAATAATGTGGGTTTGTGTTTATGTGTCCGTGAATCTCTGTGTGTATGTGTATGTTGGTGTAAGCCCATTTAATATTCTGTGTTCCCAAGCAAACCAAAACCATACAGTAAATACAAAGGAGTACTGTGTGTACTAGCACAGAAAATCTGTCCTCTATATATGACAATTCCAACTCCAATCTTGCATCTTATTCCATCTTTTCTGAGCCAACAAAACATTGGGGTGGTTTTTTTCCTCTGTTTTAAAGATGTCTGTCATCTGACCCTCGTTTATCACAGAGCTGTGGCAGGAGAACTTGGAGAGTTCACTAGCAGCAACCCTTACATCAAACAGAATAGGTAAAAGGTCCTAGCACTTCTTTTGAACATTTATGAATACTACAGTAATGACCATAAAGCTCTCTGAAATTGCTTGAACCAGGTTTTAATCTCGGGGAAACCCAAAAAAAGTTTTCTGAAACTTCTAAATTAAGTCTTTATGATGGAATTAATTCTAATTAAGATAGAGTTCATATCACACTGTTGGAACTCTTAATACATTTTATCAAGCATGTTTGAAATCTGAAGCTCCACATATTTTTAATATGTGATACCAAAGTCCAATAACATACTACTGGGGTAAAGATTTTAAAAATCAGAAAACAACAACTGCAACTGACTCGTGGCAAGTTTGGCTGAAGATTCCTTCTCAACTTCATTTGAATGATTTAAAGTTGTCTGGACTGAATAGTTCCACGTTTCATCTAATTAGATTTACTGGCAAGATTGCCAATAATATCTATGTCTATTAAATCCCGTTTCATAAAATAAGTAAGACTTAGCTCTTCTTCAGGAGTACAAAGTATAAACATCACACATTTTCCTCAATAGATTGAGAAAAAAAGAAGAAAGAAAAATATTGATGCAAAAAGTCTCCTAGTGTTGCTGTTCCAGTTCAGACAGAAATGCAAGTCTTCCTAGGTGTTACTGAACAAACAGTGGAACTGCTCCTCTAAGCATCCTAAAACATGTCTCACATACAGACTCTAGCACATTATAGTGTGTATTAGGGCAACACTAGTGGTTTGGTAGAGAGATCTAAGACAATCTGAACATCTATTCATATTTCTTAAACAAGCAGTTAAATAACATATTCTCGTTTTTCAGCATTTTGTTCATCATTTTTTTTCATTTAGAATCCTTTGGGAAAACAAATGACTACAAGATGGCAACAAACAAATGCAGAAAACACCCAACATTTTTCTCCCATATCCTGTCCTTTGGTTTTTTTTTACAGTCCTCTGCCTTGTAGGAGAGGAGAGAAAAGCAGAGCAGATCTTCCTCCAAAGAGGACAAAAAACGAGTCAGCCAGGGATGGAAATGGACAGAGGGCAAACTTTAAAACATTTGGAGTGTTTGGAATAAAACTGGATGTTTGCCCATCCTAACCTGAGTTATACCACTTCTATACATTGTTGTTGTTAGCTGCAAAGTCGTGTCCGACTCATCGCGACCCTATGGACAACGTTCCTCCAGGCCTTCCTGTCCTCTACCATCTTCTGGAGTCCATTTAAGCTCACGCCTACTGCTTCAGTGACTCCATCCAGCCACCTCATTCTCTGTCGTCCCCTTCTCCTATTGCTCTCAATCTTTCCCAGCATTAGGCTCTTCTCCAGTGAGTCCTTCCTTCTCATTAGGTGGCCAAAGTATTTGAGTTTTAGCTTCAGGATCTGGCCTTCTAAAGAGCAGTCAGGGTTGATCTCGTCTTCCTTACATTAGAAACTACAAATATTTTCATATTCCCTAGATTTGTAATGGGGCTACTATTGTTTTAGCTGGGAACCAGGATACTAAGTTTTTCATGATAGTCAAGGGGTGCTTGTATTGCCAGTAGTACTGTGTTTCCCCGAAAGTAAACCCACCCTCGAATGTAAGGCCCAGCTGATTTTTTTGGGGTGGGCCTAATATAATCCCTCCCCCTGAAAGTAAGCCCTACTTAAGGGCTTGTATGGACGGCCTGCCTGTGACAAGGCAAAGCCTATGTGGGAGGGGGGATCTGACCCACAGTACCAGTAAACTGGTTCGCAAGATCTCAAGAAATTAGAAAGTCTGATTGAACTTTTTTTTGGGGGGGGCTGCAAAAAAAAGTTAAGTAGTTCTGCTTTCTCCCTGTTGCTTGTCACCTACTTGCCATTTTCTCCCACTAATGTGATAATCATTTGCTTAACTTTTATCTTGTTTTTTACATGTTGAAAGAAGTTTTTTTTCATTATTATTGCAGGAACTTGACTCAAAGGTACACAGATACTCAGATTTGGCCTCAGCTCCTGGCAACAATGACTAAACTTGACCAGGAAGCTAAAATTCAGTTTGATCTCCAGAGAATACAAGGGAATTTAACATGTAGATTGGAAAGTAAAATAAATAATCAACCTACTTGTCAGTTCTATAACGAACCTGGCTGAAGCCATCTTGGTTGTTCTAGGTTGCCACAAGAAATGGAAGGGGTACGGAGTATTTTTGCTAGTCTAAACAATTCTGGCTCCCGTGGGAACCAAGGTCATTCTATTAATTAGCTTAGTGGGTCGGGTATTTTGTTAGAAAGCCAGCCAAATTATTCGACTGGGGAACATAGCTGATTTCATAGTACTCGGGTAGGAAGTTTGTAATAGTGTAACTCTTTGGAGGGAATTTCAGACTTGGTTTCACTTTTGACCATACCAATATTTTGTAACCAATAAACATGTTCTTTGAAGAAATCTATAACCTCAGAGTTTTGATTTTGTTGGTTTCACCATCAGAACCATGACACTTACTCTGGAAAGAAACAGTGGCAACCTATTTCTGTACTGATGTTAAGAAAATTATCATAGCATCTCACTGAAGCTACCAGGCCTGTGTAGAGATTTTATTTTTACAGTTATGCACACTTTATTTTATTTATTTATTTTATTACATTTATATACTGCCCTTTCCCTGAGGACTCAGGGCGGTTTACAGGGAATTAAAAACCAACAATACAAAAGTTAAAACCAATTTAAAAAAGATTAAACTAACCCTGTGCAATTAAAACCCCGATTAAAATAAATTACTCCTCAGCCTGGGCCCGAGAGCTCGAAGAGCCAGGTCTTCAGGCCCCGGCAGAATGAACGGAGGTCGGGGGCAGTCCTCAGCTCCACTGGCAGCTGGTTCCAGAGGGCAGGCGCCCCCACTGAGAAGGCCCTATCCCTGGGTGTCACCCACCTGCAATCTCTTACCGGTGGGACCCTGAGCAGACCCTCACTTATTGTGAATCATGTGTTATAGGACCAGATTTTCAGAAAGACTATGTGCTCACTTCTGAGATTATTCAAGCAATAAAGTCCCTGTGAGAATAATTCTTCTAAATCTTCCAGGGAAGCTCTTCCTATTAAGTGCCTCACTCTGAGAAATCCTCAGAAAAAGATATTAAGTGAGTTCTGAAGAGCAACATTGCTGAAAGAACAATGTATTTTCTGGGGCACAAGATATTCTGGGGCACAAGATATTCTGGGGCACAAGATATTCAATGTATTCTCTGGGGCACCGCCCTGAGTCCTTTGGGAGAAGGGCGGTATACAAATTAAATTAATAAATAATAAATAAATATTCCAAAATGAGTTTTTCTAAATGGGGTGGAAGGAGGAACTCTTAATATTGAGTCTTTCTCTATGTGGTGACTGTGGCAGGCATATAATATATTCCATGAGAAACCAACTAACTGCTGTCCCAGATAGTTTACAAAGTTTTACCTTAAGGGTACCTTCAAAAGAGGTCTATAAATTGGACCCCTTGGAGGGTGATACTGTATAAGTGAATAGCAAAGACAATAGAAGCTTCTTCATTTCCAGAACTGTCTTCTTAAGGTTCACTTACAAACAGATACAAAAATCACAACATGTTTAACATCATTATTTCTTTGCTAAGAGAAATACCATTTTTTTTTAAAAAAGGCTGTTGTTAAAAGCCTAAGAAAGGAAGTAAAAACAAATAATAATCTTTTATGGTTTTTAAGCAATGAACTGTATCGTTTTTGAAATTTTAAAAAAGTCACCCTGAATTGTGCCTAAAAATACAGACAATTTCTCTTCTATTGATACAATTTATAAGAAAAATGTCTTCATTTGACAACACATACTTGTCATTACCGAATCTCTGGCTGTGAAGAGGTTGCTTATGCATTTATTTTCTCTTCTTGGAAGCCACATTCAGCATTTCAATAATGTGCTCTGATTTTTTTTAATGCAACTTCTTCTACTTAAAATCACCCTTAATGAAGATGGAGAAAATAAATCATAGACTTATTTTCTTCACTTCTTTTCTTTAACATCGTATTGTGGGTGAAATGTTTATATTAACTCT
The DNA here is from genome assembly GCF_947247035.1 of Vipera ursinii. NCBI lineage: Eukaryota > Metazoa > Chordata > Lepidosauria > Squamata > Viperidae > Vipera > Vipera ursinii. The sequence goes on from NC_139516.1 coordinate 185,077,801, forward strand.
ATTTTTTCTTCTTCTCTGGCCTAAGACATTTTCCTGAAGAATCAGTTAACCAGAGGAGTTCATTATTTTCACTACATCTTAGTCATGCAAATGAGGTTGAGTCTTCTCTCATGTTTCCTGCTGCTGCAGGCTGAATATGGTAAATTAGTCCATATTAGGATTTGAGCAGGCGAAGAAAGAGATTCCTACCTTTTGTCAGAGTTCACATGCCACACTAAGACATAATGTGAATTTTTGGGTTTTGGTTTAGCATAATCTGCCAAGCCCTTGTGAGCTATAAATAATGATTTATGCCTTAGAATGGTCTGTAATCTCAGATAGTTATATTTGATCACTATTTGTTTCAAATTTTAAAGAAGTAGGATAGGAAGAGTATTGATGCCTTTGAATTTTGATATTGGAGAAGACTCCTGAGAATACTGTGGACAACCAAGGAAACAAACCAATGGATCAATGAAGAAATCAAGCCACAGTTTATATTAAGGAACAAATGACCAGACTGAAATTATACTACTTTGGACACATTATGTGAAGACTCAGTACTCTAATGCTGGGAAAGGTTGAAGGAAAGAAAAGAAGAGGAGAATGAAGAGCAAAATGGATGGACTCAGTCACAATGATAATAAGTACTCTATTGAGAGACTAGAAGGAACAGGTTAAGCATAGATAGTCGTGGACAAAATGTATCTATGTGGTCACTAGGAGTCAAAAATGATTTGATGGCATATAATCAATTAATCTTTCAAAATATGGAGAAGTCTTACATAGTTTTAAATTTTCATTAAAGATGTGTATTCATTTAAAAAAGAAAGTCCAGATCCTTATTTATTAAAGATTTCATACATTCCATTGGGCTATGTATGGAAGGGGCATGGAACAACAGGAATTTTTTTTTGTTATGAAGATATATGCTTAAAATATTGGTCAATTGAATAATATGGTGGTATCATTGAATGGAATATTGTTTGTGTCCTTAATTCTGTTATGATCCAATTGTATAGGCATTGAGAGCAATGGACCAAATTTACTTTAGGAAAATGAATCTGGCTCCTAAGAATTTCTGTAAGGGATCTTGTAAAACTAGATAGTCTTAAATTGGTCTGGGTTCATTGCTCAGATAATTTACAGTATGCTAAATTCTCTTCTTATTACTCTTAATGTAAAACTCACTGAATGGAATATAACTGGTTTCTAAATAGGCATGTATAAGATTGTAGTGTTGATTTTTTTTGTTATTCTTTTGTTTTTATAAAATATTTTCTTATTTTATTTTGCTATTTTTAATATATGTCCCAAGTTCATTCTATTTAACATAAATACAGCATTCTTCTGTTTAAAATGTGATGGCATTGTTGTTGCTTTTTTTTCTTTCCACCACTGTACTTTGTAACTGTCAAAGGATGGCCTTCAAGTGAATGAATCATAGTTAGACTCAGAATTATTCTAAATAATTCTAAAATGTTCTGGAAAATATAGTTTGATACTATCTTTTGAAATTTGTGAGATTTACAAGGTGAAGAGGTTATAGCTGTGCCATATGTCAACGCTGCTAATACCGGATGTTCTTGCTTTGACAACTTATGGAGATGTTTTTCTTTCCTATGCTTTCTTCTTAGAATTAGATGATAGTGGGAATGGGGGTGGGGAGGAGGAATGTGATGGGAGTTAGTTAGACATGACAACATTGTAAAAGTGTATGAACTCAGGGGCTTTTGAAATAAGAGATGATAAGAGATGGGGGTTGGAGAACAGGGGGGAAAATCTGCAATTCAAACTAATTGGAGAATGTGATTTATGACTGCTAATTAGAGGAGGGAATTTTATTTGATACCATGTGCTAAGGGGAGGAGAATTAATTAATTAATTAATTAATTAATTAATTAATTAATTGATTTTATTTGTATACCGCCCTTCTCCCGAAGGACTCAATTAAGATTTTGGCTTTGACCATGTATGTGCCGAAGCTATGCTACTCGAATAAAGGTTCTTTAAGGTAAACAATGCCTTGAAGTTCTTTGAAGAATTTCATTTGTCGGAACCATGACACCATAACAATTCTGAAACAATGGCTTAATCTTACAGAGGTTTTATGGACCATGTAAGTTAGGATTAAAAATTTAATTTTGGGACTATTAAAACAAGAAATTACATAGCAATTAAAATACCACAACCCAAACAGGAATGCAAAAGATATAAAATATTAGGGCTCTTTTATCTGCCAATGGAATCACATACTTTTAAATCTATTTCAAATTAAGTACAATATTTGGAAGAGTATTAAAGTAACACATTTTGTTCTTACGTCTTTAAAATTATGATAATTTGTGAACAGGCTTTATTGGTATGGAATTGCATGCTTTATATAGTAGGTATTAATATACTATGCTTATAATATGTGATCTGGAAATTTAGGAAAGAATTTGGTCGGCAAGTAAATAAATTCCCAGGGTTTTAACACTTAAATGCATCCAAACCAGGGATAACATTTTGTGGATTACATTAAATGTGCAACAAACACATAATATCTTCTGATGGCTGCCCCCCCCCACACATATGTGAAGATTCTAATATCTTCTCATAATATCTTCTGATTCTGACATAATATCTTCTGATATCTTCTAACATATGATAGTCTAAAGAAGGCACACCTAACATATGATGGATTATGTGTGACAATGGTCACTTCCTAACCTGTTTCACCAATTATTAACTGTCTGCATGGACAGGAAGAGTTACTCTACTGAAGATCTTTGGGAATAGAAAGTTCTAATGAAAAGGAACATGTAATCTAGCTATTTATGTTACCTTCTTTATAGGCAAGGTGGGCGATTATTACCATGGAAAGTCCAGAAAGGCAGAGTTGGACCAATAATAATTAGTCCCTCAAATGGAGAAAACACATGCTTTTACAGTGCATTTTAGGCTTTAAAAGCATTATGAAAAAGTTCTGAATGCTATTAATATCATGCTGTCAAATTTTGGTACCAACCACATCTGATTTGGAATACACAGCCACATAGTAATGAAGAGATTTGAAGGTCACCAAAAATGATCTTAAGATCTCATAGTCACACTTCTTGTTCACTCATACTAAACATCAAATATGTTTGACATAGGAAAATTCCTTATCAATCCAATTAAAAGTAAAAAATAGCATTAAGGAGCAGGAGCTATGTAGGAGACAGTATAGGGAGCCATAGCAATTATCCTACATACTTCTTTGTTAAGACACAGATACTGAGACAAACTTGTATAACATCAAAAATCCCAAGTGAGTTCTTAGAGTTTTATGGTTAATCTTCAGCAGTTGTCAGAATGTCTTGCAGATTGCAAGAGGTGGACAAAAGGAAAATATAGCTAAGGGCAAGTGCAAACTCTTGACTAAGTAAAGAATAGATACAAAAATGTCATAATAGTACAATTGGTCCTTAGTGTGGTACAGAACAGAAGCATTGTGATTTTTTTTCTGCCAATGCAGTTTCAGGATTAGTCTTCTTGTTATGAGGCTGGGAAATGTAATATAATGACATTTCTTTTCTTTCCCGCTCTCCCACACTTGCCCTCTGAAGAAAGCCAATCTTCTTAAGCTAGAATGGCAGAATGGTGTACCATCTAAGGCCATAGGGCCACATGCCTGCTTGAAATGCCTTAGATGCAACTTCTAATGCCTACAAATCTTTTACTTGATAGGGAAAATATAGGGGAAAAACACAACCCAAAAGGTATCAGTCATATGAACTGTATTCAGAACAATGTTTTTCAATCAATTTTACTTTACTCCATTTACACCTGTGTAAGCAACACTCCTTGAAATCCCTAATTTAGTCACTAGAGCACATACTAACTGTGCATTCATCAGTGTTACAAGGATAGAATGAGGGGTAGGTCTGTTTTTAATGCTTGCCTGCCGAATAGAAAAGATAAAATTATAGTACAATATGGTAGCTTTTTATTTGATCCAAATCCTGAACATTGGAACAGTGATACTGAAATAATTACTGCATGGTGTTCGAAGAGTGCAGACACCAGCACACACATATACTTTTGCATAATCATTGAGCATTCAAATATGTTTCTTTCTTTCTCTCTACCTATACAAACACATATACACAGATGGAAAAGTGGTTTTGCCATAGTAAGTTCTGCAAATACAGTTATAGGATTCATAGTTGCATATCACATTTCACTGTTTAACTTCAGCCGTAATAAAAAATCTGTTAGCAATGGAAACAGTAATATTTCCTAAATAGGAAACATGCTGTTCCAAATCTCAACTGGATCCTGTAAATCAGGAGCGGTTATTGTTGTTGGTTAAGGACAACTTTCTTGGACTGAGTATCAATCTAATTCAGTATCCCTTCATTAAAATTTTCTGATGCCAAATCCACATGAATACAGTGAAATAATGGAATAATAATCTGTTCTTTTCCACTGCTCCAAGAATCCAGCAGCCTATGATTTATGAGTGTGTATGAGAAATAAGAGGGACGCAGTGGCTCGGTGGATTAGGATGCTGAGCTTGTTGATCAGAAGGTCAGCAGTTTGGCGGGTCGAATCCCGAGTGCCATGTAACAGAGTGAGCGCCTGTTACTCGTCCCAGCTTCTGCCAACCTAGCAGTTCGAAAGCACGTAAAAATGCAAGTAGAAAAATAGGGACCACTACAGTGGGAAGGTAACAGTGTTCCGTGCGCCTTTGGCGTCTAGTCATGCCGGCCACATGACCACGGAGACGTCCTCGGACAAGCGCTGGCTCTTCGGCTATGAAACGGAGATGAGCACCGGCCCCTAGAGTCGGAAACGACTAGCATGCATGTGTGGGGGAACCTTTACCTTTATGAGAAATAACTGATGTTAATCAGGTGAGATGATCTTATTTTGACCTCTTTGGTCATAGACTGAGGAAGTCTGAAACATACCAGGAAGCATATTTTCAGGAAAAAAATAGTGAAGCTTAGGTCATATTGATTACACGTTATATGCTGTCTTCTACTACAAAAATTTGGCTATCTAAAAGTTCTTAACAGTTTCCTTCTTTCCCTCCTCTAATCTTCCAATCTTCTGGACATGCTGTATCTCCAAAGACAACTATGGTTTTAATTTAAATTCTCTTATTTGGCTTATTTCCTGTCTCCTATGAAAAGCCAAATGATGTAATTCATATACTTTCTGAAGTCTAGTTGGCACATTATAACATAGTACCACTTTATTAAAAAAGTTATTTTCACATTACTCCTATTAAATGATACACATGTATAACTCAAATTGCAATTTCTTTCCAGAACCAGACACAAGTATATTTCAATCAACTATTCTCATGTTCCAGACTCTGGGTGAATTAAAATCCCATGCATTAACAATTTACCTGAATAAAGACATCTGTGTCATCATGTAATGTACTATTATAAATTGCACTCTGTATTCAGTTTTCTTCATTTCCCAAATAATATTACATGATACAGATTTCTAGACTGTTCTGTCCCAGTATGAGCTATTGATACTTATAGGATGGGCAAAGTGTAACTTGGAATCAAGCAGGTAACTGAAAAACTAACTCAATTCATTCCTAGAAGTTCCTATTATTTTAGAATGAAGATTCTATTAATTAATTAATAAACTTGATATAACTGCCCATCTCACTAAAGGCAACTCTACGAAGCGTGCAATAATAGCTAAAAGAAAACAATTATGAAAACAGAAAATACAAATATAAAAAAAACATAGCAATAAATTCCTAAAAAACAAAATACCACCATAACTGAAAAAATGCTGACCTTAACAATGGAGCCATCCAGACAAGCTCTGTCTGAGATTATGCTTCTTCTTGATCAAGAAGAATCAGAAAAGTGGATACAAAGAATTAAATAAGTAGGAAGCTAAGTTTCCCCTGTTGTTTTTTCCCCATTCCTATTGTTGTGATTACATCAACATGCTCTGGGTCCCATCAATTAAATAATGCCATCTGGCGAGGCCCAGGAAACTCATCTTTTCTGTCATGACACCTGCCCTCTGGAACACCATGTCCCTTGAGATACAGTATGTATTCTTGCACCCTGGCCTTATTTAAATGTTCGATTAAAATCTAACCTTATCCCCAGGTGCTGGGTTAGTATGGATACATGTATGGTCTTCTGGTTTTAAACGATTGGATTCTCCCACCCCCAGATTTCCATGATTTCTGCCTTTTTTAGAATTTTTGGTTATACTTTATAAGTAGCTCAGAGTTGTAACATAATGGGGTGGCCCAGTGGTGGGATTCAAATCTGTGAACAACCAGTTCTCTGCATGGATGCCGCTTCTGGAAGTCCATTCTGGGCCTGGGCAACAAAAAATTAGCTACCGGTTACTGGCTGAATCCCACCAGTGGGGTGGCCTATACATTTCATAAATAAAAAAATAAAGAAAAAGAATCATGTACGAGTGCAAGACCAAAGAAAGTTAGGTTCACATACTGTAATATTATAAACCCCTGATCTGAGTCAGCAAACCAAAAGTCTTAACATACTGTGCCCCAACAAATCAGACAAATGATGGATGAATTATGGCCTGAATTATACATAATAAAATCTGATCTTAGCAAAAGAGCAAACAAACAAACAAAACGAACTGTGCAATTACTATTGAACCCAGTCTAGAATCTTCTTTACACCCAGCTGCTGAATGTTTTTACAGCATCATCATCCAATAATAGAAATAGTCCTCATAGTGTCTCTTTAAATTAGGAATAGTCATGTGGGTCACTGAAGGGTCATGTGAAATGACTTCCTGGAAGATTACAGTGATGAGAATATGTAGGCATTTATTTAACAAAAAGTTCCTTTTAGTGTCAGATAGCCTGGTTATACGTGTATTACAGTTCTGTCTTCATAACCTAGTCATTATAGGCCTCTTCCTCCTCTGAATTCTCTCATTTATCAATGTATTTTTGGAAATGTGGCTTGGAAATGAAGGTTGCCTTCAGGGCACTACTATGCTGAAGTTTATTATTCATAGTAAGCATTTCATCCTTGAACCGTTGTGTGGTCTTTGCTGAGGTTTCTTTGGAACAGACTGGCCTAGTTTCCCTATCAATTCACATTTAAATGTGTTCAGGGAGCATGACCTAGTTGGCTCCCTGCTGTCTCAGAAGACTTAAACTGGAAGGATAGGGAGAAGCCACATGCAGCCCTATATTTTGCTTGCAAGAGAGAGGAAGAGTAGAAAGAGGCAGGAATGGAAGACAAGTGCTGTAAGAAACACAAAATAAAACAATAAATACCCAAAAATAAAACAGGGCTATTAAGCAAGCTACTGTGCATAAGAAGAGTAGTCATAACTATTCACCCATTCTTAGTTCTTTCTTAGTTGTTTGGTCCATTTGCAAATGTGCACCTTCTAAGACACCTATTAGATTTATCATATCATAGATTTATCATTAGATTTATGTTATGATAGATATATCATATCATAGTTATCATTAGATAAATCTTATTAGTTTTATCATATTGGATTTACAATACACATAGCTATGACAGAATGCAGAATTTTTTGTTGCAATGTGCTGTTTTCTTTCCTGCCCAACATGTGATGATTGCAAATACCATATTCCTGTGAACTCTGTCAAAGAAATCCCTTGCATATTTAATTCTGCTCGTGGCCACGTATCATCATAAATAGCAGCTGCTATTTTTAGAGAACATTTTCAAGTGGTTAGATCTGGTGCTGTTTCAGGGAAGTGGAAGAAAATAAATAGTTGTGGCATGTTCTGGTTCCTCCATTAAAGAGAACATCCCTCACCTCCCATCTTTTCTGCAAATCTAGAAAATCATACAGCTTTAAAATAAACTATACATCTTCATTATGTTTACATTATGTCAAGGAAAAGATCGGGTAGGCAAACAGCATTGTAACCTGGATTTAAGAAAGGGACTGACCAAAATACAGGAAGGTTGTTGAATGTTGAGTTAGTTTCTGGATTCCATGGAAGTACAAGAATATTCCTGAACAACAGACACTCTTTTTGTATTGGAAGTAGTGTTAGGCAGGTGCATGAAGAGTGTTTGTGTGTGTGTGTTTGAATCAATGTTGACTCTGGCAAGTGCCTGGATACATCCTTGCAGTTTTCTTGCCAAGACTTTGGAAGTGGTTTGCCATTCTTCTATAAGAGGAGTAGATTGATATATTTGTAAAAACAGATTAATACGGTTGTTCTTCAATATCTCAGCTAGGTTTCACACATCCTCTTTTACTTCCTTGAGTTTCTGTCCTTGACTTTTTAGGGCTTGTTTACTTATGTCCCTTCCCCCCACTTTCCCTTTCGGTACCTTTCCCAGCTTAATTTCCCTTGATTTATACTTCCTCCCTGGACTACATTAGAACGTAGGTCAGATACCAGGAAGCATTGTACAACTTCCTGATTAAGCAAAAGCACCAGCATTTTGTGTGGAAATTGTACATTCAGAAGATTGATGGTATGAAGTTGTATAAGAGCAGCAGCAGTGCCAATATTTTTATTATACATTTCTGGGCTATAGATCAGAAGCATTCTGGAGCTGAGGGCTTTTTCGGTGGGAAATTTTTCTCGACCTATTTGCAGAATTACTTTCTTTTAAAGGCTCTCAGGTCCTATGACATTATGTTATGTAAGTACATTTATTTTTCCAAGCATTTAAAGATTTTTATAATCTTTTGAGTGTCAGAGACATCCTATTATTATTTTTTTGTCACAAAGGGACAGAGAAGAAACTAATTGTGACAAAGTTTTGCAATAGTATTATTTCACAACATACTGTATGTAGGACTCAAGATCACTGTTCCATATTTAAATAAAATGAATGCAAAAAGAAATGAACCAGCCAAGGACAGTTTTTAGCCATATAGACTTTGCCGGTTTTATGAAGACATTCTCCAAATGATACACAAGATTGATGTCAAAAACATAGGAGAAGTCAGAAGGTTACAAAATCTGAAAAGAGATATTTCTTTTATAGCCTCTGCAAATCATCTGAGAATCTCCTATACATAAGGTGAAATAGAAGTCCAATTATAGTTGTCACAAAACAATAGGAACTTGACTATGACACCTTTCTAAATTAATCCTAGTGTCAGTTTACACTGATAATAATTATTCTTTGCTGCTTCTAACTAATGTGAATGCTTCAGAACTGTTTCATAATACAGGAGAGGTTATTTTAAATCTTTATAATTACACACAGTAGTAATAATTTAGATCATAAAATTGCAAAATACGAGAGTGATTTTCACTTAATTAGAATTTTCTGATTAGAATTCTTTCATTACAATCTTTTAAAAAATCATAATAAACATATAATTAGACTATAGGTGGAAAAATGATTTGCCTGGTTCATGCATTATAAAATGCTGCTTAATGAATGGCATATGTGCATCTATTTCATAAATGAGTACCTACCAGTTATTACTAGGGATCAGTGAGAGCTGCCACATCTGTAGAAAGGAATGCAGATGTTGATTACTATAGGATGAATACAGTGATGGGATTCAACCTGTTCGCACCAGTTTGGCAGAACTGGTAGCTAATTTTTTGTTGCCCAGGCCCAGAATGGACTTCCGGAGGCAGTATCCACACAGAGAACTGGTTGTTCACATATTTGAATGCCACAGCTGGATGAATATCTTTATACAGTATACCAAAGCACCCTATGCTTTGGATTAGTGACAGCCAGAAACTTTTTGGGCATTCACTCTGAACACATTGGAGTTCAAAATGTGTAAGGACTAATGGGATTCATGGATTGATTGGTTATGTGCCATCCAATTGTTGTTGACAGTTTGAGATCACATAGGTAGATTTTTCCCCATGACAATATTTATTTATTTATTTATTTATTTATTTATTTATTTATTCGGTTTATATACCGCCCTACTCCCAAAGGACTCAGGGTAGTTTACAAGGCAAAATTTAAAAACAATACAATATAAAATTAAAATTAAATTAAGTCTAGCCGCAAAAAATTAAAATCACAATTTAAAAACATTAAACCCCTCAGTCCAGACCAGATAGCTCAAAGAGCCAGGTTTTTAGGTCACGGCGAAATGAACGAAGGTCGGGGGCAGTCCGGAGTTCCGTTAGCAGTTGATTCCATAGGGCAGGAGCACCCACAGAGAATGCCCTCCCCCTGGGGATCGCCCGTCGGCAATCCTTGACCGGCGGTACCCTGAGGATGCCCTCCCTGTGGGAGCACACAGGACGGTGGGAAATTGACGCTGGCAGCAGGTGCTCCCTCAGATAATCCAGGCCCATGCCATTTAGGGCTTTATAGGTCATCACCATCACCTTGAATCTCACCCTAACCTAGCCTTTTGGGTCTTCCAGTGGTGTACTCATCACTTCTATAACTGAGTATCACATTGTTGCTGGTGGACCTCTTCTCAGCATTAAAGTCTTCTCCAGAGAAGGACTAATGGGACACATTCCCAATCTTTTCATGAGTAGTGTACCACCTCCATTCTTGTCCATGATATGTTTCACCTTGAAGTGCAGTTTTTTGAATGGCTTTTGAATTTCCTTGTACTCTGAATGATCATAGCAGACCGCAATAGAATTTATTATCAGAACTTTGTATAGAATGGATGGATTTATCTTACAAGTATTCTATGAAAAATCTATAGTAGATTCTCAGGTCATTTGAAGGATTCTGCTAAGCTGTGACTCTTTTCTATATTTGAATTGTAGCATATGCAGTCTATGCTACAGAGATGATTGAGGGGAGGAAAGCTGCATCTTTCTTAGATAAAATTCTAGGTTGGGAGGTATCTTGGTTTGCATGACGTCCTGGTTCTAATGGAGCAGGTATGTAGCTCAAGAATATACTTAAAGTCAACACCATCTATATTGTCAGGGTATTCTATGATTTCAAGCTTCTAAGCTTATTAAGAGCCTTTTAAAAATTAGGTTAGAGCAATGTATCTTTTGCTTCTTGCTGCCTTGCAAAAACTTTAGCCACCTAGATTATCATTAGATTTAAAAATTCTAAACATGAAGCATTCTTTTAAGTTAATTGAACTGTCTCGTTGCATTTCTAGCCTAATTCAAAGTTCTACTGTTAAAATTTAATATCTTAAATTATTTGACCCCAGAATAGTTTAACAATCTCTTTTACTCTTGTGATCATGTTTAATATCTAAGATCTGGATCAGAGATCATAGGCCCTCTCAAAAACAGTGTCCAGCCATGGTTCCAAAATTCCTCTGTTGGATTTGAGACTGCTTCTCAGTTGTTTCTGGCCAGCCACAAAGATTCAAGGGGGTTGGTATACTCCAGATCCCATCATTTAAATAATGCCACTTTGTGCAAATAAGATGAAGTGCCTTCTCTGTTGCTGCATTTGCCCAATGGAATAGTATCCAAGAGCCATGGTGGGACAGTGGTTAGAATGCAGTATTGCAGGCTAATTCTGCTGACTGCTAGCAGTTCAGCAGTTTGAGTATCACCAGCTCAAAGTTCTATCTTCTATCCTTCCAAGGTTGGTAAAATGAGGACTTAGATTGTTCGGGGTAATATGCTGACTCTGTAAACCACTCAGAGAGGGCTGTAAAGTATTGTGAAGTGGTATATAAGTCTAAATGCTATTGCTATTGCTATCCCCTCGAAGGTTTATATGACCCTCACCCTATGGGCCCCTAGGAAAGCATTCAACAGTCTCTGAGCTAGAATGATATGGGCTCCCACTAACTGCCAGCAATAATGCAGAATTATTGTTCCCCTCTCAAATTAGTCACCTTTTAATGTTTAGAGTCTCTTTCTTTTCTTTTTGACTCTATGCAACCTTTTGTAAAGCATTCAGCATCACTGATTGAAGACTGATTGAATATATATAGATTGAAGACTGAATATACACAGATAAATATTTCTTGTCTATTGTGATCTGCAACACGCCTCTTTTGCATCCATCTCCTGTATCTTATAAAATTATCATACAGTAGGATTTTTTCTGTATATTGTTTTCTTAAGGTTTTATCTTAAGAAGTGGCTTTTACATTCCTGTATAATTTTAATCTCGTAAATAAAAATGCCTATGTTTGTATTATGATTATCCAATACTTATTTGGAAGCAAGCCCATTAAACTTACAATGCAGGCTGAGCTGCACGAATCTTTTTTAACAACTAGGAAAAATCTAAAATGTCATTGCTGCATACTTATGAGTCAAGCCTAATACCATTCAAACCACCACTAATGTGTGAATAATAGTTGACAGTTTCCAAAGTGTACTAGTCAAATACAATTTAGATCAGATGTTTAACATGGTTTTGTGGCTCAGCGCATATTCTATTGCTGCAAAGCTAGAGATTTTTAATACCTCACCAACCATTTAGAGTCAAATATAATTGTATAATATTGCAATAAAAATGTCTGCTGGCATTTTAAACCGTATTCATGAATATTTTATTCTATATTTTAATAAAAGCATGGAGTTTAGTAGATTTTTATATCTTAGTGTAGTTTGAGTTATTTTATAGTTCACTTTAATTTTACAAAATGTTTCCTTCATTTTCACTTTAAATTATTTCCACCTGGTTATATTATATAAATGCCTTCATATCATGGATACACATTTCAACCGGCATTCCTTTCTATTAAAATATTACGTATAGAATGTCTCTATCTATTCATATACAAAATAAAGTGTTAAAATAAATACCAATAATCAATGAGATTATTGTTCATAATATATAGTTGCCCATCTCACAGATGTAACTCTGGGTAATATAGAGCCTCCCAGTTCAGGACAAATGCGACTGGTGCACAATTTATGCAAAGGTTTTCTAGGCCATGATTGCTACCTGCTCTTTCAGCAGGAGTTGTGAGTCCAGAAAGATCCTAGATTCTGTGCAAGGTCTATTTGGGACAGTGCAAACTCTTTCCAGGAGCAAAAATGATAAATTCCCAGATCTGGAAGTCACAAAACCCAAAGTCATTCAGTTTTGCCAAAGTTGATCTGAAGCCTGTTTTTCTTAACCCAATCCCCCACAGGTTCCAAATACTAAGACAAAACTTCCATAACATAATTAATTGGCCAGATTCCTTGTTTTGATGCTATTTTGTATATTACTTCTTTGCTGCCTCACACTTTTGTTGACAGTTCAGTAACTAACAACATCCTGCTGTTTATCTGAGGATAAAATGCCATAAGATTAGATTTTTGCCATCTAATTGCTATATTTGCTATATCTATATCTATATAGATTGATATATTTAGAGGAGGAGAATATTAGGGCATTTGAGTGAATTGGGATGCCCTTTATGAGATTATCTCTTTAATGGCTTTGCTGAAGAAATTAAAATCTTCCTTGGTAATTTTGGTTTTGGCTGAATTATCTCAGAAAATCTGGGTCACCTGGAATCAATCTGGAGCAATATATTGCACTGAAGAGTAGGATACTCTAAAGCAGTGTTTCTCAACTTCAGCAACTGTAAGATTCCTCAATCAGAATTCTGATAATTGAAGGCCACCCATCTTAAAGTTGCTGAGTTTGAGAAAAACTGCTCTAGGTATCAAATCCCCTAGTGCTCCAAAATTACTAATCCCCAAAATATACCTTCCATGTCTGAGTTGCCAGAATCCCATAGGTGGATAAACAACTAAATCAAAGAGCAGCTTATCTGGAGCTTCTTTCTTCCATAAGCCTGATCATTATTTAAATATTAAAGTAGGATTGCAAAGAACCAAATTCAATTTTTGTTTTCAATAGATTACAACCAGGTGGTGGCTGGGTGGGTGGGGGTGTCTGGTTACCCTGCCTCTTAGCATTTATAATTTACCTTTCAGTCTAGCTGATGTAGGAAAAGAAAGATATATTTTAGATGTCAGTAAGCAACAATAACAAAACTTTTTTTTAAAAAAAAACATAAGTTAAAGTGATAACTGCAATGATGGAAGTAAACATCATTTGTAGTTTGTTGGTGATGTATTTCCAGTTCACCATGGAGACTTTAGGACAATAATTCTGGAATTCTGGAATCAATGTCTGTTAATCTACTTTAGTATTTCTCAACCTTGGCAATTTGAAGCTGTTCAGTAAAGATGGCTAGGGAATTTTGGGAGCTGAAGTCCACAGGTCTTCAAGCAGCCAAGGCTGAGTAACACTGATCTATGTGTCATGGTTCCGATAGAGACAAATAAAGCAGAACTCAGAGGCTTGCAAATTCCTCAAAGAACATGTTTATTGATACAAACTATCAGCACTTCAAACGTGAAACAAAGTCTGAAGAGATGCATAACAATTCCCCGATACCAAGTTAAGAAATCCCACCCCTAAGGCTATGCAAGCAACTATGTTTCCCCATACAGCTTGTTGGTGCGCTTTTCATGAAACGCCCAGCACACAGTCTCAGGAGTAGCCAATGACCTTGGTTCCCAGGAGAGAAAGTCCAAGAGAGAAAGTCTGTTTTGTCTAGCGCAACACCTGGCAACCCCCCCCTCCCTCTGTGCTTTGTGTCAACTAGAAACGAGAAGGAAAAAATGGCTGCAGCCATGCTCATTCTAAAGTTGACATAATGTCTTCCAGAAATACTGGTTGCATATCCTCCATTCTGACAGAGATATGTAATTTTACCCCAGTTCAGTTAGAGATGATTTGAGTGAACTAAAATCCTCTGGAACTACTGTTGAATTGCAAAAGGATTCTATAGTTGAAATTCTATTATTGTCACCAACATTTCTCACCACTTTAGTTGTTGCATATATACTGTAGATATGAATACCAGCTTAGCCTCTGGCATTCAGAACCTCAGGTGATGTAGAATCCATGTTTGTGTTGTATATCCTATAATTGCAAAGCATTGTGGCATTTCAAGAGCTTATAATTAACAGTGGCAAAAGCTGCTTTTTTTGGCAACTGTGGACTGTACAAACTGTTCCTTTGAATTCCTGGAGAAATGTCCAGTTTAAAGCCCTAAATACTGTAATTTGGAACACTAAATTGCTATGCTATACTTTTTTCATTTTGATATTCTGCTTGAAACAAGGTTTTTTTTAGACAAAATGGAAGATTTTTACTAGCAACATGAATCTTTGTTCTTCCAATCTCTCTTCAACTAGATATGTATACCCATAATATAAGCATGTGAGAAAGCTGGGCATTGATGGCTGCTGGCATCCATAATGATTACTGAATGGTATTGTTTCCAAAGAGGCTCAGTTTGTTACATCTTTAAGCACACATACTGTAAATTATGAATCCCATTGTTCCTTTGGTGCAATTTCTCTCTTTGTCAAAAAGAGGCGCCACATACTGGTGTGACATTTTATCAGCACAAATTTCTACATCTTTTTTCATTAAAAAGGGGGAAGGGGATTTTGGTTTTGTGATAAGGGTGGATTGGAAAGAAATGGTATGTGACTTTTTGACCATCTATTTTCCTACTTACGATCACCCTGTGGTATTCCAGGTTTATATTCAGCTGTATGAAATCACACTTGGGGATTCCGTGGTGGAGGTAGCTTGAGAATGATTTGGAGGATAAATATATGCATTTCTAACCTGCTTTTCAGTAACAGCTGAAAGCATCTGCAATGCTTTACATTGTACTTATTAAAGCTACTTAAAAAAAGGGGGAGGGGACTTGCAAACCTGAATGATAGGGTTAGATCTAAATTACTTGCCACAATATAATAAAATAGTACAATAGGGGGATTGCAATTTTTTAAAGGAAAAAAAACACCACTTAATCTCTTATCTCCCTCTTTCTCTCTGTGTGACATAATAGATTATTATTGCAATTAGTGAATCATTTAGCAAACAAATATTATATTTACTGTATACATTATTGTCACTAGGATGATTACAACTGCCATTACTGATATTTACCTAAGGCAGGTTACAATTTGAGTCTAGTGAAAGTCTTGGATTAAAATACTAAATTCCTGTCATAGTGTGTGGGAAAATAAGGAATAAAATAAAGTTTTAGTAGCACTTTGTTCTCAGACATGATAGCAATGGTATTTCTTAGATGTCAGAACAGTTAGCCTCTGCAGAACCCATTGTAGAAAGATGTAAATAATTAAAAATAAATTAGGTACCACTTAATTCTTCCCTCACACCAGTTTATTAAATTAGAATGCCCCAACTAAACATTGGCCCTATTCACATCAAGTTCTCCTAATATACACACATATATTTGTATTCCTTGCTAACCTCTAGAAAACAAGATGAGGAATATCCAGCCCTCCTTATGTTGCTGAATTTTTATTGTTAGTATCCCTCACTCTAGCTAGTGCAGCTAAGAATTGTGAGTTTAGTAAGAGACACAAGTTCTTGATACCTAGTTTAAAGTTTACCAGATCTGGGCAAATTCTTTCATCTATGCAACTATAGAACAAGAGGGGTGCTATTATTTTTTATGTATGTTTTTTTTCCTGCAGGCCTATTCTAAGAACTGAAGCAGAACATGAGACTGTCTATAAAATAATGAAAGTCATTCCTGATATCAATGAGCAACTATCTGAAGAACAGATGAAGGAAATCAGCAAAGTAGTTCTAAGAGAATACTGGGTGAAGGGAAGTACAGGTAGGTAAAAAAAGAGTGGTTACCTCTTGAAGGAACAGAGGTACCAGCTACTGTAAGCCAAAATAAGAAATGGTGGAACTTTTAGTCCAGTTTTATTTTAGAACCAAAGCTACACTAAGAACTGAACCAATCTATTTTATTAGATTAGTTGTGTAATTACTTTTTCCCCCTATCGCAGACAATTTTAGCAAATAACTTTTTAATGCAAGATTACATTTGAAGAATGAATTCCACTTTGGGGGTATCTTTTATTTTTCTCTTGTTCCATTGACATTCCCTTTCATCTCTACTCTTAGTGCTGAAGTTTATTTCCTTCCTCCTGTTCTATAATGGAAAGTAAAATGTCATTATTCTGCTAGAAAGATAGATGTGAAAAGACGTTTAATGAGAAATGCAGATATGGTGGTCATTTTTTACCATTAGATTATGCATTTTTTTTCAAGTGCTAAAACTGGAATCTTTTGTTATTAAATAATCTGCTTTAACATTGTAACTTTTGTCCTTCTTTTACATCCCTTATCCAAATCCTCCTTTTTCTTTCTGACTTTTCATTCTTCCTTACATGACACTCTCAAATATATTGAAGGTGCATCTAATATTGATGCTACATAAAATGAAATGATAACACATCCAGAACATCTGTTAACCAGCCACAGTGGCTTTATACATAGGTTAAAAAGTTCTAAAGACAAAATAATGGTCACCAGTATAGGGCCAAAACAGCATATAGAAGTTGAACTACCAAAACATACTTCTTCCAATCTTTAATTTACAACCACAATCCTGGAATATGCTGAGGCTGATAGTGTCACAGACTGCCAAGAGATTAGCAGGATCCATAGACTCAAACAGCCCGACTTGCTGCAGGAAGTCAGATAACAAGATCTCCATAGCTAATTGTCTTCCAATAAAGACTGGAAATCAGATTAAAAAGTGTTCTGGTATATATGATACATTTTGAGGATATATTTGAAAAGCAGCATTTAGTTACCATGATGTCAAATAATGTTATTTTCAAAATGCCTCACAAATTAGTTTTAACGAGTCTTTGAAGGGTTTGAAGCATGATTTGAATCAATCAAATATGTTCATTGGTAAGAGTTAACTATTGTGTTGATCCTTTGAAATACAAATATAAGCCAACTAAGAAGAACATTGTAAATGAAGGGCATGTTATTAATAGACAGACTAAGATGTAATCTGAGAAGACAGGAATTACATTAGCATAAATTAAGACAATGAAAAGGACAATTTTAAGGTCAAAGCTTGTGATTAGAATGATTGGGGTGAAAACTGGCAAAACAACTTTATCCAAATCTTGTTTACTATCTTGGCTACCAGGACAGTTGTGTTGGATTAGATGCTCTATTGATTTAATATATTCAGTAAAACCTGCAATATGGTGGCATAGAATGAGATCTAAAATTGTTGAGGATTAATGTGCAAACAAGATAAAAGGTAATCTTAATGATTCAGACTGCCACATTATGCTTTTAAAGGAAAAGCAGCTCTGCATCAATGTGCAATCTTTTCCAGTCCTTTGAACCTGTAAAGCAATATTTCAATCTCATCTGATTTGGCAGGCTAAAAATAAACACAAGATTGACTTTTTCCTAAGTGAAACTGACTACAAAAATAATGCATGCCTGATGTGTCTTTAATCTTCCAAGATCATTTTATATAAGCAAGTCGGGGGGCTAGAGATATGAAAAGTAATGATGTTGCTTCCTCATATAACTCTACAATAATAACTTCATTTTTTTTTTAAAAAAATTGTATTGCAAAGACTTCACATACGTTAAATCAAATGCACCCGCATATCAAACATCCATATGCTTGACAGGTCTAATATCATGCAGAATTAGACATACATGACATGAACATAGGGATGTCATGAACCAACATGAACCAACACCAGCTTTTAGATACTTACATACCGACATCTGACACAGATACATAAATCATGGTATTTGGGTCAAGATGTACTTGCCTTCCTTGCCTTTTCTTCCCCTATGTCCCTAGCAGACATCCATAATGTCATTGCTGAATCTAAATTCATGGGTGTGTGCTCCTTTGAGTCAATCTTGACTCCTGGTGACTGCTTGGACAAGTCTCTGAGTTTTCTTGGCAAGGTTTTTCCCCAGAACTGATTGCCCATAGCTTTATTTCTAGGATTGAGAAAGAGATTGACTGGCCCAAGATCACCAACTGGCTTTAGCCTAAGGCAAGACTAGAATTCATGGTCTCCTGGCTTCTAGCCTAACACTTCTAGCCTAACACTAGCCTACATCAAACTGATTCTCTAAAAGCCTCTCACATGGATGGAATTAAGAATACAGTTTTAACATTGCTGACTTTACTACTGACATGTCC
The DNA here is from genome assembly GCF_947247035.1 of Vipera ursinii. Lineage (NCBI taxonomy): Eukaryota > Metazoa > Chordata > Lepidosauria > Squamata > Viperidae > Vipera > Vipera ursinii. Next base: position 185,096,701 of record NC_139516.1, read on the forward strand.
TTGTTACTTTTAAGATTTCCACTGCTTAGCAATAATAGCAAATATAAGCACATCTTTGTGTTTTCTATTATGAAGAGTTTAAGATGAACCTTTCACATCTGTGAAAGGACAAACTATCCTGATGAATATAATGGTAGCATGGAGCCTGCTTGAGTGTGTTTAAAGTAACCACTGATTATTTTACCAGAAAAATGAAAAAGCAGCATCAAGAAAAAGGAAATGGGATAGTTGAGATTTATCTAAACTTTTCTAGTGCTAATTGATGTGTGTAGAGAAAAAGTATGCATAATTATAATAATTTCAGTAAAAAAGAATGTAATTTACCACGTTGGAGAAGCCTTTGTGCCTATTCTGTCTGTAAGGTTGGTGGTCATTTGTATGTAAAACAGATGGTCAATCAAACCCACATCTTCAAATGGAGAATGTCCTCTAACAATTTGTAAAACAGAATGTCCACCTCTTTAAAATAAAATAAAAACCACCTGATTTATATGCTTTGAAATACTTATACATCAAAGATGTGAGGACCCTTCTCAGACCCATTCATCTGGCACACTAAAGAAAGTGAGGTACATAAAAAATTAGACAGGAGCTTGGGATACTGTCATCTTGACTTTTTTAACCACCCTGCAGTCACCCAACTTCCAAGGTACAGAATATACTTCCTTGGGAATTGCCCTCAACTTCCACTTTTCTTGTTTATAGAAAGATCCTCCTATTCAATAATTGTTTTTAGTCTTAGTTTTGTTTAATGGTGGTTTTGACAATTGTGTGAGATTGAAAGCACCAATTTTTCTTATTGATGCTTTCTGAATCTCTCTGAAAACAGATAGAAAATATATGCAAAAAGTTGCTCCATAATTGACAGTGGTTTTAAATTGCATTGCAGATATGCCTAAAAACGTATTTACTAGTTCACTCTCCCACCCTCTTCCCCCAAGATATATGGAAGTTTGAAGGCCAGAAAAAGGTTCTATACAGGGTCTTGGTCTTTAAGATTTTCAAGATCATTTCCTTTCATTCCATTAATTAAATTGGACATTATATGTGCTCAACTATGAAAAATCCATGTATAATAAAAACGGACTTGTTTTGCCTTGTGGCTTGGTCATTTTTGAGTTGTGCCTGGTCAAAATTAAATGAAAGGGTAGAGGGATAGTATTTTGAAGAAAAAAAAAACGGATTTGGACCTGGATAAAGGTAGTCCTTGACTTATGACTAAAATTAGAACTGAAACATATGTCTCTAAGCAGTGCAGTTGTTAAATGAATCACTTCTGATTTGATAACATTTTTTTGCTGCAGTTGTTTAACAAATAATGCAGTTGATAAGCAAATTTGGCTTTGCCTATTGATTTTGCCTATCAGAAGCCTGCTGGGAAAGTCTCTAATGACAATCATGAGACCTCAGATCACTACAACTGTCTCAGACACATCCCAGTTGCCAAGCACCTGACTGTGGGGATGCTATGACAATTGTAAGTATGAAGACTGGTTGTAAGTGCCATTATAACTTTGAACAGTTGTTAAATGAATGGTTATAAGTCAAGAACTACCTATAGAGAAGTTCTACAGTTCTGCCACATGCAAAATGCTCCTGGGAAGGAGAAATGGTACCAGCTACTGTCACTGCTGTGCTGCTACAACTTGAAGTGTGAAAAACCCGTGAAAAAGGGAGGGAAAAGTTGTTGAGAATCATTAGTTGGCTCCAGTGGTGGGATTCAGCTGGCAGAATTGGTAGCTAAATCCAAAAGTCCGTTCTAGGCCTCAGAGACCCAGGCCTGCATCCAATAAGAGAACCAGTTGTTCAGGTATTTCAATCCCACCACTAGTTGGCTCCCTTGAGACCATTTTTCCTTGTTATAGTAAAGCAAGAGTTTTCACCATGAATGTGCATGGGAAAAGTGTTCTGGAACTCTGGGAACTAGTTGGAATGTTGAGAATACATTTTGGGCATAGTTGGAATGTGGAGAATATATTTTATGCTCATTTGCAAAGTCTCTAATCTCAAAACAGCTACTATAAAATAGCAAAGCACTACTTTCATTCCTTCTTCCCTTCTTTCTCTTTGGGCTGGGGGCCATACCACAAAGTGCTAGCTGCACCCTCCCAATAAGTTTGTTTCCTTAAAAAAAAGAGAGAGAGAACAAAGCTTTAGGGGCTGCTGTGCAGGTTTAGAAGTTTGTTGGAAATAAAGGAGATGCTAGAAAGCAGCACTTTGCCAGTTGCCGCATTTTGTTTCAAATAAAAAAGTTTTATTTTAAGAAGCAAAATGTCAGATAGGCTGGGAATGTAGATGATTCCAGGGAAACTGCTGGGGCACAATAGTGTCTTCATAGAGACTTTGGTTCTACAAATGTACACACTATATGCTGGTTGCAAATATACAAGCTGAAAATCAGCTAACAGGCATCCATATTCAGACTGTACATGTGTTTCACCTACTTTCTTGCTATTATAAAAAGAGGGTTTCATGGCTAAATATTTGACAGGCTATAACTTTTGTCAGATGAACTACATGCATTTTGGTGGTCATTGGCATTGTAGGAGGACATGATTTGTCATTTCAGAGGTCATAGGAGCATGTATGTTTAATTTAGATATGGGTGTCATCAATCAATCATGTATTCTTTTAAAAGCAAAAGAGGAAAATTGAGAGTTTCCAACATGTTTCGTTAAAATATGTTGACTAAATTGCACATGTAGGTTTGTTATACTTCTGTATGCTGTAAAAGTATTAGTTCATTTTCTGTAACTGCATGTGAAATTATGATCTGTTTCTATTTTAATTTTAATTCCAGTGGATGCAAGCCAAGGATTCTATGTAATACTTAGAGGCTCTGTTAAGTCACTGACAAAGCATTACAAAAGACTTATTGGAGGACATTTTATTTCAGTGTCTCCTCAGGTGACTTCTGTTACAAATGAATCAAACCCAACCTATTTAGCATCATCTGATATGGTAAGTTTAACAGAGATCCACCATTAATCAAATATTAGTAGAAATATTTGAGAAGGTCAAACTGGATACCTACATTTTTCTTCTCAAACAATTGTTTCAAAACATATAAGGAAAATAGGACTTAAATACACAAAATCTGATCCAATACCCTTAATAAAAACCATTTTTGTTTGTTTGTTTGTCCCTTCAAGTCAATGAAGACTCCTGGTGACTGCCTGGACTTGTCACTGCAGTTTTCTTGGTAGCATTTTTATAGAATTGTTTCCCACTATCTCCTTCTTAGGGCTGAAAGAGAGGTCTGGCTCAAGATCACCCTACTAAGTCTAAAGTAGGGCAAGAACTCACAGCCTTGCATTTTGTAGCCTAAAGCCTTAAGACCTCCTTCTCTGGTTATCCAAGAATCATCTCCTCTTGTTGAATACAACAAGCATTTTTCTAAGCACACCACCTTTTTTCTTGCAGTATTGATAGCCATCTTTAGAGATCAATCATAATGGGTTAAAGGTCTAAGGCAGAATACCACTTCACCAAACAAGCTCTTACATTTACTAATAGTATTGTGTTACATTTATCTCTTATTGCTAAAATATTGGTTTTTGAATTCTGTGTAGGGCTAGTGCAAACTTGGGGGGGGGTGTTTGTGTGAGTGTGTGACAGGCGCATATGTGCTTCCAAGTCAGTCTTGACTCCTGAAAATCACATGGAAAAATTCATGCAAAGTTCATGGCAGCATTTTTAGAAGTGATTTGGTATTGCTTTCTTCCTAATTGTGTGTGTATGTGGGAGAATGAGAGAGAGAGAATGACTGGCTCAAAGTCATATAGCCGGTGGTGGGATTCAGCCGGTTCACATCACTTTGGCAGAACCGGTAGCTAATTTTTTGTTGCCAAGGCCCAGAATGGATTTCCAGAAGCGGCATCCACACAGAGAACTGGTTGTTCACATATTTGAATCCCACTACTGCATACAGCTGGCTTGTATTCCTAAAGTCACTAGGAACTATAATATCAACCTTGGAAAGACTTGAAATGAATAAAATAACAGCTCTAGTCTAAACATCAGGCTGACTGTAACAGACCATAATAATTTTTATAATTTCCTAGTCTTAATTTGGGAGATCCAATGGATCGTGCTAGAAGGTGTGGGGTTAGTCAAGATCTGAGAATACTTATTTCCAATAAGTACAAAGGTTCTTTCTTGGTAGCTCATCATATAAAGTCCTGGCATGTTGTATTACAACTGCCATGGCCAAGCTAGATGAGATTGACAGTTAACAATAGTTTGTTGGCCCTTAACATAGGATGTGTACACTCAGAACAAATGGTTACTTGGTTTAGTTCTGGAAATTTCTAATACAGACTTGAATCATTGCATATTCAGTGTCAGCAAGTAGTGAATGCCTTTTAGCTCAATTTATTATAGAAAGGTAAAAAAACAACAACTTGGTTTTATGGAACCGCTCTGCTCTAAGACTATTTGCAAAAAATCTCAGAGAATGATGTAATGTAGAATCTGCTATCTCTCTCCCATCATCCACAGTGAGCTAAATTAACCTGATTGGCATGATAAGGTTGGGAGAATGTTGTCTGGTAGTTTTTTGTGTGTGTGATAGGTGTTATCACTTGCTATAAATATAGCTTTATAAACTTCCCTTATTGTTATGTGTCCATTCATAATCTGTTTGTTTTTCTGTAATCTTCAATAAATTTTGTTTCTTTAAGTATTCATCTATTTTCTCCAGGGAAATTTCTTCTCCTTTGTTTAAATTAGGATAAATTGTTGAAATACTTTTTGCATGCACATATTGTCTGTTATTACAGTATCTCTCTCCTATAGTTTCAATATTCTTTTCATAATTTGTATGCCAAATTATGAAAATTGGTTTATTTGCAAACTCAAATCTTTTGTTTTGCATAATACATTTATATTTCTATTTCTCTTAGTGTTAAAATTGATAACTGTTCCTCAAGCTTAATTTGTTGGAAAAATTTGCCTTTTTAATGCTTTTTTTCCTCAATCAAAATAGCTTGTATTTTCTTATATGCCTTCTTTTGGAGTTCTCTATTATGTTGGATAAAGTAATTTCTCATGAAAGCTTTGTTCGTGTTCCAAATCATTTTTACATTTGTAACTTAAGATTATTTTTATAAAAATAATCATAAATTTATTTTTATAGACCTCCAATATTTCTTCCTTCTGTAACAGCAGTTCTTTCTTTCTATCTGAAAGAACTGGGTTTTCCTTAAAGACTAGGCTAACCAGATTATTATCTGAAAACATGTCTTAATTAATTAAGAAAATTTATATGATCAGATAAGTAAGTATATACATCCATTTTTATGTATCCATGCATCAACAAGCTCAAAATTGTCCATCAAATTAAAAAAAAAACTTCTGTAAATTTTGTGTCATTAATATTTTTCTCAGATGTTCTGTCTACATGTGGAGAGATCATTCTATTCTAATCTTCCATTAAACATCAATTTTCATAAGAAAACCCATCTGTCCATAAGTCCTTTGTAGAACATTGCTTTATCCTCATTTGGGGCATAAATTCAATAAATATCAGAATCTTAACCAAATGCAAATTAATTTCCACCCCAACATATTTATTATGCTCACCAATCAATATAAGTTCTGGTTATAGTTGAGGGATTTTATACAAAATGACAAATAATAATAATAATAATAATAATAATAATAATAATAATAATAATAATAATAATAATAATAATAGTTGGAAGGGAACTTGGAGGTCTTCTAGTCCAACCCCCTGCTCAGGCAGGAAACCCTATACCATTTCAGAAATTTGGCTGTCCATTCTCTTCTTTAAAACTTCCAGTGTTGGAGCATTCACAGCTTCTGAAGGCAGGTTGTTCCACTGATTAATTGTTCTAACTGTCAGGAAATTTCTCCTTAGTTCTAGGTTGCTTCTCTCTTTGATTAGTTTTCATCTGTTGCTTCTTGTCCTGCCTTCAGGAGCTTTGGAAAATAGCTTGTCTCCTTCTTCTTTGTGGCAACCCCTGAGATATTGGAACACTGCTATCATGTTACCCCCCATCGTTCTCTTCATTAAACTAGACATACCCAATTCCAGCAACCGTTCTTTATATGCTTTAGCCTCCAGTCCCCTGATCATCTTTGTTGCTCTTCTCTGTACTCTTTCTAGAGTCTCAACATCTTTTTTACATCATGATGACCAAAACTGGATGCAATATTGTTAGCTTTATAATCTTGATTGTGCAAATTTCAAAGTCAGCTCTCATATCTGCTGAATTTTCTTGTTTCTTATTAGCAATGGTTTTGGTTTCCTTGAGGGCAAATGGCATTAGTTCATTTTAGTATAAGTGGTTTAATTATACATCTTTAGATCCCTTCAGACAGACTGTTCCTGATACATTGCTACAACTCATCCACATGCATGAACACCTTATGCAAAGAGCTTTATCTTGTATTTGTTGAAATTAATCATATGGGTATATAGGAAAATAATCGAATTATTTGAAGTCATTTTTATCTACTTTTATTTCTTTTAGTTAAATAACAGTGTCTGTATCTTTATAAGATAATATAGTTGAATGAAAAGGATGGATAAAATAATGTTCAATAAACACTGTAAATGGGTTAAGCCCAGAAAAAGATTAAAATTCAGAAAATTCATTATTAGAAAAGAACTTGCTCTATACAAAATTATTAGAGATATAATTCAGCTTTAAATGAATTTGACATTCTAAGCAACAGCAACATTTGCATTTTTGTCTTTTCTTGTTTTGAAAGTGTACTGATGTGAACTGAAGAGAAAATGGCTGTAAAAGCATGACTGCAATCTTCTTTGAGAAAGGTCACTATTCAAGAATACATCTCTTAATTGGAGATGGACAATAAAAATCAGCCTGATTTGTTCTGTGGGTTTAGTTTCTTTCTTCTGGTAGGGATATGTTTACAACTGGGGAAAAATTTCAAATATTGAGATGGGCAAAAGTAAGAAAGCAATTTTCTATTCCATTCCTAAAATGGTGCTTATAGTGGCATCCATCTGGAATTAGCTTCAAGGAGCTGAGAACATTTCAACTTCCTTAACATTTATTTATTTTACAGCATTTATTTATGTAGCATAACCCACTCAGAGGCCACCAAAGCCCAGGCCCTCCTAGCCCCCCCCTCATCAGTTATGTTCAGGAGCCTCACTCTCAAGGCATTGATAGAATGTCCTTTTTAGTAGGAACTCACATGGAGTAACGGGGTGGCAGGTTCTCGTTGTCAAAGGGGTTTACAGGAACAAAGATGACCAACCCCTAGCAATGGCAGTCAGTGTGTGAGTGTTTATCAACCCCCTAGCAGTTGTGGCAATAATAGTCAATGGCTTGTGGCAGCCGCTTAGGAAAACAGGGGGGAGGCCCTTTGGCTCCAGGCAGCAACAGAAAGCATGAGCAAAGATAGACAGCACTCCTCAGCAACAGCTCGCCCCACAAGGGCAATTCCCCAAAATGTCTACAGCTTGCACAGGTGATAATGATCAAAGTTTGGATGGTTGCTGGTCCTCAAAGCAGCAGCAACCAGCCTCTCCTTCTCTTCTGTTGGCACCTGTAGTCCCAGGTCTCTCTATGCCAAATCTCCCCCCTTCCTTTCTAGTTAAAACCTGAATTTAAAACCCCACCAAGCTTTCCCTCTTCTCACTCTCACTCTTCCCTTCGCTTGGGATATCCTCCTGTGAAAGAAAGCAATAAAACTCCACTTCCTCTCTCTCTCTGTCTCTCTCTCTCTCTCTCTCTCTCTCTCCCCTTCCCTCTATTTCAGAGGAAAAGAATCACATAAAACCCCAAACTCCTTGTCAGCTTCATCTGATCTCTCCCCAACAACAACAATCACCCCACCCCCCTTTCTCCTTCCCCTTTTCTTTCCTTCTGCTGATGCAAGCCCACCACACCCAAACCAGCAGCAGCTGTCTGAGCTTCCTACTTCCCTCTTTCCAGCCAGGCTCCTGAAAAGCCTTTCGGCCAGCCCCACTACATATACTTCTCCAGTTATGGGGAATATATAGTGTATTATACACAGTTTTCAGGGTTTTCTGAAATCTCAACAAGAAGGAAACAAGTACTGCAGGCTCTTTCCTTTATCAAAGTATATCCTTAAATAGGTTAACTATAGAAATCCAGATAGGATGGATAGGATCATTTTTCATTAGGCAATCCCTGATGGAATGGAACAATTCACCACAGCCAACTTGTCGCAGCCATCTCTCCATGGCTGTCTCACTGCAGCCAGCTCACTGCAGGACAATTTGCTGCAGACAATTCTAGTGGGATAACTCAATGCAATAAATATTATCCACCACTGTTTCTTTGACATTATTTCCATTTTTGTCAATGGAAATAATGTCAAAGAAACAGTGGCGGTGAGATGGCTATGGCGGGTTGCCCACAGCGAGTTGTTATAAATCCATCCCTGATGTGTTCTATTGTTTTCAGGAGGGAAATTCCAGTGGCAGCAGTGGCTAAATACCATTCCCCACTAAGTGATGCCTTGATTTTGTTCAACCTATTTATCACTATTGTGGAACATTTCAGTGATTTTATACAACTATTAAAAATATCAGCTGTCATCACGAGATTAAATATCCAGGGTATATGTTATTGTTTTTCCTACAACAAGTTGCAGAAGTGATAAATTACAGTATGTAATAGTGATGTATATTTTTATAATGATGTAAAACATAAAGGAATATTAAATATTAATTTCTATTATTTCTTTTTAATTATTTTTGAAGTTTGGTGTAGGGTGCTGTTTTGGGACTTTGGTACCACTTCCTTCAAAGATGAAACATGATGTACTTAGTATTCTTACTGAGGAAAACTGTGATTTTCTCAAAATTCCATCCCTCAATTACTTAAGGGTAAAAGAGGTAAGCATTTTGTGTAAGAATGAAGAACCTGATCTTCAGCTCCCAGTGTTTTCAGCACAGGGCCTATAGCATTTTGCCAATCTCCAGAATGTTATGGCTTCTTATAGTTATTTATCTGTTTAAACTTGTTTTGCATTTTCATCTTTGAATAAAATCCTGAGTATAACCCATGGAACAAAGCACAATGAAACAGCTGGACACTCAATTTTCTCCTTTTTTCCCCCAGCCATAGACAAGGAGAGAGAGTCAGAAAAAGAAAAAGTAATAAAAATCACTAAGCTGTTATAAGCTCCTTGAATTTAAAATGCATCTTATTATTTTTTAAATATTGTATTCAGCTTTTTATTATTTTACGAAGTACTTAAACACCCCAAGAGAGATATGAGCAGACCGTGGACAATTGATGCTACATTCCTATTTTTGGAAATCAGAAATTGGATACTAAGTATTGTATGAAGCAGCTCCCTAATGAACATGTTTGAATGACTGATAAGGTAGTGAAAATTATAACATTATTTTATCATACTTCCCAGGCTTCCTTCCACTAGAAGAAAATGCTGTATAAAGAGTCAATTACTTTCACCCAAAGAATCCTGATTAAACTGGTAAAGGGCAAACTTCCCTGAGCCTCATTTTAAAAATGCACAGCACAAATGAATGAGCTAATTCATTTTCAGTTCCAAGAAAGCCTTCATTAATTTAAAGAAACCAATTCAATCAGTGTCTTCTCCCCTTACTATCAACCTGTATTCCAAGGCTTTATTACCAACACATCTGCTTTTCTCAAACATATCTGATGAAGGGATCTGAAAAGAAAGTGCAATTACAGTAGATCCTTCAGCAACAATGCTGAGAACATCCACTGATACCTCCATACTTTCCAACTTTCACTAAGGGTCCTAAGTGTAGTTACAGGGCCAGAGTTTTCCAATTTGGTAAGTTCAGATATGTAGGTAGCATTCTAGACTCTGTTGTCTTCTGGTCTTTTAGTATCTCTTCCATATCCCAAAATTTGGCCAGGAGTTGGTTGAAGGAGTTTGGAGAGTGTGATGGGTACTAAGTTAAGCTCCTTATGAATGTGTTTTCCCTCTGAAGGGACTAGCAATGGCTGCCAATAATATTGCTAAAAATCATTGCTTCAAGGTACACTAGTATACTATCTATCTCAGACTTAAATAAGCACAGACTGAATTTTTCTAATTTATAATATTATTTGCATTTCTATTGCCTTATTAACATACCTCTTCAAGCACATTTGTAGTAAATTAGACCAATTGCCTTTTGATCAACATTGTGTAGCTCACTGATTGGATGCAGACCTGGAAAAATCAAACCAGTTACAATTTATTTCTGTCATAATGGATGCATTCCTCCCACCCCCAATACTTCTATATGAAACCAACATTCATCTCAGCTATGCCATTGCATTATTCTGAGTCCAAGTACTACATAAGTATTATTCTGTTGAATAACTATTCACATGTGAACTTCAACTTCCAGACTTCTAAGTAGTTTGATGGCGATTTGGGGACTTGTAATCTAATGCATTTGAAGGATTAGGATTCTATCTGTCTATATGTTTCAATCAATCATTGGAAAGACTGGCTTATGTTATCCAATAATCAATGGATATATCTAAATGCAGTATCATACAGCTACTGTACTTTTCTAATTCAACTCAATTTAAATAATTTCATTCTAATCAATATATTAATATATAATGTCATAAAAATTATGCTGACCAGAAATCTTATTAAATGTAAATCCCATACTTGATTCCTTCCGTGAATCCTTCCTGTCTATTCTTCACATTTGTCCAATCTAAAACTGAAACTCTCTTTCAGGAAATAGCAAAACATGAACAGCAGGTCAAAGAAGAAGTAATCCGTGGGTCTTCATACTATCAAAACTGGCCGATGATATTTATATTTAAGTTAACTGCTCAGTTAAAATGGAAGAAGTTTCCAACAGACTATGGTGAGTATAATTTAATATTCAACATCCATATTGATATCCATATCAATGTCATGATCTAAACAGGAACCTTTAAAATGATGTACAATGGGCTGCACTTGAGAAAAAGTGGATGGGGTGTACTTCAAAAAACCCTAAATTTAATTTCTTTTGCAGACTAATGTATTCAATTCTCCATGAATCTAGATTTCTCCCACAAGATCTCTCTGGGATTAATTAATTTCCAGGATGTCTATGTAGATTCTTAGTCATCCAGGTCATGGTTGTCCCAAAGATGCTTTTTCAAGAAGCAACTGGACTTTCTGTTTTTCTTTGAAGACATTTTGCTTCTGGTCCAAGAAGATTCTTCAGTTCTGGCAGAGCTGAAGAAGCTTCTTGGATGAGAATTGAAACATCTGCAAAGGAAAACAAAGACCAGTTGCCTCTTGAAAAAGCACTCTTGGGATAATTTCCAGAAAGTAGAAAACTGGACAAATCAGCCTGTCCCAGTTCATATTTAAACAACTAACTGCACATGCATATTATTGTTGGTTTGCTATCAAATATGTAATCCAGAATCCAATTCTTGTTTCTTGTGATTGTTACAATAAGTGACATGAAAATAAATTGATTATGTAATTTTTCACATGCAATCAATAATGAGTTGGGAATGGAAAATGTGGACTGAAATAATACTCTTTTACTGCTTTCTTGAATTGATTATGGAGAAATGAAAGGAATTGGAAAAATTGCCCTTTTAATAGTAATCATCTGTAACTTTAAGCAATCTCTCTCTGTGTGTTTATGTTTATATATGCCTGAATAAAATATGGCATTTTCATATGATTGAAGAAAGATTCTAAGTATATACTCAAAAATCTAGAGTGAAAAAAAGTGAAAAAACCCTTTAATGAATTATTTAAAAATGCTTATAATCCATTTTTTTGCCATGAGTGTTGTTCAACTTGATTATTTAATTGTCTCACAGTGTGTTTCCCAATACTTAACAGTGTTAGATGATAAAAGGGATTTTTTTAAATGCTAAATTCCATACAACACTTTTGTTGTTCAGATAATTTAGATAATTACTCCTTTGGCTGATCTTATTGAAATTGCAATTTTCAATTGCTTCCATTGACTTCTGGAACACAGATTTGTTAAGGATAATCAAGTCCTTGTTCAAATAACTATTAGAAATTAATGTCTGATGAATTTCATAGCATTCTACAATGATATCTCTTTTTATCTAGTTCTTTGTAAATTTTTAATGTTTTAATTCTCAATGCTGAATTTTTAAATTTTCTTACTGTTTTATATTGTGACCGTATGTTGTTGTATGCTACCCAGTATATAAATGTAATTGTCATGGTTCCAACAGATGAAACTTTTTAAAAGAACTTCGAGGCATTGTTTACCTGAAAAAATCTTTTATTCGAGAAACAAAGCATCGGCACTACAGTACATAATTAAAGCCAAAAACTGAATCCTCACCCCACTGGGCACAAAGTAGCAAAGCACAATTCCTTCCTCCAATTAACAGTCATAAATCACATTCCCCAATTAGCTTGAAGCACGGGCTTTCTTCCCAGCTCTCCAGCCCACAAAATCTTTATCAGCTCTGGGCGCAATAACCTTAATTCCCACGGCTGAGTTATTGTTGCTATGACTAACTGGACTCTCATCCACATCCCCCCTCCCAGCATTATCTAACTCTAAAAGCGAAAGAGAAAAGATGGCTACATTTCCATCTGTTGTGAAAGCAAGAACATCCGATGTTAGCAGCATTGACATTAGTAGTTATTAAATATTTATATAAAATAAGACGGATTTGATCTCAAATTACTGAACGCTGAAATGTTGCCTTCCCCCATGAATGTCGTGCAAAAAACTTTCTCTCAAAAGTTTTTTGTACAACTTTCATGGGGAAAGGAACATTTATTTTGAATTGGAAAAGGATTAGTATATATAGGTTTAATCACATCTGGTCTTTATTTTCACATGTCAACCTTATTTCTAACTTTTTAGTAGGAATCTGCCACCTTTCTTAATAATATGAATTGGTTTTTATTGTTCTGTAATAAATTACAGATTACATCTATAAGCATTAAAAGAAAAGTTGATTGTACATTTGTTAATGAGACAAACCACATAAGGTGAATAGATTTAAATTACAGAATGTGTTGCACAACTATGGGGTTGCCAATTTGATGAGAGAGGTACAAGATGGAAATAATTCATCCATGAAAAAAATGGTATGTTTAGTGAATAGTTCAATACTGAACAGGGTATAAAGACTGGTATGCTTGATATTATCCCCTTGATAGGTTTTCAGAAAAACATATAACAACTGTTTGTGGTGATGTTAAAGGTGTTCTTAGAAATGGAACATTAGTGTTTATATATTTTTGCCTGCAGACCATGCTGCTTTGGTGACTGAAAACCTAAATGATTGGCAGGAAATGTTAGACTGATTAATGCAATAATGACTGTAGATCTGAAATTAATATACTGTAGACGAATGTAGCTGCATTTGAAAGGGACAATGAGATGGACCACTGCAAGTTATATTCCATTTTTCAATAATTCTTACTAACAGTTCTGAATCTGCAAACAGATTTCCTTTTTTCTTACAACTGGAGCTGCAAATATTATTTAAAGTTTGTTTGCAGACTGCTTTAAAAGTTTCATGTATATAGGTAAATCTCTGTTATATCAATTCAAATATAACTAAATTCTGACTTATACTAAAGCCGAAATAGATGCAAAAAATATGATATAAACCTGTTATTGGTCCTTCAAACATACTATAGAGCAGGGGTCAGCAACCTGAAACAGCAAAAGAGCCACTCGGAACTGGTTCCGTCACACACACAAAAAAGTGGGAGCCGCAAAATGTGCACGCACATGCGTGCGCGCACACACATGTGAAGATCAAGGCAAAACGTGCACCAGCCCTGCCCCCATCCACCTGTAGTATGGATGGCTCTGCCATCCTGGCTTTTCCTCCCTCAGAAAAAACTGCACTCCCCCCCGCCCTGCATTCTGAGCCGCACGCACCTGTCACCACCCGGTGCCGCCACCTTACCTGGGGGGGGGGACTCGCAGGCCAAGCTGTGTGAAGATGAGGAAGGAAACAGCCTTTCAGAGGATCATGCCCAGGCCCCGCTCAGAGGCAACGGGCCCTTCCCCGGCCAAAGGAAGCCGCGCAAGTGTCTCCCGCAGCACGGCTCCCCCAAGCTGGGAGGCACCTGAGCAGTGGTGGCGGCGGGTCTCCCTGGTGATGGGCACTGGGTCATGGCGCCGCCTTCAGCCTGGGCACTGCTGGAGCCACCCGATGCCCTGCCCCTCCCCCCAGGGCCTCCAAACCTCCACCGCCCCATTCTCTCAATGGGAATGGGGCGGCGGAGGTTTGGAGAGCTGCTGCCTTTGTCCACATTATTTTCGGCCCTGAAAGAAACGTGGATGAAGGCAGCAGTTCTCCAAGCCTCCACCACCCCGTTTGGAGAGCTGCTGCCTTCATCCGTGTTTCTTTTGGCCCTGAAAGAAACGCAGACGAAGGCAGCAGCTCTCCAAACCTCAGCCGCCTCATTCTCTTAATGGGACTTTTTTACTCCCATTTGAAGCATCCCCTCCTCCTTCAATGAAAGAAGTGAGTCTTTCCTAAAGCCCAGAAGAAGAGAAATTGATCAAATCTCCATAGGGTGGGAATTCCAAACTCTGGGGATTACTACTGACAAAGCCTACTTCCAAAGCACTGTGTGTAATGTATGTGAAAATGACCTTGAAGGACAATGGGAAGAGATGCTATCTAGAAAACAATCAGAGAAGAGAAGAGGAAGCCTCCAATAGCTTAACTGTTGGAAAAAGAAATATAGAAAGGACCTGTCATAATGGATCAGAAAGTTAAAACTGATGGTGGGAGATTTCTACCCTCAGACTTACAAGATTCCATTAATGTAGCCTTACCTGGGAAGATGAACAGTATCATATGGTAGTCATAAAAGCATGGAACTTGAAGGGAATTGACTCTATTTATTCTGGTTACAATTAATGCTGAAAATGGTAGTCCCTTGGAAAATAAAGCCTGGAGCCATATTGGGCTTTGATGATGATAACTTTCGCCAGGATAAGCTGATATGAAATTAGGAAATTAGGAAGAAAACCCAAGGCTCACAATGACTGATGTAGCATCTCAAACCATTATATCACCCCGGAATGATTTGCTGTGTTAATTTAATTCCTGCAAAATAAGTAGACGTGTGAAGATTTCCCCACCAAAAAATGAGCCAGCTTATTTAAAATTGAGACAAATAGTATATGCTGATCACTGTTGTTACCATAAATTATTTTGAAAAGTTTTCAAAAGTCTAGTGAGTTACTTTTGTGTGGAGGCTGAAGTGAGGATTGCATTTCATTTCAGTTTATTGTGGTATCTCAGAATGTAGTATGATGTTTTGGTTAGAAAAAATAGCTATTATTTTTGTAAATATTAATTTTTGTGCTCTTTATATTGCTAACGCCACTGTATTTCATTAATGATTGCAATGAAAATTTCCCAAACATAGTGAGCAGAATATATTGTGATATAGAGCACAGTAACAATATTTGCAACATATTTCATAAAGAAAATGAATAATTTTCTTTGGAAATAGTTTTCATGTGCCTCTCCTCAAAATATAATATTTTCATTAAGACAAGGCTCAGTGATTTTTTTTGTTTTATTTATTGACTTAACTGCCTTACAAGAAATACTGTTTACAATAATATGGCATATACAGTAGACTGAATGTAAAATTGTATTTAAATAAATTTCTCAGTAGTTTTTTTATTTTAATTTCAAAATGTCTATAAAGACAATTCAAATAACATCGAGAGAAGCTTCTGGAAAATGTAATTTATTAAACTGATTGTTGAATATCTGACTCATCAAGTCTGAACTGTAAAAACTCAGCTTTGAATATCTGTAAAATGCTGTAGATTTTTTAAAACAAAATGTATTTGCTCATTGATGCATTTCTCTGCATTATATGTTCTTTTGGTACACAATTAAACTTGGTACTTTTCACCATGAAAATCTTCAGTATTTTCTTTAAGACTGCTTTTAGGAACAGATTGTCATGCAGAAAATCTATATGTTTTCTAAGAATTGACAATGATGGCACATAATCAATCAATCAATTAATCGATCAATCAATCAGTCAGTCAGTCAGTCAGGTTGTATGAAGACATGCACCTGAAGCTAAGATTTAGGAAATCTTGACAAAGCAAATCATACCATCAGATCTTGCAAAGTAGATATAATGCAGCTACTAAAGGTTAGGGACTTTAATTGGGGGTGGGGTTTCCTACGAGATGTATCTTTCTTGCCATGGTGCTTGCCTTATGGAATATTCCTCCTCCAAAATTTAGATTGGCTCCATTCTTTTTGCTAAACTTGCCTATGTTCTCAGCCTCCCTGGGCCTCTCAGGCAAACGGAGACTTGTACAGATGGCTCCGTTGATGAGATGGCCATTTTTATCCTCTCTTGCCTAAAGTTTGCATTTCTAGCTTTTGTGATGTTTCTTAATATGGATTATACATTTTATATTTTTGTTTTTATTTGTTGTCTTATCTGATTGTTGTTCACCTTCCAGAAATAGGTAGCCATATAATTTGGTTAGTAAATAAACAAACAAATGACTTGTGAGCCTAGTCCCCACCTTTTTCTCTGTGAGAATCTTCTACATTATCAGAATTCCTATTATACAAATACTCCTGAGCTACATTAATAACCTGATAATCACAAAAGCATCTTTGTATTATATCTGAATGGGCTCCTGTAAGCTTATTGAAGGGCAATAGCCAAAGTCAGTTTTGATCATGCTGCCTCCTAGGTAAAAGGTAAAGGTTTCCCCACACATGCGTGCTAGTCGTTTCCGACTCTAGGGGCCAGTGCTCATCTCTGTTTCAAAGCCGAAGAGCCAGCGCTTGTCCAAGGATGTCTCCGTGGTCATGTGGCCGGCATGACTAGATGCCAAAGGCGCACGGAATGCTGTTACCTTCCCACCGTAGTGGTCCCTATTTTTCTACTTGTATTTTTACGTGCTTTCGAACTGCTAGGTTGGCAGAAGCTGGGACGAGTAACAGGTGCTCACTCTGTTATGCGGCACTTGGGATTCGACCCGCCAAACTGCCGACCTTCTGATCGACAAGCTCAGCATCCTAGCCACAGCCTCCTAGTGGCCACCAAATAACTTAGGTCTTCTATAGCTTCTTGCATTCAAAGAAATCGACAGAGATCATCATAATCACCACCACCACCACCACCATCATCAATCAATCAATCAATCATCATCATGTATGACCCCAGCATACCTTGACACTGGGAGAAGGCAATAGTAGGAACACTCCCTTGGTTCTTAGCCTTAACCATATTACAGTACTGCTCAGTTGTGTTTTCATCACATGAACTTTATAATGTACAGTTTTCCAAGTATATACTTTGAGGTGAAACACTAAATTTAAACACAGCCAAACTACTCTCTTTTTTTGCTACAACTAAAATCCTTTTATATTGATATAATAAAAAGAAAGTGAATCTTGGTGGCAGGGACTTTACCCTTGATATGTTCGGGCATGCAGACTGATTACATATTCCTTCAGTTGATAGCGAAATGTTACAACACTCATATTTGCTCCCCATAGGCTTTTACATGTAAAAAGACATTTAAACAATTTTACTCCTGTCTCTTATTTTCATGATAAGCTATAATAACCATGAATTCTACACTTTGAAGCAGCTGGAATTCTTAATTCTATGAAATGCAAATTCTGTCTCCTTTTCTTTAGCATTCAGAAAGGACATTCGTCTACCTGTTGACTTGACTTTGATGCTTCTCATATTTATGTATGAACCTGTGGTTTGAAAGTACTGAAATTCACTCTTGTGCACAGGGTCAGGAGAAGCCTTACTCATCACTTAAGTAAAATTAAGTGATTCACAAATCCCATGTCTTGGTCCAGCGCTTTTGAAGGGATACACATTACAAATCAATTTTTCTGAATATAATTTGGTATCACTGAAACTTCTCATATCTTCAGGATATAGAAAAGTTTGAGCATTCAATTATATGCAGTATCTAAAATTGGTGAATAATTCCAATCTAAGCTATCGTATATAATACTGCAGGACACAGGATTTGATTTTCTATTATATAATAAAATAATATTTTAATTGGACTGCAACTGTAGCAGGCATTTTTGGGGAAAATACAGATGCCTTCTCCAGCTGAAATTTTAATTTACTGATTTTGTGCCATCAAGTTGGAGTTGAGTCTTAGTGTATATACAGTAGATTAACTTCTCCAGGATGATCTGTCTTATCTTTACTATGGAGTCTGTTTGCTGTGAAATAAACCCTAATTAAATGGGGCTTACTCTTTAATACATTGTAAATTGTTTAGTAAAGAAGACTTCCCTTCACTTTTTAAAGGCTATATTGTCTTGAATCCAATATATGCAGTGCTCCGGATCTACAGTGATCTACACCCAGAGTTTATTAAATAAACCATAATTGCCTGGATGACTTTAAAGACATGTTAAGGCACAAATTATGATTTGCAAATCACAATGGTTCTTCAAATACTTCCTTAGCAAGGCCTCTTCCTTCAGTTCAAGCAAGCTTATATACTTATAGGAAACATTCTACAATTCAGTCCTGGAAGCTAATTTGGCTACTTCCCCAAATTTGCATTGTATTATATGATATGAAAAATACATCAACTGTATCACTGACATACTTTTGTTGTCTTTGAGTTTCTTTTTAAAAAATCTTTCAGGATTTAGTTTCTTACCAAATAAGTTAAAAATGATGTTTTAATTATTATTAAATTTGTTCTGTTTATGTGTATATTAAGTAGCAATACAATGGAGATCTTACTATAAAGTACTCAGTTCAAAATTGAAACTTCTATTATACAATCCCTATTTTCAATGTACTAAGCTATCTAAGAGAGTAATCTTTAATCATATTATATAAACATCACTATGCTGAAACAAACAAACAAACAAACAAACAAACAAACAAACAAACAGGATTTAGTTACTTAAATGTTCTATCTCACCTGATAGGTGTGGACAACTTTGTATCTCTATGATAACCAGTAGAGTTTCCAAGGAGAAGAGTACTTGATTTCTTCCAAGTTACTTTCTCTTCTTTTTTTTCAACCCTGCCAAGCATAGTTGTTTTTTTAGTCCTTCACCTCAAGACATCATATGTCCCAAGTTTCTGTTTGCTAATCATTCCCTTAGGGAAGCAATCAGTCTATATTTAGTTCAGTATTGGTTGACTGGTTCTTCTTGATGTCTACAATACTCTAGAAATCATTTCCAAATGCATAATTTGGATGCATCTATTCCCATCTCCCAGTGGTCCAGATTTCACAACCATACAATACATTATCCTTAAAGGAAAAAAAGTTTATGCTAACATCCATTATACATATATCATTTATCCATATTATTTTGTAGGCTGAATATGTCATTCTCTTAGCTCTTGTAGCATACTGTCCATGTTTTTTGTGTGACATATCAATATCTTAGACCCAATCCAAGAGCACAGTAATTGATTTATCCTGTTGATTACTGGTATCTAGCCTAGATTTTTTTAAATTAAATGCTGTACCTAAATTAAAAATTGGGAACTGACAGTCCAAGCCTTTACAAGCTGTCTGATAGCTAGATTTTCTGGGTAATCAACATGATAAATAAATTACTGTACTTTGCACTGACTTCTCAGCAGGAACCACCTCAAGATCACCTGGCTTAAGTGACTTCCCTTAGATATTGGTTTCATTTAAGTGAATTGGAATTTGGAAAAAGTAATTTGATAAAATGCTGGATTGTTAATTGTTGAAGGTGTGCTCTTTGCAAAGGTTCTTTAATCATAGATTCACTAGTGCTGGTTTTCTTTAACATGTATCATTCCTAAAGAACATCAAGAATAAAGAAAAAGAAGGCCTCAAAGAAACAGTGTATTGACATATTTCTTGTTGATAGCACAGAAAGCTTGGATCCTTGTATAATGACTTCAGGGAGACATTAGTAGACCCAAGGGCATGTCCTGCTGGACTGTGTTAGGTCCATTATGTCAATGTTCCTTATCTTCTGTTTTATAGCCTATCTGAACAAAGAGACATTTTTTCAAATCATGTAATACTTAGATGGTAGGAACCACTTTGAGTATTTTCTCAAAGTAATGATGAAGAATATGGAATAACTCAACTTCATTTTTACACGTTTCTGGATTTTTGTTATTAAGATCGGTTTTATATATATATGTGTGTGTGTGTGTGTGTGTGTGTGTGTGTGTGTAAATTACTAACAAAGAATTTAGGGAGGCTGATATTCTTTGTTAGTAATTTACACAAATATATGAACTGTCCGGTGTGACTACAGCCTGTTCGATGGCCTTTGAGATAAGGCTGAAAACAGGAAATAAAGATTTGCCCCATGTTTGGGGCCTAGCAAGGTAATCTAAGAGTTAACATATCACACACACACACACACACACACACACACATATATATATGTGTGTGTGTGTGTGTGTGTGTGTGTGTGTGTCTGTGTGTGTCTGTGTGTGTCTGTGTGTGTGTGCTAATTTTTTGGCTTGCTAACAAAGAATAAAGGGAGACCGATGTGATCATTTCAAACTTATTTGTTCTCATCAGTCAGCCATACCCTTCTGAGATTTGAACCTGAGCCGACTGCGTCTTATCAGTTGTTTAAAACCCTAGGCCACAGGCTCTCTCTCTCTCTCTCTCTCTCTCTCTCTCTCTCTCTCTCTCTCTCTCTCTGTTAGCTGAGAAGCAGCTGAATGCTTAACAAACATTTAACACATATCTTCCTTGCTTCTTCATCTTCAACTTCCCTTCCTTGGTGTCTTAGTCTACAAGAAATCCAACGGCTCCCTAGGACACACTATCTACCATAAAAAACACACACAAACTGCTACCTGAATGCACTCTCACACCACCACCCAGCACAGATCAACTCTGTAGCCAAGACACTCATCTCCAGAACAAAACACCTAGCTGACAAACAACAGCTAAAAACCGAACTACACACTCTCACTAATGTACTAACAGCCAACAGATTCCAAAGAAACATGATTACCAACTTAATCCGAAGAGAGACACTCACAAAAATCCAAGACAGAGAACAAGAAAATGGCAAAGCCCTCCTCCCATACTTAAAAGGGATCACAGACAGAATCAGCAAGATCGTCCACAAACACAACATCAAAACAGCATTCTGCACAGACAGAAAAATATCCACCATCCTAAGAAACCCCAAAGACATAATTGGGTTAGAAAACCAAGGAGTATACGAAATCCCATGCACCACCGGCCCCACCACATACATTGGACAGACCAACAGAAGAATAAGTGCATGCATCGAAGAGCACAGGAACTCACTCAGAAAGGGAGAACAAACTTCATCCTGGTTCCAACACTTTAAAGCCACTGGACACAAAATTGATTTATAAAAACCAGAACTATCGCCAAAATTGAACATTTTAACAACAGAATAATCAGAGAAGCCATCGAGATAGAAAAACGCCCCCACAGCATGAACAAACAAGATGATACCTCTCGCCTACTAGCCATTTGGAAACCTGCCTTGATTGACAGACGAGTCCCAACCACCAAGAATGATACCAGACCCAAACTCATGATAACATCACATGACATCACCACCACACAACCATTCAAAAAGCAAATCTGAACCCACAACAATAACGACACACAACCACAAAACAGAAACCTAACTACAGCTGCAACATTAGCCACTTTAAACCCCTCCAAACCACACAATAGGCAAACTGACACCCACTATAAAAACATGGCACCACCACAAATATGGAGCTGAACAAAAGCAGCACAACCCACCAGTTCAGATCTAAGGCTGGCAGCTGAGACCAGCCCATCCACTCAAAACACATCCCCACCCAATCAGAACACAGCTAAGCCCCCACCCAATCAGAGCACACCTCCACCCCATCAGAACACAGCCAAGCCTCCACCCACAGAATACCCCCCCTGGCAGTTTAAAAAAGAAGAAAAAACAGCCACTATCACACACTTCTCCCAGAAGAACGAAGCCGAACTCACCAATCTGAGGATGACGGATGAGATTTTGTCGAAATGTTGCCCTGATACCTTCAATTATATATATATATATATAATCTCAGATAAAGGGTATGACTAACTGATGAGAACATAAATAGTTCGAAATGATCATCTTAGCCTCCCAAATTCTTTATTAGCAATTTGAATAATTTGCACAAATAATGAGCTGTCATAAGTTGACTAGTTCCTGTGGATAAGCCCTGAGCCGGGCCAAAACAGGAATGAAAGAGTTAATCAGCAAGGTCCATTCAAAAAACCTTGACAAATACTTAAACATACATTTGCCTTGCCTTCCAGCTAATATAAGAGAGAAGGAACCCGTGGCTCAGGAGGTTAAAACATTGCCTGATATATATAATCAGCCCGGGTTCGAATCTCAGATAAAGGGTATGACTAACTGATGAGAACATAAATAGTTCGAAATGATCATCTTAGCCTCCCAAATTCTTTATTAGTAATTTGAATAATTTGCACAAATAATGAGCTGTCATAAGTTGACTAGTTCCTGTGGATAAGCCCTGAGCCGGGCCAAAACAGGAATGAAAGAGTTAATCAGCAAGGTCCATTCAAAAAACCTTGACAAATACTTAAACATATATATATATATACATATATATATATATATATATATATATATATATATATATATATATGCATGCATCTTTGGTTATTCGGGTTTTTCCCCGTGTAGAACTAAAGGTGTAGGGACGACGTTTCGACGGAATCCCATCCGTCATCATCAGGCTGGTGGCTTCTGCTTCCTTCTTCTGGGAGAAGCATGTGGCTGTTTGTTCCTCTTTTTTAAACTGCCAGAGGGGGTGTGTTCTGTGGGTGGTGTGCTCTGATTGGATGGGGGAGTAAGTGTGTTCTGATTGGGTGGGAGTGTGTTTTGAATGGTGGGTGTGTTCTGATTGGGTGGGGGTGTGTTTTGAGTGGATGGGCTGGTCTCAGCTGCCAGCCTTAGACCTGAGCTGGTGAGTTGTGCTGCTTTTGTTCGGCTTCGTGTTTGTGGTGGTGCCATGTTTTTATAGTGGGTGTCAGTTTGCTTATTGTGTGGTTTGGAGGGGTTTAAAGTGGCTGATGTTGTAGCTGTACAGAACACACCCACCATTCAAAACACACTCCCACCCAATCAGAACACACTTACTCCCCCATCCAATCAGAGCACACCACCCACAGAACACACCCCCTCTGGCAGTTTAAAAAAGAGGAACAAACAGCCACATGCTTCTCCCAGAAGAAGGAAGCAGAAGCCACCAGCCTGATGATGACGGATGGGATTCCGTCGAAACGTCGCCCCTACACCTTTAGTTCTACGCGGGGAAAAACTCGAATAACCAAAGATGCACATACGAACACCCGCGAAAACCTCAGAAAACACACACACACACACACACACACACACACACACACACACACACACACACACACACATATATATATATATATATATATATATATATATATATATATATATATATATATAGTCATGGCCAAAATTGTTGGCACCCCAGAAATTTTTTCAGAAAATCAAGTATTTCTCACAGAAAAGTATTGCAGGAACACATGTTTTGCTATACACAGGTTTATTCCCTTTGTGTGTATTGGAACACAACAAAAAAGGGAGGAAAAAAAGCAAATTGGACATAATGTCAAACAAAACTCCAAAAATGGGCCGGACAAAATTATTGGCACCCTTTCAAAATTGTGGGTAAACAAGATTGTTTCAAGCATGTGATGCTCCTTGAAACTCACCTGGCACAAGTAACAGGTGTGGACAATATAAAAATCACACCTGAAAGCAGATAAAAAGGAGAGAAGTTCACTTAGTCTTTGCATTGTGTGTCTGTGTGTGCCACACTAAGCATGGACAACAGACAGAGGAGAAGAGAACTGTCTGAGCATTTGAGAACCAAAACTGTGGACAAATATCACCAATCTCAAGGTTACAAGTCCATCTCCAGAGATCTAGATTTGCCTTTGTCCACAGTGCACAACATTATCAAGAAGTTTGCAACCCATTGCACTGTAGCGAATCTCCCTGGTCGTGGACAGAAAAGAAAAATTGATGAAAGGTTGCAACGCAGGATAGTCTGGATGGTGGATAAGCAGCCCCAAACAATTTCTGAAGGAATACAAGCTGTCCTGCAGGCTCAGGGAGCATCAGTGTCAGCGTGAACTATCCGTCGACATTTAAATGAAATGAAACGCTATGGCAGGAGACCCAGGAGGACCCCACTGCTGACACAGAGACATAAAAAAGCAAGATTACAGTTTGCCAAAATGTACTCGAGTAAGCCAAAATCCTTCTGGGAAAATGTCTTGTGGACAGATGAGACCAAGATAGAGCTTTTTGGTAAAGCACATCATTCTACTGTTTACCGAAAATGAAATGAGGTATACGAAGAAAAGAACACAGTACCTACAGTGAAATATGGTGGAGGTTCAATGATGTTTTGGGGTTGTTTTGCTGCCTTTGGCACTGGGTGCCTTGAATGTGTGCAAGGCATCATGAAATCTGAGGATTACCAAAGGATTTTGGGTCGCACTGTAGAGCCCAGTGCCAGAAAGCTGGGTTTGCATCCGAGATCTTGGGTCTTCCAGCAGGACAATGACCCCAAACATACATCAAAAAGCACCCAGAAATGGATGGCAAGAAAGCGCTGGAGAGTTCTGAAGTGGCCAGCAATGAGTCCAGATCTGAATCCCATTGAACACCTGTGGAGAGAACTTAAAATTGCTGTTGGGAAAAGGCGCCCTTCCAATAAGAGAGACCTGGAGCAGTTTGCAAAGGAAGAGTGGTCCAAAATTCCGGGTGAGAGGCGTAAGAAGCTTATTGATGGTTATAGGAAGCAACTGATTTCAGTTATTTTTTCCAAAGGGTGTGCAACCAAATATTAAGTTAAGGGTGCCAATAATTTTGTCCGGCCCATTTTTGGAGTTTTGTTTGACATTATGTCCAATTTGCTTTTTTTCCTCCCTTTTTTGTTGTGTTCCAATACACACAAAGGGAATAAACCTGTGTATAGCAAAACATGTGTTCCTGCAATACTTTTCTGTGAGAAATACTTGATTTTCTGGAAAAATTTCTGGGGTGCCAACAATTTTGGCCATGACTGTATATATATATATATATATATATATATATATATATATATATATATGTGTGTGTGTGTGTGTGTGTGTGTGTGTGTGTGTGTTTGTGTGTGTGTGTGTGTATGTATGTATGTATGTATGTATATGTATATATATATACACACACACACACACACACACACACACACACACATACACAGCATACTGGAACTAGTGACATCATCAGATAACTCTTTTGTTGTCAAATGAAAGATACATCTTTTGCAGTCCCCATTCCCCTTTCCAATTCTACTTCAACATAAAAGAGAATAAATAACAGCTGAAAAAATATGATTTTGGTTAAACTCAATAACATACTGTTCTTTGCATAATTATCAGATGGGAAGAATGTGTTCCTCAAAATGTTTATTACTAAAGATTAGCATCAACATTTGTGTGCATTATACTATTATATGAAAGTCATGGTATTATTTCAATATAGAATCCCCGTATGAAGTTATTTCTTACACACACACACACACACACACACACACATATATATATATATATATATATATATATATATATATATATATATATATATATATATATATATATATATATATATATATATATTTGAGCCTCAATGTCACCTTAGCATTTACAGTACTGTCAGTGTTTTATTGTCAGTTGCCAATAAATCCGGGTTAAATAATGAGGGAGTTTTAGTTCTTAGCCATTTTGCATCAATGAACAGTCACAAAGGAGCATAAAACAGCAACATTACATTTGGAAAGCATTTGCATTTATTACTGCTATTTTTTTCCAGCCATGGAAAAATGTTAGGTGCCAACTCAAGCTGAGTAATCCAGCTGGTATAGAAAAATCAGAGCTTTGCTCTTGTATGTGTACGTCAGATAAAAATCTGCAATGACTTTACACTACTCCTGTTCCAAGGAGCCTGTGTTCTTCACAGCTGTTCAGTCTATCTAATGTTCTATGGCTTCTTCCCCTTAGTTTCCACGTAGACCTCTGTAATGAACAGTATAGTGCTTGTCTATCTGTTTTCATTATAGGAAATGTATGATTTTTCACACAATAATTTCATTAAATCATTTTTATGTCAAAAAGCAATCCTTTCCTCCTACTTGATTTAGTCAAGGTTATACAAAGAGCAAAGGACTAAGTGGAGTGTTTTGATTTTGGCCTGGCCCTGAAACCAGAAACCACTTTTCCTTCCAGAATATTTATTCTGGAGAATTTAAGGCCTACTCTTGGTACTACCAAATCAGCTTGGTTCAGAGGAGAAAATAATATTTCAGTCTTTCCCAAATGTTCTGCCCCTGTGATGGAACATTAGTTGTTATTAAATATAATCAAACGATAAGAAACAACATTTAACTGGCAAAACAGAATAAAAAGCAATAGCAGGGAGAGAGATACATGAGGAACAGGCAAGAATTTACATTACCTATATTACATTAATTATATACAGTGACTATATTTATCTGTATGAAAAGGCACAGAACTTTCTAGAACCACAGGAAATAAAAATCTGGCTATTTTGCATGGACAGACCTGAGTGATTCTCTCCTCTGTTCTGTACCACTAAACCATCAATTTCATAAATGGGAAATATATATCCAACACTAAATACCAAACGTGTATGCTAAGTAATTGTATATAGAATGCATTCCAGACATACTGAAGAATTTGCAGTATGTTCCTATCAATAGTACAGAAATGGAGGAAATTACAATCGTCTAAGGACTAGGGGCAGTTTTATACACTTCATCCTTATTTCACTTTGGAAGTATTCACATCATTCAATATGTACATGTTATCATTAGATTGGAAACATACCGGTAATACATTCTATCTGTTCCATTCACTTGTTTCAAATTATGGGGTGGCAAACCTCACCACACACACACACAGACACACACACACAGACACACACAAACACACACACGGGGGGGGGGAGAGAGAGAGATGCATACAGAGAAGTCATTTATTGTTATTATTGTTGTTGCAGTGTTTATGAAAGAAGGAGAAATAAGCAAATATATAGGATTCATTAAGACTGGACACTGCAATGCTTACCGAATAATTCCAGCTCTTGTAAAGCGATCTTTGGGGAAAATGGTAAGGAAAAATATTTTCATCTAGGAAATTCTTCTTTTGACCAGATTTGAATAAGGAATTTATGAATAAGCTTTTCAGTAGGGACCTTTTTTATGAATAAGAAAATGTGATGGTATTGTGAAATTATGAATTGAACAGTATAGGTGTTACATATTTAAAAATGAAAATCTTAAAGAAGAAATAAATAACACGTTGCTCAAGTAGTAATTTGTATAAACCAAATTCACTATAGCTCTGAGTTATACAAATCTCTCACACATGGACATTTAGCATTGTGAAAAAACATTTTTAGAATACTGCTTAAAAGCATGAAACTACATTTCACTGCCTCTGATGAAAAATATTCAGGATCAAAGTGCTAATGCAGTCGTGATGTTACTTTTCACAAAATAAAGCCCAGATATATAATATTATTATTCCGATGAGAAAATAAGAATTGTACTACCAGTTGTTGCCTGGTGACCATATGATAAATATTTTAATATGTTCTTTGAGCTTTATCTATCTAATGGATTTTTGGATTACTGTTTGGTGATTATGTGAACATTAGACTGTGCTAAACATATGGAGCTCAAGCTTTACCTTACTAAGCACAATATAATCAGCTTGGTTTATCATTATCTATAAAATAAATTGTGCATCTCTCAAAAATCCTATTCAACCCAGACCTTGCCTTCCGGTATTTTGGAATTAGGGTACTTAATCAAGGGCAGAGAAAAGGGAGCTGCATACAGTTTTCCAATTCTCAGCAATAGTTTCGTTCAATCTCTGGTATATTTATATGTGCCAAGGAGAAAAGGCTTGAATTCTTCAATATGAAGAGAGTACTGAGTGGTCTGTAACTGTATGGATAAAAATGAACAAGATAGAAGTCTTTAATTCTCCTTGCTCATTTTTCCATTCTGATATCATTTCAAATTTTGGCAGCTGCCAAAAAAGCCAATGCAGTCCTAGGTTGCATTAATACAGGGATAAAATCAAGATCTCATCAAGTCTTAGTATCACTTTATAATGCCTTGGTAAAACAACACTTGGAATATTGCATCCAGTTTGGTCACCACAACCAAAAATGATGTCAAGACTCTAGAAAGAGTGCAGAGTAGAGCAACAAAGATGATGAGGGAACTGGAGACTAAAACATATGAAGAATGGTTGCAAGAATTGGGTATGTCTAATGAAAAGAAGGACTGGGGATGACATGATAGCAGTGTTTCAATATCTAAGGGGCTACCAGAAAGAAGAGGAGGTCAACCTATTCTCTAAAATACCTGAAGGCAGGACAGAAGCAATGGATGGAAACTAATCAAGGAGAGGATTTGAGGAGAAATTTCCTGAGAGTGAGCACAATTAGTCAATGGAACAACTGCCTTGAGAAGTTGTAGTGTTCTAACACTGCAAGTTAAAAAGAGATTGGACAATCATCTGCCTAAAATGTTATAGGATTTCTTGATTGAGCAGGGAGTTTGACCAGAAGACCTCTAAGGTCCATTCCAGCTCTATTATTCTGTTGATTTTTAGGCTTGCACATAAATCAAAATTGGATGTCTACACACAGGCATATATCACAACCTTTCATATTTTGAATGTAACTTGGATTTTATTGAGGTACATGTAAAATACCATTAACCTGAACATTGTAATGGTGGATTGTGTCTGCAGTTTACATGCATATTTTGTAAATGATCCCTAACCATCTTCCAAATCCTTTCCATTCTTAGACATGAACCAACAAAAAATTACTTGGGTTTATATTTTTAAACAGGTTAAGCAAATGAGACAAGTTTTCATTGGCCAGTTACATCAAAACCAATCCTTTGGAGAAACGAGTGTTCTTCTTCAAACACCATCTACGTGTACACTGAAAGCAGCAACTCCTGTTGAACTGGGAGTTATTAATGCTACAGATGTGCTTGGTAAATATCATCCTTTTCCTTTCCCTTCCCATTCCTTTGCCCACCCACCCACCCATCCCCTCTCCACCCCTTCCCTTCCCCATAGAAGTTTGGTTGACCTAAAAAAACTACAATGCATCCCTAATTTTGCCACATTTTACCAAGTCCTATCAAATGGTTTCCTAGAATTGAAATATGATATAGATGATATGAACACCACTATCAAATTATGAGGCAGATAAAGAGAAATTAGATATGATGGAAACTGGCCTGACAAAATGTCTTCCTGACAAACACATCTTTTTCCTAGATGCATTTCCTTTTCTTCTGCAATATTTTTTAGATGCTTACAGTCTGTTTGAATGTATGTTGTTATTTGCAGGGAGTGGCATCCTGAAATGGGAGTGTTTTACAGCTATACAAATTTGACAGTGCACTAATATCTAGGCATGGTAAAAAAGCATATTCTCTGTGTGTAGTTATAGGAGGGCTCATCTCTTTGCTTTACTACAATTAAAAAACCACCTTTGGCAAATTGTTCTGTTAAGATGGCTGTATGTTGATAGAAATTCTAAGGCTCAGATGTTTTTTAACATTAAATAAACATTTAGGTGAAGATTTCCTGTGTAAAACTATTCTAATTGAAAGTTGGAGAACACCATATTACAACTTAAAGGAGACAAGTACTCTTCAATGTTTTTAAATATTACTTCAAAATGGTCCCATGGTCTGGTGCTGAAATACTTGTTAAGATTAATTGTAAGTCATATAAAACACCATATGAGGAGCACCTATCACTCCGTTCCACCACCTACTATGCTGGAAAATTTTCCGATGAAATAAAATCATAACATGGGTTTTGCAAGAACTTCAGAAATTGTTTTTGCAACATGTGGGCATGGATACAAAACACTTCTATTTGGAGCCATCAGTATCTTTTTTCAGCTGTGCATAGCTGTTTTGTAAACTTATCATGATTATCTTTCCATTGCTGTGTAAGCACAGGTATTTTAATGAAGTGGATATGTTTGCTCACACATGCAGAAGCATTTGGGAGCAGCTTTCAAGACAGCTCCATATGTCTGGAAAAAAGATGATTTGAAAGGAAGCATTTTGTGTGTGATTCTCTGTGTTAGGCGTCTCGTCTCAATCATTTACTAGGCCCGAATAATGTCTTATTCCCAACAGATATACTTTTTGTTTGCATGAACCACTATGTTTGTAGAAAACATTTCTTTTTCTCTTGAACTTGTTTAATCTTGTTACATTATAATAATGTATATTATTGTACACTTCATTTTATACCTGAACCTGATCTTTCTCTGATATAGTTTCAGTAGTGAAGACAGAAATAGAGTCATTGGTAGAGTACATATTGTCCATGTGGGAGATCCAAGTTTGAATTAGGATTATTTGACCCTTGAGGTCATCCCTAGAGTTACATCAAAGTAAAGTAATATTCCATTCAACATGCTGCCAATAGTAGCACTGTTTATCACTTGGGAGGCCGGTGTGTGGTGTAGTTGGTTCACATAGTGTGGTGGGATGGAGGGTTTGTTGTCACTGTGTGTTGGGGGGGGAGAGCACAGGGGGAGGCTCAGCTAATCTCAATGTACACATGTTGTACTTTGACAATAAAGGTTTATTATTATTATTAATGATGATGACATTGCAGATGTACAATGTTACATCCTTTTCCTCATTGCAGCAACTATTGTCCTACCATCTTTTACTGATCTGAGCTCAATATTATTTGGCCTTTTCCCAATATAATGGACAAGGTGCAGCATTATTAAATGTCTGGTATCAATGCTTATAGTAAGTAGAGAGCTGTTAACAGCATTCAGTTAGATGAAATTACCCTTGGTAGACAATTTTCTCATACTTGATTTGGCAGTCATTCTCCAAACAAGCATGAATGTACGAAGTGACTTTTTGAGACCCTAAGATGTTTGGGACAGAATAAACAATTACCTTCTCATTGCATGTTAATATAATTTTTCTCAAATGTTTTTGTCCATTGAAGTTAGGGATCATAAACAATAATGAGATTATTGAAATAATTCTTGGGATTGTGTTTTAATATATGAATATAAATGCCTTCAAAGAAAAGGATAAGATTTTATCTTATTATTTCAATGCACCCACTTCTTGAAGAAGGAACAGGAGAAGTTTTGACCATTAATTTAAATAAATGTTTCTCAAACTTGGCAACTTTAAGATGTATAGCAGGGGTGTCAAACTCAATTTCATTGAGGGCCGCATCAGCATTGCGGTTGCCCTCAAGGGGCCAGGTGGGTATGGCCAGGGTAGGCGTGGCCTACTGGGTGGGCGTGGCTAGAGTGCATATGGCCTACTGGGTGGGCATGGCCAGCGCTACATCGTTCGCATCAAGGGTGCCTATGGGGGCCTGGGCAGGAGTGGGACAGATCTGAGGGTCTCTGGCAGAAGGAGGGTCTCTGGGCCAGGGCCAAGGCAGTGGGGGCCGTTCCCTCACTGTTTCCAGGATGGCTTTGTGGGCTGCATGAAACCACTTTGCGGGTCAGTTCTGGCCCCCAGGCCTTGTGTATGACATGTCTGATGTATAGACTTCAACTCCCTGAATTTCTATAGCTGTAATACTGATTAGAGCCTACTTATTGGAAATATTGGAAAACTAAACCACAATTAATACATACATACTCTACTATTTCCCTTCATGGATTACTGCCTTGTCATGGCAAAGGGGCTTGTGTAATTCAATGAAGCTATGAGCTATGCCATGCAGGGCCACCCAAGATGGACAGGTCATAGCAGAGAGTTCTGACAAAACGTGATCCACTGGAGAAGGAAATGGGAACCCACTCCAGTATCTTTCCCATGAAAACCCCATGGACAGTACAAAAAGGACCTCCTGGAAGAATGTTGTCCATGGGGTCGTGATGTCGGACACGACTTTGCAACTAACAACAACAACAACTCTACTACTAAGCAATGGTAGTAGTAGAGCAATGGTGGAATATGTCTTTTTTATTGTCAACAGTTTTTTTTTTTGAACTGCCACTTATATCAGGTCTCCAGGGCATAGCCAAAAGATTAGACAGCCTACCTTTGCCATGCATTCTAAATCCATGCATGTTCTGCATTCAAAAATGCAACTCATAAGGCCATTAAAGCTAGAAATGAAGTTGGTTTTAAGTAGTTGTTTTATAATGCTTGTAATCAGAGGTGTTTTGAGCCTTACAATAATAACATTTTATATCATTTGAGTTGCTTGTTAATCTTGGGGTTCTTGGATAAAATTGAGTGCAGATGATTACATTCTCCTTTTAGTTCCATTTACTGATTGAATTGGAAGCTGTTTTCTTCAGCTATTTTCTTAAACTATTGTTGTAAGCAGATTTAGTTCCAAGGTTGCTCTTTAGGTATAGCTGTGTTGATAAATCTCTGAACTCTTCCATGACGGCAGCTAACATGAGTTTCTCAAACATGGAGGAATATATGAAAGCCCAAGTTCAAAGCAACACAAAACCAAGCCAAGCCAACTCTTCTTTGAATGCAAATAGCAGATGTTAACTTTGTCTCCCTTTCTTCAAGAATACTGAAACATTCACTTCAAAATCCTTCAAATTTCCAGAAAAATGCTGGAAAGACCTGTGTAGAAACCCCAACACTTTAAAACTATTTCATTGTTATTAAGGATAGATCTGTATCTACCATTCTTCTAAGTCTAATGTGGTTGCCTTACTTATAAATCTATGAGATAATTCACAAAGGAGAAATTAATAAAATTAGTCTAACTTTTATTATATTTCTTAAAATATGTAAAATTCAAAGTAAATATTGTCAATTATTCCTGGAAAGGAAGAAAGGAGCATACTCTTCTGAAATTGGGATTTTCTGTGCATCATTTCATTTAGATGGTGCAATCGTTCTTTTTCCTGCATGGAAATTCCATTTCAATTTCTTTTCCAACAAATAGTGGAAAAATAATAATGTAAAAGACTTTGGTGGAAACATCAAAACTCCACAGGACTCAGATGGAGGATGACTTGAGAAACACATGTATGATTAGATGATGCCAAGAAATAGCTTTAGGTCTCCTCAGTAATGTGTTTCTCAGTGCAATTTCTCCTGGAAATGGTCTATTTCCCCATTTCTGCTGTATCAATATACACTATTCAGGAATGCCCATTTGAAAGTGTCATGCATTTCTGCTTACTGACAGAGGTATGTTTAGCAGGAAAGAAAGTCCTCAATGGAGAAGAAACTTTTCTTTGATGTTAGAAGAACACTTTGCTTTGGACCTTACATTGGCAGAGATCTTCTCAGTGTAGTTTTGCTTTCTTGCCCATCTGTAAAAAAAGAAATAAAGCACCTCAAAGATTATCTTTCCAAGCAGTGATCCTCTTATTCTACTTTTCTTTATCCTTGATGTCACACAGGTATATTTTTAAAACATGAAAAAAGGGTGGCTAGGATGCAGATGGTAAGATTCAAATCAATTTAAGCTCAACAAGGGTTTCCATGGAATTCTCTTGTATAAATCACCATACATAAGAATTTGACTATTGGTTGAGTGACAGTGATTAATCCAAGCCTCACTGAAGAAACATCATTGAATAAAAATGTTGTTGTTAGCTGCGAAGTCGTGTCTGACCCATCGCGACCCTATGGACAATGTTCCTCCAGGCCTTCCTGTCCTCTACTATCTTCTGGAGTCCATTTAAGCTCACACCTACTGCTTCAGTGACTCCATCCAGCCACCTCATTCTCTGTCGTCCCCTTCTTCTATTACCCTCAATGTTTCTCAGCATTAGGCTCTTCTCCAGTGAGTCCTTCCTTCTCATTAGATGGCCAAAGTATTTGAGTTTCAACTTCAGGATCTGGCCTTCTAAAGAGCAGTCAGGGTTGATCTCCTCTAGGACTGACCGGTTTGATCGCCTTGCAGTCCAAGGGACTCGCAGGAGTCTTCTCCAGCACCATAGTTCAAAGGCCTTAATTCTTTGGCGCTCAGCCTGTCTTATGGTCCAACTTTCACTTCCATACATTGCAACTGGGAAGACCATAGCCTTGACTATACGCACTTTTGTTGACAGGGTGATGTCTCTGCTTTTTAGTGTGCTGTCTAAGATTTGCCATTGCTTTCCTCCCCAGGAGCAAGCATCCTTTAATTTCTTGGCTACAGTCCCCATTTGCAGTGATCTTGGAGCCCAGGAAAATAAAATCTGTCACTACCTCCATTTCTTCCCCATCTATTTGCCAGGAACTGAGAGGGTCGGATGCCATGATCTTGGTTTTCTTAACATTAAGTTTCAAGCCAACATTTGCACTTGTCTTCTTCACCCGCAACAAGAGGCTCTTTAGTTCTTCTTCACTTTCTGCCATTAGAGTGGTATCATCTGCATATCTTAGGTTGTTGATATTTCTCCCGACAATCTTAATTCCAACTTTTGATTCATCTAGCCCTGCCTTTCTCATGATGTGCTCTGCATATAAATTAAATAGGCAGGGTGACAGTATACAGCCTTGCCGGACTCCTTTCCCAATTTTGAACCAATCAGTGGTTCCGTGTCCAGTTATTACTGTTGCTTCTTGACCCACATATAGGTTTCTCAAGAGAAAAATAAGATGGTCTGGTACTCCCATCTCTTTAAGAACTTGCCACAGTTTGTTGTGATCCACACAATCAAAAGGCTTTAGCATAGTCAATGAAGCAGAAGTAGATGTTTTTCTGTAACTCTCTAGCTTTGTCCATGATCCAGCGTATGTTGACAATTTGATCTCTAGTTCCTCTGCCTCTTCAAAATCCTGCCTGTACTTCTGGTAATTCTCGATCCACATAGTGCTGGAGTCTAGCTTGTAGGGTTTAAAGCATGACTTTACTAGCATGTGAAATGAGTGCAATGGTGCGATAGTTTGAACATTCTTTGCCACTTCCTTTCTTTGGAATTGGAATGTAAACTGATCTTTTCCAATCCTGTGGCCACTGTTGAGTTTTCCAAATTTGATGGCAAATTGAGTGTAGCCCTTTCACTGCATTGTCTTTTAAGATTTTGAATAGCTCAGCTTGAATACTGTCACATCCACTAGCTTTGTTGTTGCTCAGTTTTTCTAAGGCCCACTTCACTTCACATTCTAGTATGTCTGGCTCGAGGTCAGTGACCACTTTGTCGTGGTTATCAGGGATGTTGAGATCATTCTTGTATAGTTCTTCTGTGTAATTTTGCCACCTCTTCTTAATCTCTTAAGCCTCTGTTACGTCCCTGCCATTTTGGTCCTTTATCATGCCCATTTTTGCATGAAACATTCCCTTCATCTCTCCAATTTTCTTGAAGAGATCTCTGTCCTCCCTATTCTATTGTTTTCTTCTATTTCTTTGCACTGTTCATTTAAGAAGGCATTCTTATCTCTTCTAGCTATTCTCTGGAATTCTGCATTCAATTGGGCGTATCTTTCTTTTTCTCCCTTGCCTTTTGCTTCCCTCCTTTCCTCAGCTATTTGCAAAGCTTCCTCAGACAGCCATTTTGCTTTCTTGCATTTCTTTTTCTTTGGGATGGTTTTAGTTGCTACCTCTTGTACAATGTTGTGACCCTCTGTCCATAGTTCTTCAGGAACTCTGTCTATCAGATCTAATTCCTTAAATCTATTTGTTACCTCTACTGTATACTCAACAGAGATATGATTTAATTCATACCTGAGTGGCCTAGTGCTTTTCCCTACTTTCTTCAGTTTAAGCCTAAACTTTGCAACGAGAAGCTCATGGTCTGAGCCACAGTCAGCTCCTGGTCTTGTTTTTACTGACTGTATAGAGCTTCTCCATCTTTGGCTGCAGAGCATATAGTCAATCTGATTTCTGTGTTGACCGTCTGGTGATGTCCATGTGTAGAGCCGTCTCTTGGGTTGTTGGAAAAGAGTGTTTGCTATGACCATCATATTCTCTTGACAAAATTCTATCAGACTGTGCCCTGCTTCATTTTGTACTCCAAGGCCAAACTTCTGGTTGTTATTCCAGTTGTCTTTTGGCTTCCTACTTTAGCATTCCAATCCCCCATGATGATAAGGACATCATTTTTGGTGTTAGTTCTATAAGGTGCTGTAGGGCTTCATAGAACTGGTCAATTTCATCCTCTTCAGCACTGGTGGTTGGGGCATAGACTTGGACTACTGAGATATTGAATGATTTGCATTGGATTCAAACTGAGATCATTCTGTCATTTTGGGGATTGTATCTCAGTATTGCTTTTCCTACTGTTTTATTGACTATGAAGGCTACTCCATTTCTTCTGAGGGATTCTTGCCCAGTAGTATACCTGATGCTCATCTGAATTAAATTCACCCATTCCTGTCCATTTTAGTTCGCTGATACCTAAGATGTCGATGTTCAGTCTTGTCATCTCTTGTTTGACCACGTCCAGCTTTCCTTGATTCATGGATCTTACATTCCAGGTTCCTATGGAGCAAAAATGTTTACAGCATCGGACTTTCCTTTCACCACCAGATACATCCATAGCTGAGCATCCTTTCGGCTTTGGCCCAGTTGCTTCATTCTTTCTGGCACTACTAGTACTAGCCCTCTGCTCTTCCCCAGTAGCATATTGGATGCCTTCTGACCTGAGGGGCTCATCTTCCAGCGTCATATCGTTTTGCCTTTTGGTACTGTCCATAGGGTTTTCATGGCAAAGATACTGGAGTGGGTTGCCATTTCCTTCTCCAGTGGATCACGTTTTGTCAGAACTCTCTGCTATGACCTTTCTGTCTTGGGTGGCCCTGCACGGCATAGCTCATAGCTTCATTGAATTATGCAAGCCCCTTCGCCACAACAAGGCAGTAATCCATGAAGGGGATAAAAATGTTACAGTGATGTTATTTTTCTTAGTTATCAAGTACATATTTTGCTGCTGACCTGCACATTGACTCCTAAAAAAATGAAACCTTCAAAACTGTTTTAGCAACTGAAAAGTTGAGTAACTGCTGTTGTTACAGGAAATAAATTTAAATGAAGAGGGGAAATCAGAAAAAAACTTATTTTAAAAGTTGTCTATATAAATGGGAAATGACATAACTATGGTTCTGTATGATGGATGAAGCTGGCAGATAGATTTATTTTAAAGAACAACTGTGAAATAATATATGTACTCAGATGGCTTTTTCACAATAAAGCTCCTTGTTTTTTTAGATAGTAGAAATGATTTTAGAAAAAGACAAAACTCCTAAATAGCTATTCCCTAGGAAATAAAATGTTCTTACTGTAAAAAAAATAAATACCAAGCTATCTAACACAAAACTGTGTTTTCTAGAATACATACTGTATATATTTTCCATTTAACTGTACATATTACAGTTAGCAGTTTATTTCTTTATATTTTATTCAACCGATGTCCCACCTATGTGTACAGTATATGATGTAATAGAGCAATTTATAGCATTATTATGTGAATCACAATATTACAGAAACATGATTATGAATTTTTATTCCAAATCCTAGTATTTTTAATTCCATTTTTTAAGAAAAAAAATACCTGGAAAACTTCCATTATATGAAGGATTGCACCTTCAGTATGTTTTATTATAGGCTGTTTCAGTTTCCATTAAATTTAGAAGTGTTTATAGAAACACTGTTCATTAGACCTAACCTAACCCTAACCCTGACCCTGACCCTAACCCTAACCCTAACCCTAACCCTAACCCTGACCCTGACCCTGACCCTGACCCTGACCCTGACCCTAACCCTAACCCTGACCCTGACCCTGACCCTGACCCTGACCCTGACCCTAACCCTAACCCTAACCCTAACCCTAACCCTAACCCTAACTCTAACCCTAACCCTAACCCTGACCCTGACCCTGACCCTGACCCTAACCCTAACTCTAACCAAACCAAACCAAACCAAACCAAACCAAACCAAACCAAACCAAACCAAACCAAACCAAACTAATGTAAACACAAATAGCTGTTTTTTTATAAGCAGTTAACAAAAATATACCAAAAATCTCAGCACATTTATAGCAGATGAACATGGATAAAGCAAGGTTTTAAGTAATTGCTCATTTAAGAAGTAATTTTGCTTTCAATGCTGTTGCCATAGCATCAGTACATTGATTTGTAGTTGCTAGTGCAGCAAACTGAGGTTGATGAAGGAAGCCAAATTAGGAGGAAATGGTGAAAATGAAATATCAAAGATTTTTATGCAGGCATAACAGTTTATTTAGATGTTCTGTTTCTATATTGCATAGATACAAACACTTAATTAGATGAAAATAATAAATAGCTAAGGCAAACTATGAAAACTCTTAGCTCTTTTCCTTTTTTATTTTCCAGCTTGTGGGCACTGATTTTTGAAGCCAAATTTTAACAAAGAGATATTTTTGGTCTTGCCATATAGCACAGTTGTCAATGGTCAGTAAAGACTTATTTAGTTTATTAAATACCTCCTGAAAACAGGACTTTGAGAGAAGGAGTTTTGTCTGGAATTGAAAAAAGAAATATGGCAGAATATTGATCTGCGGGCCCTATGCTGCTAACAAACATATTATACTGTATTATTTCCTTCTCTTTTTCATGCTCTTTTGAATTCTGTTCCTCAAAGCTGGTGGCTATTCTAAGAGCAGGGTGGATTTGCTACCAATGGACATCATTTAACAAATGCAAGAGACACAACATACAGTAATGATGGCAGCCTGTATTGTCAGAGTCTGGCAGTGCTATTTATATGCAAGGAAAAATACACAGTGGTGGGATTCAGCCAGTTCGCACCAGTTCGCTCAAACCAGTAGCTAATTCTTTCCCCCCCAGAATGGACTTCCAGAAACGGCATCCACACAGAGAACCAGTTGTTCACATATTTGAATCTCACCACTGATTATACATACAAGAAAAAAGAACAGGATTCAGACATCTAGTTGAGCAAGTTAAACTTAGTAATGATTAGAAGAATTGTACAGCAACTACAAGGAAGGGAAACAGCCCAAAATCAGAGCATTTGGTTGCTTTTTGCCCAAGAGTTCTATGTGATACAGCAAAGAATTCCAGAACCTATTAGATTTTACTCACACTTTATGGGAAAAGCCTCTCTGGTAGAACCCAGTCTTGAAGCATTACATTTTTGCATCACTCCATTTGCTGCAAATTCTAAGAATTAGATGGTAGGTTATGGGTTACAACATTATGCTGAAGAATAAAGTTATGTACTATTCACTCATCACTATCCTGTAACTCACTTGTTGGTTCCAAATGAAATATAAGATTTTCTTGGTCAGTGTTGAAGAAATGTCTAACTATAGCTGTTTGTATGTGGAATGGAAAGGGGATTCATTTCAGACAGTATAATGTCTTGGGCCAATAATGGTGTACATATACTCAACATGGCAACATATCTACTGTCCAGTCTCTTTTTAAAGACCTTGAGTGATGAAGCACCCACCACATCCGAAGGCAAGCTGTTCCACTGGTTAATTGTCCTCACTGTTAGGAAGTTTCTCCTTAATTCCAGGTTGCTTCTCTCCTTGATCACTTTCCATCCATTGTTTCTTGTCCTGCCCTTGTCCTGCATATTTAACAATTTACTTTATATTTTGATTGCATCATTTCTATGATGAAATCAGAAAAAAGAACACATGATATAAATAACATTAATTGAAAAAAATACTATTTGTCTTTCAAATGCAGGACTATTAAAATAGTTGTGTCCAAATAATATAAGCTATACATATACATATACATATACATATACATATACATACATACATGCATACATACATACATACATTAACAGAGGGATAGAATCAAGATCAAGTGAAGTACTAATACCACTTTACAATGCTTTGGTAAGGCCACACCTGGAATACTGCATCCAGTTTTGGTCACCACGATGTAAAAAAGATGTCGAGACTCTAGAAAGGGTACAGAGAAGAGCAACAAAGATGATTAGGGGGCTGGAGGCTAAAACATATAGGGAACGGTTGCTGGAATTGGATATGTGTAGTTTAATGAAGAGAAGGGTGAGGGGTGACATGATAGCAGTGTTCCAATACCTCAGGGGCTACCACAAAGAAGAGGGAGTCAAGCTATTCTCCAAAGCACCTGAAAGCAGGATGAAAAGCAATGGATGGAAACTAGTCAAGGAGAGAAACAACCTAGAACTAAGGAGAAACTTCCTGACAGTTAGAACAATTAACCAGTGGAACAACCTGCCTCCAGAGGTGGTGAATGCTCCAACACTGGAGGTTTTTAAGAAGAGACTGGACAGCCAGTCCAGAAATGGTATAAAGTTTCCTGCCTGAGCAGGGGGTTGGACTAGTTGACCTCCAACTTTAATATATATATATATATATATATATATATATATATATATATATATATATATATATATATATATATATATATATATATATATATATATATGAAGGTCGGCAGTTTGGCAAGTCGAATCCCGAGTGCCGCGTAGCAGAGTGAGCGCCTGTTACTCGTCCCAGCTTCTGCCAACCTAGCAATTTGAAAGCATGTAAATATGCAAGTAGAAAAATAGGGACCACTACGGTGGGAAGGTAACGGCGTTCCGTGCACCTTTGGCATTTAGTCATGCCGGCCACCTGACCATGGAGACGTCCTCGGACAAGCGCTGGCTCTTCACCTTTGAAAAGGAGATGAGCACCGGCCCCTAGAGTCGGAAACGACTAGCACGCATGTGTGGGGGAACCTTTACCTTTACCTTTTTATATATATCAGAGGAAGAAATCCGAACACTGGGATAAGGTAGACAACTAAAACAGTTTTTATTAAAAATCAAGCTTTTGTTGGCTAACTACCAACATCGTCAGGATGAAATCATCGGAGTGGGGAGACTGTATTTATATCATTGGCGTTTCTGTGCTCTACTCATAGAGCATGTCACCGCTCTGTTCGTTTCAACCGGCTGTATTCTTTCGAGTTGCTTCGCATTCGTTCCTATGGGGGTGTGACTTTCTCTGAGTGTCTGCTGTTGGGAGAGGATTACTGTCAGTCCTATTAGCTGTAGTCATTACTCTTGTCATTGCCCATGTTTTCATGCCGCAGGCTCTAAGTGGTTGTTCTTCCTCTTTTTTGCATTCCATGATGGCGGGGTGATTATGTAACTATGCAGTTCTGATCTTGGTTTGACAGAGCGCTCTGAGAGTGCTCGCGTTGTCTGTATTGATGTCATGTGCACTGCTCCTCTTCCCAACCTCTGAGTGCTGGATATACAGGGGTGTAAGCTGCCCTGAGTCTTCGGAGAAGGGCGGGATATAAATGGAATTATAAAAATAAAAAATAAAAAAAATATGCCGATTGATCGAGGAATGATCAGAATAATCCTTGAATAATCATCCACCCTTGGTGTTATCACAGGCAATCTCCTCAGCCCCCACCAGATTGAAGGTGTGATTGTGTGTGGCCATGTGTACCCCACTTGTGATTGTTGTTCTTGTCTTTTGATGGTGAGCTTGTGTTCATGTACCCTGGTCCTCAGTCATTTTGCAGTCTCCCCAATATAATTACAACGGCATTTTTCACATGCCATACTGTATATGGCTGAGGACTTCTCTTCATTGGGGAGTGAATCTTTAGGGCACATGATACGAGCCCGCAAGATCTGATCAGGTCTGTGGGCAACACCGACCTTGTAGGAGGCCAATATGCGCGCCATGGCTTCGGATACACCGTGAATGTAATGCAGTGTTATCCGTGCTATCGAGGTGTTTTCATGTTGGTGATGGGCAGGTTCACCTGGTCTACTGTATGTATGTATATGTGCGTGTGTGTGTGTGTGTGTTTATTAGTCTGAAAGAAAGTAGAGAATAACAACACATGATGATAATGAAACAAGAATGCTTTTTCAGTATATCAAAATGTTACATATTTACCTAATTTGTATATACATTTTTATGGGTCCCTCAGTTCTTGGAGATGCCTATGGGAGATTTATGGGCTGTCATTGAGGTGTGGAGCTATGCGGGTTGTCATGATAAAAAAATGTTGCATTTACAATTCATCAATATATGAAATAACTTTGGCTGATCTTCAGCATTTTTGTTTTAGGAACCTAAGTAGATAAGAATGATTCAAAATAGTAATAATAAATAATATAGATAAGAACAAAGACTAAAGAAAAGTCAGATTAGAAATTGGAAAAAATTTCAATTTCTGGAGGATTAAAAGACAAAGTAATCTTCCAGAACTGATACAAGAGTCAGGATCACAGTATATTTTTAGCCTAAATAGGTTTAGAAACAGAACATGTAAGTGTTGTAATAGTAGTTAAGGCATCAGACTGGAAACCAAGATTCTTGTTCTGCCTTAAGTTCGAAGCTATCTTGGGTCAGACCCTCTCTCAGCCCAAAGTAGCAGGCAATGGCAAACAATTACCAAAAATCTTGTCAAAAAACCCTGCAGGGACTTGCCCAGGCAATCACCAGGAGTCAACATTGACTCAATTGCATATACATACACACATGCAAATAAACAAGATTGAAATCTAATAACACTGATGCCTTGCATGTATTAACCTGATAATTGGGGCTGGCAGATCTGGCTACTGTTAGCTAGGTTTTTGCAGGTAAAATGTGGTCACTACCCCATGGGATTTAAAAAGAAGTTTAAGAGGTGATCCAGACCTTAGCAATGGGGGCTTTTGATTTTAATAACATTGGACTTCCTTCAAAAGCCCAAACTTGGTTGTATTTTATTTTATCCCCTCAAGAAGCTTTTTAAAGTAGGCCAGACTAGAATAAAATTATAAGAATTAAACAAACTACTGTATATAAATTGGGAACAAACCTCACACTCACTGGCAACAATGATTCTACCTAGTCTAGGAATGAAATACCTAAAAACAAACAACCAAGCTTAGATACTACCAAGGACTCCACAGTTCAACCCTGATCAACCCTAATCAACTCTTCTATTGCAAAACTTTGGTTAAATTAACTGCTTATTTTTTTCAATGTAGAACCTAATGTAAGCTTTAAGAAATGTTTTCAACATAAAATTGAGAAATTTCCTGTTTCAGTGTATAAGGCAAAACATAAGGAGAACAAAACAAAAGTGAAATTCCATCCAGAACAACTCTAATGATACCCCTGCTGCTTTAATATTTATTTTACTTCAGTAGCAATATTATTTTGACAATACTCAGTTCTATTTCTCTCTCCAGCTTTATTACAAAATAAAATTGATTCTTTCTTCTCCTTTCTTTGCATTGCAGCTTTGGATCCAGTGATACAGATGCTCCTTCTGCAAATAGTACAACCATCATTTGAAAATATCACTTTTGTAAGTAAGATACATTTGCAATTTAACAAGAAAGGTAAACAATGCCACACTCCAGAAACACTAGGAAAATATGTGGATAATTGTTACAATGTCCAAGCTTTTTTTTTAAATTAACATGTGTAAGACCACCCAACTCTACAATGGGTTGTTGTTAGCTGCGAAGTCGTGTCCGACCCATCGCGACCCTATGGACAACATTCCTCCAGGCCTTCCTGTCCTCTACCATCTTCTGGAGTCCATTTAAGCTCACGCCTACTGCTTCAGTGACTCCATCCAGCCACCTCATTCTCTGTCGTCCCCTTCTTCTATTGCCCTCGATCTTTCCCAGCATTAGGCTCTTCTCCAGTGACTCCTTCCTTCTCATTAGGTGGCCAAAGTATTTGAGTTTTAGCTTCAGGATCTGGCCTTCTAAAGAGCAGTCAGGATTGATCTCCTCTAGGACTGACCGGTTTGATCGCCTTGCAGTCCAAGGGACTCGCAGGAGTCTTCTCCAGCACCACAGTTCAAAGGCCTCAATTCTTTGGTGCTCAGCCTTTCTTATGGTCCAACTTTCACTGCCATAAATTGCAACTGGGAAGACCATAGCCTTGACTATACGCACTTTTGTTGACAGGGTGATGTCTCTGCTTTTTAGTGTGCTGTCTAGATTTGCCATGGCTTTCCTTCCGAGGAGCAAGCGTCTTTTAATTTCTTGGCTACAGTCCCCATCTGCAGTGATCTTGGAGCCCAGGAAAATAAAATCTGTCACTACCTCCATTTCTTCCCCATCTATTTGCCAGGAATTGAGCATACAATAAAAACAGGCATAAAATACAATTTGAATACAATTTCAACTATGAAAGAATAATCAAATATACAGGAAGCACCAGGCACTATAGTACAAGGTGTGAATTAAACCCCAAATGTGTTAGAAGGTTACCAGATTCAGTTTTCCAAAGATGCTTTTGGGCACTCATGTAACTGATATAGTAATAGTGAAATGATTTTCCAAATACCAATCCTTAAGTATGTTATGTAGCAAAAACAATACCTGTAAAAAAGAGAAACTTTGATGGATTTCAGTAGGGCTTCCAGATCTAAGCTGCAAGACTTCAGGACACTATCAGAAAGCAGCAACATTTTTGAGTTTGTTTACCTTTATGCTGCCATATTGTGATCATCTGGAGTTTTAGATCCCAAATGTGGTAGCCCTAATTCCAAGGTTTAAAGAACTACATAGAAACTTTAAGATGAAAATATGTGGAATTGAATCCTAGAACCTGAGGACATTAATTTAGTTTGAAAAAGAGAGAGAGAGAGGCAAAGAAACAAAAGTGATCAGCAGTAAAATTGCATGGCAAACTGGAAGTAACCAAAAAGAAAAAGCCAGGCATGGTGGAGGGAACTTGGAATATTTCTACAAAGTGCCAATGGAATAACATAGCAGACTAGTCAAGGAAGGAAGAGGGATGAACAAAAGGTTGAATTCAATTCAAGAAAATATAA
This sequence comes from Vipera ursinii, assembly GCF_947247035.1. Taxonomy (NCBI): domain Eukaryota; kingdom Metazoa; phylum Chordata; class Lepidosauria; order Squamata; family Viperidae; genus Vipera; species Vipera ursinii. Next base: position 185,141,551 of record NC_139516.1, read on the forward strand.
CAATGTTTGGGGATATATGATTAAGAAAAGGCCAAGAAGGTGGGAGTTCTGGTGCTGATTTATATATAAAACTATGCTGGGATGGGAAAATGAGTAGATTTAGTGGTTTCTTTTCCAATTGACACTATTAAGTGACAGAATAGTAATATAATATATAATAAGAAGCATCAAATTAAGCTGAATGGTGAAAGTTTTATACCAAGCAAGAGATGTTACAATACTGCTCTGCCCAACACATATTGTAGAAAACATCAAATTGGGAAAAAAATGGCATATTTTATCAGGGATTATGCTCCTTACCCTGATTTGAAGGATTTTAAAGGGGAAGTGAAATGAATGAATGGATCATGAAACAATCAAAACAGCTTTCATGACAACTTTATTATTCTATCAAGAACAAAAATACAGTGTCTCTGCATATCAATTAAATACTTGAACAAACAGGATTTCTCTGGGTATCTGAAAAGGTCATTGTGAAAATAGAAAACTGCTCTAGGTAGACTTTAAATCTAATCCAGCAGAGGTTCTGTTCTTAAATAAAAAGCTTTTCTTCTGAAAAAAAATTAAACCCACAACCAATATAAAATAAAGAAAATATAACAATGTTTGGGGATATATAATTAAGAAAAGGCTAAGAAGGGGGGTTATGGTGCTGATTTATGTATAAAACTATGCTGGGATGGGAAAATTAGTAGATTTACTGCATAATTTTGCTGCAGAAACTAAAATGTTTTAAGCTGCATTTTATTTAAGCCCCCACAACTTCTATACCATCAAATATTCATATTCTACTTAAATACTGTATAATTCAATAAAATGTAATGCTTTTGTAATTAAGCAAACAGTTTTTATTTATCATAGTATTTATCATTCTAAACAAGCTTGTTGTTGTAGTCTATGTGTTGTGTTTTGCATTCTGGTATTTTGAATGCCTAAAAAATACTCAAGAATACTCTGGAATTGAAATTGATGAACCCGTTTTTCAACATACTGAAGAACTGTAATGAATTCAAGGCATTCAGCTGCTGTGTGTAGGATGTGTTTTGGACTTGTCAAATTATGAAGCAGGGTGGAGGATATTTTATTTGGCTTTATGTGAATCTTGACATATCCCAGACTCTAAGAGTGATATATTCTTAAAATTGTGTACACATTTAAAATTGTTGAGGAAAATAAACATAATGACTCCATTTATTAGTTAACTGAGATCATCAAGTATCTGTTAGTTTAGAGGATACAAAATGAGAACATTTTATTATATCATAGCAGTTTTCATTTACACAAAGATTATGTGGAAATGTAGAAAATATCAACTTTTGAGTTAAAAGAAAAATAAAATAAAATTCTCTTCTAAAACAATAACTTTATAGGCATTCTTCATTTTGAAGGAACAGAAATAAGAAAATATACATTAATTCAGGGGCAGGTATTGTGAACCTTTCTAGATATTTTGAACTATAATTGCCAATGAGGCTAGCCAGGTGGTCAATGGCCATAGTTTGTAAAACAGTTACCCAAAACATCTGGAGGACTACAGTTGTTTTTCCCATGTTTTCCCCCCGTTTTTCTCAAGGTTTCAAGAAAGAACTTTTGGATTCATAGCATTTTCTGGTCTTTCTAAGGAGTCAAAATGAGAATCAACACAGGGTAAACTTCCTTTTTCTCTTCAGATTCTACATTTAAATAGTCTTCTAAAGATATTTGATGATTTCAAATACTGGCTATTTGGCACATGTAACACAAGTACTCTGTGAGTTGCATAGGTTGTCAAGGTGCTTCTGGATGCAATTCAGGGTGCTGTTTGTCATTTAAAAAACTCTTTCTGGCTTTGAATGGCTTACCAAGGGACCATCTCTCCTTAATTGTTTCTATCTATCTGATCTGGTCATGCAAGATGGGCATGCTTCACATCCTATCGGTTAAGTTGGTAGGACCTAGAAGATGTATCTTCTCTGCCGTTGTGCCCCACTATGGAACATTCTTCCTCTGGAGATCTGGATAGCCCTGACCATGCTTGCCATTTGTAAATCCCTAAAGCCTATCTAGGTTCTGTCTAGGGTCTAAGGCTCCAAATATATTCAGGGACCCATTTCATAGTTATATTGATAATTATGGAATATACTTTCTCAGCTCCTGTGTTTTTTTTAGTTTGTATTATTGCAATTGTTTTTACTTTATTTTAATTTTGTTTACCACCCAGAGTCACTTGTTGAGATTGGTGGTCATAAACTTAATTAATTAATTAATTAGATTTCAATATGTAAATTGTTGTAGAAACCGGGCTTGTATATCCTTGACTAAAGTACTGATTCAAACTAAACATTTTTGCACTTCTCCAAATTTCTCAGTTCTAAAAACGTAACAAAACCTGTTTACATTTTCTCCCAAAATGCACAGATTTGGTTAGCTATGGATACTTTGAGTATATAGATACTTGAACTATACTTGAGCTATCAATAATTGAATGTATGTTTGCTGTATGGAACATTATAAAGGTAGACATTCATTCATAGAAGAGGAAGCTCTTCTCTTTTTGCCTTCTTTCCACATCCTAAAATCAGTTCTTGATTTTGGGATGTAAAAAATATTGGAAAAAGGAATGATTGGTCTTTGGATGAATACAGCTGGTTGTGACTTCCAGTTTGCCGATGCAGCCACCATGGATGTTTGGAAGGAGAGCTCCGTCTTCCATGTCCAGTTTCGCTTTGCTGGGGAAAGCGAAAGGGTCGAAAGTTACCCTGTAGGGGCGACCAGCAAGGAGGGGATCCCTGTTAAATTGCGGGAGGGCAGTAGCCCTTCCACTTGATCCAAGGCAGCCCTCCAAACTGGCAGATGAAAGACTGGCTTGTCACTAGGCTGCAGACAGCCGAAGTCACACTTACCACCAGGCAATTTTAAAGCAGCACGGATGAGGCTGGATGAGATCTATCTCTCTTAAATCCTATTTTTTTTACCTGCATAAGCTGCTTAAAGTACTTTCCCCCTGGGAAGAGGGAAAGGGAGATTTTATCCCTCCCTCTAGAAACAGCGGCGACTGACTATCCAGGGGAGTTTAAAATGTTGGAAGAATAACTTGATCCTAATTGGAATTCTATTTTTTAAAGTTTGTGGACTAAAAGATTTTCGACTCTTATTGAAGATCAGGGTTTTTACTTATAAAAAAGAAACAAAACTGAAAAGATTATAAAAACTTTGGATTTAAAAGAAAACTTTAAATGGTAGGGGCGACATCTTGTGGCTAAACCTGATACTGCAATTTGTTATTGCTTAAAAGAGACTTGGCCAGCAGCCCAGACAATAGATAAGACTTATGTAACCTTGAGACATCAGCGGTGAGAAGCTCCGCTGTGTTCCATATCAGTGACAATTTTTTTTGCATTCTTTGATTGTAAAGCTTTTAACCTAAATACACTACTAAGAGAATGTGGATGAAGATCAGGAACAGATTCTCTCTATGTTGAAAGCAATTCATCAAACTATTCTTATAGCTACTGATGAAATAAGAAGTTACATAAAAGAACAAGATGTCAGTCCAAATATACGAACTCAAACTTTGATTACAACTAAAAAATCAACTACACAGAAAATAATAGAAAAGGTGGAACAATTAAAGATTATGACAAAAGATTCAACTGATCAACAAATACAGTCAATGGAAAACCCAGAAAAGGGACTGACAACATGGAAAAAGGAAAAGACTTTCTACACAAATCAGAAGGAACCTGAAGATCAAGAAGAAGAACAGATTGAAGAGAAGATAAACTGTTCAGGACAACTACGTTGCGATGGAAAAATTAAGAGACAATTTGTTAGTCCTCTCAAAAAAATGGTGACCAGATGGTTTTTTTCTATGTCAAACAATCTACATAACAACACAGGGAGATTTGTTTGATGACTCAAAAGCACGGACATGGAAGATGATTTTGCAAAGAAAGAAAGCCAGAATAAGACTGAAGAAAATTGGGGTCTTGACTTACTCGTGAGAATTAAAATAGAATATACTCAAATAGATAAGATGTGTACTTTGAATATTAGATATTGTTATGAGTTGAGATAAAGAAAACTTTGGTCATTTATAACTTAGAAGTATAAATATTAATAGTTAAATCTGAATATTGATTGGCTTATAAAGTTTAAATGTAAAGGTAATTAAGATATATATATATATTCATCTATCGATGAATGTAATAAATATGTTTTTATTTAGCAGTGATAATAAAAAATTTTAGTTTAAATTTGAGATAGTAGATATTAAGAGAAAAAGACAGGAAGTATCAAATATTGAAATAGGAGGAATTTTGGTTGCCAAATTTAAGATAACTGGAAATTAGAAGAAAATAAGAATATTATATTGTATTACTAATTAGTTGAGGTAAGATGATGAGAATTCAAATAGATAAGATGTTCATTCTGAACATTAGATCTTGCGATGAATTGTGAGAAAGGGAATTGGGGTTATTTAAAATTTGGAAGTTATAAATATTAAATGTTAATATAAATATAAATGGGAAACTAAAAATTGGGAAAAATTAACCAGGACATTGATTGTCTAAAAAGATTGAATGTTAAAACAACTAGGATATGTATAAACTAAAAATTATAAATGTAAGAAAGTAAATGTAAGAAAGTTATTTTTTATTTAATCAATATAATAAGAATTGTATTAATTTAAATATGAGACAGTAAATATTAAGGGGAAAAGAGAGGAAACATTTAATGTAATAGTTTGAGATCTGCACTAAAGATATTTGTATATTATTGAATTATTGACCAACTCAGCCACCACGTTCAATTTCAAATATTTAAATGTAAAACTAGAAAACTAATAAAATTTTCTTAAAAAACAACTGGTTGTATTACTTATATTGGAAAAAAAATAAAGATATGCAAACAACTACTTATAAATGCATATTTTTGGAAAACAATATAACAATAGGTATTTAAAATCTGCATTTTACTTTAAATGTTTGATGTTGTTTTTAAAAATTCAACAATTTGTAGGGAAATAAAACAGGAGGGATATATGGTCAAATGCATGAGAAACTAACAAGTTTTAGAAACAGTGATTTCTCAGATGTTAAGCTTGATCACATCTAGGGTTCAATAAATCTTTAGGCTTCAGTTTCTTGTTCTGTCAAATCTTCAGTGATCTCAAATTCATATTATTCTTGTTCATTTCTCTCTCTTTCTCTCTCTTGTCTTATTTCTTTTACTGTAACAGTATAAATTTGGTTTATATTCTCTCTGAAATATGAAATAGTTTGCCAGTTTAATCTCTTACTAATTTACAAATTTCTGTATGTGTTTTGTCTTAAAGATATATGGACTTAGGTAGGAAACTATATCACAACATTTGGAAAGTGTTAACATCAATACATAACATCGATACTTGCAATCTTTTATTGCATCCTCTCATCTGAACTATCTTCTCGTATTTCTTCTGCCAGTGTAGAGCAAAACTAGATTTACAGCATTCTTTCTACATCTTGGATACAGATCAGTTTTCTCACCTAGATTTTTCCATATGTTTCATGATAGAGTAGAATGTATATAATCTAAGATCACTTGAGGAATAACCATTGTATATGGTACTAGAAGCAAGACTAATTCCTTGATCTTATTGTGTATATCCTGAGGCCAGCACAAGACAATGTACTTTTTCCTTAAATCATATATTTTCCCCTGTCTTCCATCTAGTTGGTTTAGAAATATTATTTTATTGCTAAACTTTTAAATGGTGGACTGCATGGCTGGTTATGAGGGAATGGTCTTTTTTCATGCTCAAGAAATTTTAAATATAGACTAAATCTATTCTAAGGGAACCCACTAAATATAGCAGTAGAGTATATGAATATTTATAAGTACGGCACAATACATTTTGCAACTAATCAGCTAAACTGTTGAATTGGAATTCATTTTCCACCATAATAACAACTTTCATAGTATTATTCAAAGTGGAAAACCAGAGAAAGTTTGACTTTAATTAAGGTCAAATTAAATGTATTTGCAAATTTCAGAATTTGCAAATTAGCAAATTCTTAAGCACTTTAAGAGGTTGTTGCATAATATGGACTGAAGTCTTTTATCCACTTACTTAGAGAAGTAAACCTATTTAACTGAGTGAAGATACATTAAATAAAGTAAATTTATTTCAGAAGCAGCTTACTTTAAGAAGCAGTTTGGAAATTTATGGCTACCACAGCAGCCATAGGCTTATCTCAGATTATTCAGGACCCAATTTGGAGTAGTGGTCACACATTGTCAGAGCAGTGGTAATGTGATCCGAAGGGGGAACTTGCCCTGTCCCCTCTATCATGCTCAGATCATGCCTTGATTATTTTGAGATTTCCCCATACTTTTCCCTTTTCAGGGAGGCAGGATCTATTTGACTGGTCTGCTCCTGGTGACTTATGGACCTGGTGAGGTTCCAAAGGGAGTTGGGAGATGTTCCTGAGGTTCTGCTGCATGGCCTTGCTGAGGCCCTGGTTACTACCTGGAATAAGAAAATAATGAAGGCCTTGGACAGGGTCAGTGACCTCTCTTATTCCATCCTGCTCAGCACTCCCCATGTTTACAGAGGAGTTGACGGAGTTGAAATGGGTGAAGAGACATCTAGAGTGCCATGGAGGAAGCTGATTGATCATGTTACAGCCACTATTAAAGCCTACCTTGTGGTAAGAGTGGTGAAATATAAGTATTTCTATGCTCTTATTATGTCCACAGAAGTCTGTCTGACAACTATGTCTAGGGTCACCTTTCCCTTTTCAGTAAAGGGGACTCTAAGGTTCATCATCAGGGCCATGCTGAGAAATTTTCAATATCATCTTTGATCTGATGGGGCTGCACTGCTCGAGATAGAAGCAATGCTTAATCTGGAGTCTTCCTGCCACCTGCACCTCAAGCACACTTTTTGCAAGCATTATAGAACAGTGATAGATAGATAGATAGACAGACAGACAGACAGACAGACAGACAGATAGATAGATAGACAGACAGATAGATAGATAGATAGATGAATGATAGGCAGATAAAAATACAGACAGACACGGATGGCAAACCAAAATAAAAACAAAACATCTATCTCCCAATACAAATAGTTTTATAACTTGCTTTCTATGCTATTGCTAATACTTTCTGAAGTAAAGATAACCAGTTATCTTTATATATTATTGGTGCCAGTAATTTTTTGGAATGAGGTCGGGTAGGGTTGTCTTATACAGGTAGTCCTCGATTTACAACCACAATTATTATTATTATTTATTATTATTTATTAAACTTATATACCACCCTTCTCCCGTAGGACCCAGGGCGGTTCACAAGGCAATTAAAACAACATTACAATGCAAAAGTTAATAACAATTAAAATAGATTAAATTATCCTTAATTAAAATCTAAAACCCCTATAACTCTGATTAAAAACCCATTTATTTATTTATTTATTTATTACTTAATTTAATTTGTATACCGCCCTTCTCCCGAAGGGCGGTGAACAGGGCAATACATAAAAACAAGATACAAAAATTAAAAATTATTAAAAAGTAATTAAACAGTGCCCATAATAAATTAATACAGATTAACAGTTAAAATCCATTTATAAAATCCAACCCCGTCCCATCAGGCCAGGCCAGCTTGTTCAAAGAGATGGGTTTTAAGATCGCGCCGGAAGGAGCGGAGATCAGGCGGCATCCGGAGCTCGACCGGAAGATGGTTCCAAAGATCCGGTGCACCCACAGAGAATGACCTCCCCCTGGGGGCCACCAGTTGGCATTCTTTGACCGGTGGCACCCTGAGGAGGCCCTCTCTGTGGGAGCATACTGGGCGGAGGGAAGTTGACGCCGGCCGCAGGTGCTCCCCAAGGTATTCCGGATCCATGCCATGTAGGGCTTTGTAGGTCATTACTAACACCTTGAACCTCACCTGGAAGACAACTGGTAGCCAATGCAGCTTGCGGAGCAAAGGTGTGACATGGGAGTGTCGGGAAACTCCCAACACAACTCTCGCGGCTGCATTCTGTACCAGTTGGAGCCTCCGAGTGGTCTTCAAGGGTAGCCCCATGTACAATAAGTTAAAAAAAATAAAAAATCCTTTGAGCCCCAAAGTTATGCTGCTAAGTGAAAGAGTTGTTAAATGAATTTTGCCCCATTTTATGACCTTTCTTACCAGTGTTGTTAAGTGAATATGGCTTCCCCATTGACTTTGCTTATCAGAAGGTCACAAAAGGCAATCACATGACCCCAGGACACTGCAACCATCATAAATATGAATCAGCTGCCAAGCATCCAAATTTTGATCATGTGACCACAGGGTCGTAAGTTGAAAAACAGATATAAGTAACTTTTTTCAGTGCCATTGTAACTTTGAACGGTCACTAAATGAACTGTTGTGAGTCAAGGACTGCCTGCAATGAATAAAGACACCTTAAAACATTGTTCCTGAAAAATGACACAGCGTTATTCCTTTTCTTGATGTGAACTACATCATTCCTAAAATAAACAGTGCATGTGAGCACTGTACGCAACCAAAAATGAATTGATTCTTGGCCTAAGCTTCCTCTTGGCAAAAAACATGTTCCTTTCTATTTTAATATGATCACAAATGTCATTTGAGTGACAACCCATCACTTTAATTTTAAACAAATTGGCCACAATCCAGCCATATGGCACAGTGTTTGCTGTTGACATGAGTTTAAGTGTGCTCAACTATGTATTGGCTTGTAGTAACTGTTTTAGTGAAACTGACTCCCAAATAAATATTTTAGCATCAGAACCCAACAGGAAGTCCATTACAGTTAGGAAATTCAAATATTAGATTATTTAGTTGAAAGCTGTGAAGGAGGGAGGGGAGGAAGCAACAAGGATTAAGAGGAAAAACGGAAAAAACACAGTTTTCTCAACCTCTGATGTTGCCATGGTGACAGAAAAGAAAGTTAATAGTCCGGTATTCTAGCCATGGGATAAAATGGCCCTTTCTGCTTCTTTCTGTTACCAAGATAGAAGGTACATTTAGTATAAGCTGGAAGTACAACTACACACACTTAACTTTCTTATACAGTTAAGATCTTTTAGTATTTCTTGAATGGAAAATAAAATAGCATTCCTTATTTTTTTAAAAATGAATAAAGGAAACATGAATCATCATTTTTGAAATAATATCAGTATGCATTATTGGATCCTGTATTTGCACTATGGATAATTGTGGCTACCAATTTAATTCAAATTTAGAACAACATTGTAAGCTATTATTTACCACAAAAACTATAATGAATAATTCTATTCTATAATGAATAGAAATTGATAGTTAAGATATATGCAAGAATACAACATTATTTTTGCTTAACTGTGATGAAATAGTAATTATTTTTTTCCTTCTCTGTCTTCCAAGTTCAAGATACTCTACTGCTTCTGTACCACCACCACCCTTTATCGTTGCAGCATCCGTAGGCTGAAAGCTACTAATTGGACTTAGAAATAGGTTAAAAAAAAGTTAAAGTACTGCATTTTAATTGCTCTCAATAGATTTTAACAATTTAATTTAAATTACAGTATTTTTTAAATTTTAATTTAATTTAACCTTTTTAATTTTTCAACATTTTAATTGCTCTCAGTATATTTCTAACTCTGAAAATTTCTTGATAGTTTAGTTCAATATTTTTCAATGTTGGCAGCTTTCAGATGTGTGGACTTCAACTGCCAGAATTCCCCAGCCAGCAATGCTGTTGTTGAGTGAATCACACAGTCACTAAGTGAATCTAGCTTTCCCCACTGATGTTACTTGTTAGGAGCCAGATGCAGAGGTTGCAAATGGTGAACACATGAGCCCAGAATGCTGCAATGATCTTAAATACATGCCAGTTGCCAAGTGTCCCAAATTTTATCCAATGACTGTGGGCATCCCGTGACAGTCATAAGAGTGAGGACTGATCATTAGTCACTTTTTTCAGCACTGTTGTAACTTCAAATGGTTGCTAAATGAATGGCTGTATGTCAAAGACTATCTACTGTGTAGCTGTCTATGGCAGTGTTACAATAAAGGAGAAATGCTACTTCAATGCTCTGGTTCTGCCTCTTTTGCCTAGCCTTTGTATATGTACCTGTGCTTTCTTAATCTTAATTTTAATCTTTTTTAAATTGGTCTTAATTTTTGTATTAATGTTTTAAAAATTATACCCTGTAAACCACCCTGAGTCCTTCGGGAAAGGGCGGTATATAAATTCAATAAATTAAATTAAATTAAATTAATCCAAATCAGTTCCTTGTATCTATTAGTTTCCCCAGGTGAAGAATACATACCGGCAATGCTTGGATTAAAGGAAAAGACCAGTTCCCTTATGTACACTTTTCAGAAGGCTAAAGCAGGATTTGATTAAAAATAAAACATAAGATATTCAATATGGTCTCCTTAGTGAGCCTTCAGATATTATCCTTGGAGAAGCTTCTTTTCCTTTAATATTACCATTGACTCTGACTTCTCAGTTTGTTCACACTTCTCCAAATAGATTTTCTGGTCTGCCATAACTACTTTACTTCTTAACAAGTGTTTTCTTTGATATAAAAAGTCAGTGTATTAACAATTCTTACCATTTTTAACCTCTAGATCAGTGGTGGAATGTCTGGTAGTACCAACCTCAGGCTGGTATTCCTTATCAATATTCCTTCGTTGCTCTAATGCCATACACTAAATAAATAAATCCTTGGTCTAAAATCCATTAAAACATCTTTCAAAAATGTGCAGCAAGTTTTATTCATGATAAGAATAAGTTTGCTGCAATTAATTCTAGCTACCCAGCAAATTTAAGCTTGTTCTGCTTAAACAAAGCAAAAAAAAGGAGTTAAAGATATTTAATATATATATTTTAATAAATCCTTTTAAGACAATGAAACATATTTCAAGAAGATAGCTGAAAACCTTTGTACACTTTATTTTGAAATCAAGTATGTTTCATCTGTTCCTTCTATCTAAGGTATTTGCAGATTATGTCTTGTTATTTAATATTTGCATTTGTATACCGCCCTTTCCCTGAGGACTCAGGGCGGTTTACAGGGAATTAAAATCGAAACATACAAAAGTTAAAACCAATTAAAAAAGCATTAAATTCACCCTGTAGATTAAAACCCCAGTTAAAATTTTCTCCTCAGCCTGGGCCCGAGAGCTCAAAGAGCCAGGTCTTCAGGCCCCGGCGGAATGATCGGAGGTCGGGAGCAGTCCTCAGCTCTACCGGCAGCTGGTTCCAGAGGGCAGGCGCTCCCACCGAGAAGGCCCTATCCCTGGGTGTCACCCGCCGGCAATCTCTCACCGGCGGAACCCTGAGCAGACCCTCCCTGTGGGAGCGCACTGGGCGAAGGGCGTTTGATGCCGGCAGCAGGTGTTCCCTCAAATAACCCGGACCCAGGCCATGTAGGGCTTTATAGGTGATAACCAGCACCTTGAATTTCACCCGGAGGGCAACCGGAAGCCAATGCAGCTCGCGGAGTAGAGGTGTTACATGGGAGTATCGGGAAACCCCCATTACAACTCGCGCGGCCGCATTCTGCACCAGTTGAAGCCTCCGAGTGGTCTTCAAGGGCAGCCCCATGTAGAGAGCGTTGCAGTAGTCCAAACGGGAGGTCACAAGCGCATGAGTGACTGTGCGTAGGGCGTCTCGGTCCAGATAGGGACGCAACTGGCGCACCAGGCGAACCTGTGCAAAAGCCCCCCTGGTCACGGCTCCTATGTGATCTTCAAAATTGAGCCGTGAATCCAGGAGGACGCCCAAGTTGCGAGCCCTATCAACGGGGGGTAACACCTCACCCCCCATCGTTAGAGGTGGAATAACTTGGTTAACCCGAGACGCCGATATGCACAGCCACTCAGTCTTGGCGGGATTGAGACGAAGCCTGTTTCTCCCCATCCAGACCTGAACCGCCTCCAGGCACCGGGACATCACGGAGAGGGCATCACTGGGTTGGTTCGGGGTGGAAAGAAAAAGTTGGGTATCATCAGCGTACTGGTGATACCCCACCCCAAAACCACGAATGATCTCGCCCAGCGGCTTCATGTAGATGTTGAACAGGAGGGGCGAGAGAACCGACCCCTGAGGGACTCCACAAATGAGAGACCTCGGGGCGGATCTCTGCCCTCCCGTCAACACCGACTGCGAGCGGCCCTGGAGGTAGGAGGAGAACCACCTTAAAACGGTGCCTCCCACTCCCAGCCCCCTGAGACGCCGCAGCAGGATACCATGGTCGATGGTATCGAAAGCCGCTGAGAGATCTAATAGGACCAGGACAGAGGAGCAACCCCTGTCCCTAGCCCTCCAGAGATCATTCACCAGCGCGACCAATGCCGTCTCCGTGCTGTGTCCAGGCCTGAAGCCCGATTGGTACGGGTCCAGATAATCAGTTTCCTCCAGGAACAGAGGGAGCTGATGCGCCACCACACTCTCAACAACCTTCGCCAGGAAGCGAAGGTTGGAGACTGGACGATAGTTGTTTAAAACAGCCGGGTCCAAAGCAGGCTTCTTGAGGAGGGGTCTCACCACCGCCTCCTTCAAGGCGGCAGGGAAGACACCCTCCTTCAAAGAAGCAGTTATTACTGCATGGAACCAGCCTCGTGTTCCCTCCCGAGCCGCATAAGCTAGCCAGGAGGGGCACGGATCCAACAAACAGGTGGTGGAGCTCAGTCTCCCCATGATCCTGTCCACATCATCAGGGGAAACAGGGTCGAACTCAGTCCAGATAACGTGCTCAAGACCGCCTGATTCCTCCACATCAGACTCTGCCCAGTCAGAGTCCAAGCCGGTCCGGATCCGAGCGATTTTGTCCGTCAGATGATGACTAAACTCCTCGGCTCGTCCCTGCAAGGGATCCTCCCTCACCTCCTGGTTAAGGAGGGAGCGAGTCACCCTAAACAGGGCGGCCGGGCGATTATCTGCGGACGCGATAAGGGCGGCAAAGTAGTTAGACTTCGCCGTCCTTATCGCCGCAAGATAAGACCTTATGAAGGTTCTTAACTGCAATCGGTCGGGTTCGGATCGGCTGGATCTCCAACCGCTCTCTAGACCTCGTCTCCGACGCTTCATCTCCCGGAGCTCCACAGAGAACCATGGAGCCCAACGGGATCTGCGCCGAGTCAGAGGTCGCATGGGTACAACACAGTCGAGTGCCCTGGTGGCAGCCGTTTCCCAGGCCTCCACCAGAGCATCGACTGGGCTGTGGGTAAGGGTGATAGGTATCGGCCCAAGCGCCCTCTGGAACCGGTCCGGGTCCATTAGGCGCCTGGGGCAGAACCACCTGGTCGGTTCCGCCGCCCAGCGGCGGGGGATGGCATGACGGAAAACCAGCCTCAGGAGGTAATGATCTGACCATGACAGAGGGGTGATGGACGGAGAACCCCCTCCCAGATCATCCAACCATTGTCCAGACAGGAACACCAGGTCGAGAGTATGATCCCCCTCGTGAGTAGGGCCCTCAATAACCTGGGTCAGGCCCATGGCTGTCATGGAAGCCATGAACTCCCGAGCTAACTCCGACAACCCCCCCAGTGATGGCAGGTTGAAGTCACCCAGGACTATAAGCCTGGGGAACTCCACCGCCAACCCTGAGAGGGCGTCGAGCAGCTCAGGCAGGGCTGTTGCCACACAGCTGGGCGCCAGGTATGTGAGCAACAAGCCCAACTGAACCCGAGGACCACATCTCAAGAGGAGGGATTCACTCCCGGCCATCTGGACAATGGTGGCCTCCCGAGGACACAAAGTCTCCCGAATAACCACTGCCACCCCACCACCCCTGCCCTGAGCCCGTGGCTGGTGCAGCACCCGGAAACCTGGCGGGCATAACTCGGTGAGAGGCACCCCTCCCTCCGAACCCAACCAAGTTTCCGTGATGCACGCTAGATCCGCACATTCCTCCTCGATCAGGTCACGGATGAGGGGAGCTTTGTTAACTACGGATCTAGCGTTAAAATAGACCAACCTGAGCTCAGGGGCCTGATCACCCTCATCCCCGGGTAGGAGGGTGCTAACCGGAGGGTCGGAGCGTGCCACCGCTCGGAGATAGCGGGGGCGCGATCCCAGATGTTGATATGGCCCTCCGCGCAAACACCTGCTGCCATACCCTATCGCCGTGGGGATTCGATGCCCCACCCCCACATTCCCAGCGCCAGCAGCCACCTCCCCCGACCCCGTCCCGCCGGGACCTCTAACAGGTCCAGACTGAGTGCCAGTTACGGATTCCTTCCCCACCCTCCCCCTCCCTAACCTCTTAAAATAACCGGCTAAGAATCTTATCAGGGGCCTCTTGGCGCGTCTTAACTCGAGGCCCCTGTCCAAGCCCAACCATTAGAAAAGGAAATGGAACAGTAGAATTTCAATTTTCATGATCCTTTTCTTATTTGGGCAAACTTATTTTGGAACAATCTGAGGCAAATTAAGTCATTTTTGAAGCACTAGGTGCAGTTTTCAGAGAAGATTAGAAGGTCTCTATAAATGTTTAATTATTTGCAAAAAGAAAAAGCAGTAATATACAGACATATATTCCATTCTTCAGGATTTTACATTATACACAGTTTTCAAGAGCTTAGTCCAGAGGTCCCCAAACCTTTGGGCAACAGGGACCAGTTCCGTGGAGAGAGGTTTTTCCATGGACTGGAGGGGGCGTGTTTTTGTGTGCTGCCCGCATCCCACAGATGGGGCTTTGTTTATTTGTGCAGACTGGTTGCTGGCATGCTGCAGCCCCGTACTGATCCATGGCCCAAGGGTTGAGGACCCCTGGCTAAGTCAATGAGCTGTAGTATTTTTGAAACTGGTATAAATTAATATTTGCTTTGGACTTCTGGGGCATTCTGTATGCAGTCTCTTTGTTTCTCTAAGTTTGGGTACCTTAATCTAACTTAACTCACTGTTGCAAGGCTTATAAGGGAAAAAGTAGTTGTGCAGCTCACTTTCTCTCCATGTATGTATGTATGTATGTATGTATGTGTATATGTGTGTGTGTGTGTGTGTGTGTGTGTACACAGTATATTGCATGCAACTAGACAAATGCACACAGAATGGAATTGACTGTAGAGTGAGGAGGAGATGGAAATGGAAAATAAAGCAATTGATGTCCAGTTTGTGTGGACTGAGGTTGATGGAATTTTAGTTTTTCCAGAACATGTACCAGCTTGGAGTAAGGCATACGGTAATTATTTTCACTTTTTTAGCTTGCAAAATTAGTAGGAAAAAGATGCTAAGACACTGTTTGAGGGATCAAGCAATTGACACAATGATGATGTGAATGTTTCTGTACAGCAAGGAATACTTGGATATGAAAAAATACAGGTTTTTTTTTCATTCAGGTGGTCTTGAATGGAGGTATTTTACAAGTGAGCCATTTCTGTGTGGGCCCTATAACTTTGCAATTAAGGAATTCTGCTATATATCAAATGCTAATTTAAAATGAACAAGGAAGAAATTGATTGTCAGCAATATGCCAATAAACTGATCTCATAAAATAATATAGGATTGGTTGTTATGCCAAATTATATCTATCTGAGCTGAATGGATCACATGTGCAGTATGTGAAAAATAATGGCATTTTATTAAAACAGTTATGGAATGCTATACATCTCTGTCTCTTCTCTTTCTCCATATTATAAACTTCAAATTTATGCCAAAGATATACTGAGATTTTTTTTACAGAACCATTGTAACAGAGATGGGGTGGGGGTAAAGAGAGAAAATCTGTGATGGATGGATTTACTAACAAATCCACAATCTTTTGGTTTCCAGCAGTCAGTAAAAGGTCTGTGTTGCCTTTTTAAAAATATATTTGAGATTACATACTAAAGTATTGTATATTGCTAATGGTCCTCAGATTGCTCACTGCTGTAAATTGTACTGATACATACTATCAAGATAAAACAGGGTTTGGATCCTGCATATGGAGAAAGGTTTTCTAACTTTGCCTAAATTTCAGCTTCTCCTAAAACTGCTTCTTAGAACTTCCTCAAAATTATATTTCAAGAGCTGCCACTGTATGCAGCCAGCAAGAATGGGTAGAAATCCAAGTTCCTGGTTGGCACAACTTGAGGCATTATCTCTTCCTACCACCCTTCTCTATTTGGTAGGTGTTCTGCTGGCTTCAAGCCCCAAATAGCAGCTATACCAGCACAAGCTGGCATTTCTCAGGGTCATGAGCAATTAGAAGTTGGCTGATAAGCTGCTACCATGGCAACCATTATGCTGTTATGCTGTGCAGAATCCTTGACCCATATGAAACTCCTCAAATAAATGTCAAACTCTCAATCTTGAGAAGACTTTCATTCATTACGGATCATATTACATGAAAAATATGATGTATGCAAAAATAAATTTGCTTTTTTAATTGCTTGGATTGAAAGGGCCATTGCCTTCTGTTCTGGGTATGTTTAGAAGGAGTTAGAGAATGAAAAGCAGGGATTTCAAAATTAAATAAATATCTGTTAGGAATATCAGTAAAAAATGTTTGAAAATGGTTTAGAATTGTAGCCATTGTTTCTTTGAATGCATCAAATCTCACTTATTATTGAAGCCATTTTACCCTTTAAAATGAAAGATTGAATTCTTACCTAGTGTAAGTTTTTTATAATTTTTTAAATTGCTTAAGTATTGTCTTTTTCATATCTGTTAGAAAACTGAAGCATGGTTGTATTGCTTTGAGTGACTAATGGTTGTTTTGTGGCTGTTAGGAATTGTCTAGAAATGCCTGTGATGGGAAGCAATTTTACATGCTGTAGCATTTTAATTTTTCTAATGGGATTTATGCATTTTATAATTTCATTAAAATTTTAATGTAGAATTAATGCATATATATTTTAAAAGCTTAAAATTAATATTCCCCTCCTTTTCTTCAATATTCTTTATTAGTTTTCTGAATGCAATAGGGAAAACCATGCGAATACTAATTTTTGATGTGTTTGTGTGGGAGTTGAGGAGTAATTTAGGATAAGACACAATATTCAAAGTCATTCACAGTGATCCTGCATTATAAATTTATTAAGCATCAGGCTTACAAATTTTATTGACAATATTATTATTACTTTAGTTAGGGCTTCCATTTCTGGGTTGCAAAATTCTGGCCACTAGAGAGTGACAAAATTGGAGTTTTCTTTATTTGAAGCTTCTTTGTCTTCTTTTTTCTTGTTCCCCTGAGTTGTTATCTCTATCATTTTTGTTCTTTTTATTTTGTGCTGTTTTCTTGCTTTTAAATGTTTTTAACAATTTCTACACTGCCCAGAATTGTTGTAAGTTGGGTAGTATTTTAATTCTGTTTACGATTATTATTTCATTGTTGCAGTTCAGTGGATTTTGGCAATTCATATCTGGTTGTTTAACCATGTTCTTTCCTGCTTGCTTTCCTTCTTAGGAATTCTAGGAAGTACACATAACATTAGCTCAGCAGTGGACAATTTTCTCAAAGGGCCATATGAGAAATTTGGACTGCTGTGCAGGGCCAAACCAATAGGTTGAATTTAATTTTGCTAATATTGATTTTATCATTTCATAAAAGCAGTAAATTTTATGGTTTTGATTAGCCGCTATTGGTAAGAATACATGATACATCTTATTTACATTTGATTTCTAATTTCTGATTGACCTCACACCGGCTAGACAGGGACAGCCAAAGGGCCAAATGTGGCCTAAAGGTTGTGAAAATGCCCAGGTCTACATTAACTCCTCCTATTTTTCTTTGCAACAACTATGTATGGTAGTTTGTACTGAAAGACTGAGAGAGACTGATCGCCAGTCACCGGTGAGTTTCCATGGTTAAAGATGAGCTAGAATCTTGTTCTCACAAGGGCTAATCCATTATTGTAACCATTACCTTATACCAGGGGTCCTTAACTCCCAGGCTGCGGCCCACTACCAGTCTGTGGTGGGTGAGCATGGACATGCAGCTCCATTTATGTGAGCAATGGGCACACATGCCTGCTGCTTGTGCAAATGGAGCTATGTGCATGTGTAGGCTCTCCAGATGCTCATGAGGAACCATCTCCACTCCCTCCCACCAGTTCACAAAATTGGAAAGGTTGGAGACCGCTGCCTTACACTATCAAGCTAAATCTCTAAATATGTAAATATTTTATAAAGATATGAAAAAGGTAGGTAGAGAAAACAAGGGAAAGCAATAATCACTCCCAGAATTCCAAATAAAATCAATATAGTTACTCTAGTTAAACAAGTTAGTTATAAAATCCTTCAATAAATGTTTAGATTTCATGGATTTTGCTTGCTAACTAGTTTGAATGCCAATTTACAAATTACCTTTCCCTGCTATTCTTTTCTGCCCATTTTGCCTGGACAACTATCTCCTCCATCACTTGAGTTAATCCAAAGTATATGTTAACCCAGGGCTTTTCAACCAGTGGCACGGGTACCACCTGTGGTACATTGGCACCTGGCAGGTGGTATGCGACCATCCTAGAGAAGTGGTAGCAGGGGAGGGGAATGAGCTGAACTGGTGGCAGCACTGCACAAGCCTGAGTGAGAGACAGCTGGAGCTGCAAGGCTGTCAGGGCTCAGCGGAAGTGCCAGGATCAGCACGACTTTCCAGCTGATTGATGCTTCTTCGGGGCTGTCAGGGCTCAGTGGAAGTGCCAGGATCAGTGCCAGGCTCTAGCTGGAAAGCAGCACTGATCCTGGCGCTTCTGCTGAGCCCTGAAGAAGCGCCAGTCAGCTGGAATGTTGCAGCATCTCCAGGGTCTTGTGATTTACATTCAGATGCTTGGTAACTGATTCATTTTTATGATTGTCACAGTGTCCCAGGGTCATGTGAAGTGACCAAAACCTGCTTCAACCACCCAGCAGAGGGGGGCAGGTGTCTTGTTCAACTGTGGCTAGGGGGGCACTTTTTTCAGTGCCATTGTAACTTCGAACAGTCACTAAGCGAACTGTTGTAAGTCGAAGACTACCTGTACTTCATCACTTTTTTTTCCTTTTTTTTGGTCATCAAGTTTTTGACACCTTATTAGGCAACTGGTGGTACTTGGATGTTGCCATATCCTAAAAGTGGTACAATGGGTGAAAAAGTTGAAAAGCCCTGTGTTAACCTGTAGAGAATTAATTTGGCTGTGTAATCTTCCTAGTTTCATTTAAGACATGGCAATGCTGACAGAAAAAAATGTGATTAGTAACTTTTTTGTTGCAAAGAATGAATGCTTGTTCAAAGAAGCAAATACGATCATGTATAAGAGTTTCTTCTACTTACCTTGTTAGATAGAAATAAGTGTTGGGTATATCAGGGAACCATAAGAAGATAAGCAGTGCCTCACTGGATTGGTCCCCTGGCCTACGTCTAATAGTCTAATCTCACAGGGGCCAACCAACTGTACAAGGAAGCCATCTATTTAATCAGAGGCAGCCAAACAGGGCTAGAAGCTTTTGGTTCCATGACTTTCATAGCCATTGATCCTCATAACAAAGAGGATAACTACTTAAAAGACATGTGTGCTATTGACAAGAAAGAATAGTGTCAGAAATAATGGGTATCTAAAGGAATGTGGATTGAATATTAAAGTGAGCAACAGAATGAAAGTTTTATTAATTTATTAGATTTATACAACTGTCTACATTATGTAATATTGGGTGACAACCATAATGTAGGGGGGAAAATCAATAAACAAAAGCATAAGAGAAAATGAATTAGGATCAAATCACATAATAAATACATGAAGTATGAATAGATAAGATGAAAGGGGAAGACTAAGAAAATCATGGCTGGAATGGATCAATATGACCCCATTTCTAAAAGGACAGTTGTAAATTTTAAAGGGCAAAAGGGTTTTGAAAGCATGGATGGTTTACAAAAGTGGAAAGATATGGAGAGGTATGGTGAATGGAATCAATACAAACTGCTTAGCTATATTCCTTTTCTTCCCTTCATCTCTTTAATTTTACCCTTACTATTTCTTATTCATTTTCTGTGCTTCGCATAATGTTGCTTATTGTGAAAGAGAATAGCATGCTGGGTATGGGTGTGTGTAGGTGGCAGGATTAGTAATTGTATTTGCATAGGAGGGGGAGGTAGCAATGATAAAATTATAGTTGATGAATGAGATTTGTATTCAAAAGCATTGCACAAATGTCCTTATTTACCCACTTGTCCTCGGAATTAATTCACTCTGAAATTCTGGACATTCTGCTTTCCATTAAAGTGGCCTGCAATTGGCATTAGTTGAGTCTAAAGTGGCTGACCTTGTAAGTTTCTGCTTTTCCCAGCTTCTTTTCTTTTCCCATTTGTCATTTTCTAACTCCCAGCTGCTGCTAGTTCCTTAGCAACACTGATCACCCTTTCCACTGTGTGACAGTTTGCAAGTTGTGTATTTTTTTTCTCTAGCCAGGGATGAGGTATGTATCCAAGAACTGAACATGAGAAGAATAGCACTACTACATAGGTTTTACATTGTAGCATTGGAAAGATAAATGATTAAAACCTGATTATGCTTGCCACCTAGAAGCCAAGAGACTTTGAATTTGAATGGACTAGTATAATGAAATATGGGACATTGATACAAAATACAGTAGGCGGAAAAGAATGTTAGTTACATAAGTGAATTATATATATAATTCACTTATGACACTAACATTCTTTTTCGCCTACTGTATGTATATATGTATATTCACCTTCACCTTCACCTTCATATATATGTAGGTCTTGGCGTATTCGGGTCTTTTCCCATGTAAGATTGAGGGTGTCTTGGCGACGTTTCGACGAGGTCCCACTCATCATCTTCAGGCTGGTGTCTTCAGCTTCGTGCTTGTGCTCATCAAAATGTCACCAAGACACCCTCAATCTTACATGGGAAAAGACCCGAATACACCAAGACCTACATACCTGTACCCGTGAAATATATATATATTCTGAGGTTTTCGCGGGTGTTTGTATGTGGATCTTTGGTCATG
>NC_139516.1:185167446-185364399 GCF_947247035.1 Vipera ursinii
GATAGATTTAAATTTGTGTTTCAGGGGGAAAAATATAGGGTGTTGCAAAATGCAAGATGCAAAGGAAAATTGGTCTAACTGATTTGAAATTGTATTTTGCAGCTTGCTATTTAGTTTGGATGAAAGATTGCGCGCTGCTGAGAAATAGAAGGCCCATGGAGTAGAAGCGCATGAATTTGGGTGGCATGGATATCTGTGGTATATGACTAACCTATTGTGAGATACTAGAATTTTGTCAAGGGGAGCCTTGGTGGAGCAGTGGGCTAATGCCCCCTTAAGTAACACCAGCTGCCTGCAATTATTGCAGGTTCGCATCCAACCAGGCTCAAGTTGACTCAGCCTTCCATCCTTCCGAGGTAGGTAAAATGAGGACCCAGATTGTTGGGGGCAATTAAGCTGACTTTGTAATAATGCCGCTTGGGGTGTGTGTGAAAGCCCTAATAAGCAGGCATATACATAGAATGAAGGCTACTGCTAAGCTTGTAAGCCGCCCTGAGTCTTCGGAGAAGGGCGGGATATAAATGGAATTAAAATTAAAAAATAAAAAATAATATAAATATAAAATAAATTAAAGAGAAGAATTGATATAGTTGGAAATGATTTTCTTATCTACAGTTGTTAGAAAGTTTTAAAGTAAACAAAAGATTTTATTGTAAAACTGAATATTGTAAGATTGAACCTGAAATAGAAATATGTACAAATAATGAACATAATTGCTAAAATTAATAAACTTGAAATTTGAAAGAGAATAAGAATGGAAAAATGGAAAAACAGTGAAATACCGGATGAGAGGAAAGTGATAAATAAAATTTGGCAGTGCGCAGAAATGAACAAGTTAACTCTGGAAATTAAAAATAAGGATCAGTCAGATTACTACAAAATTTGGAATAAGTTTTACTCATGGTGGGAACAGAAAGGAAGGTCACAACAGAAACACACAGGATGTTGATTTCACATATTACTAGAATAAGGTGGTTGATAAGATTGAATATTCTATAACTGTATATAAATGATATGTACATAAAGTGCATATATGTATATAAAACACAAAAATGATGTAAGACAAGAAGGAATGTCAGACCATTAACACCTTGTCCAAAGTTTTAAATAATAAAATTTATTTAATAAAAAAACTGAAAGAGAATAAAAACAAGTGAAAGAATGCATGATAATGTGGGTTAAAAAGTTTAGTTATTATATACAGATTGAACAATGGGAAAATATGTGTTTGAAAGGAATGAAATTTATATTATGTTATAATCTTAATTTTTTTTTAATTTTTATTTTTATTACATTTATATCCCGCCCTTCTCCAAAGACTCTGGGCGGCTTACAAGCTTAGCAGTAGCCTTCATTCTATGTATATGCCTGCTTGTTAGGGCTTTCACACACACCCCCAAGCGGCATTATTACAAAGTCAGCTTATTGCCCCCAACAATCTGGGTCCTCATTTTACCTACCTCGGAAGGATGGAAGGCTGAGTCAACCTTGAGCTTGGTGGGATGCGAACCTGCAATAATTGCAGGCAGCTGGTGTTACTTAAGGAGACATTAGCCCACTGCTCCACCAAGAGAATTTTTTATAAAATGATGCACTGTTGGCATATATCACCAGAGAAATTGTCTAGAATGTATAAAGGCACTTCAAATTTACATTGGAAATGTGAACAAGATGAGAGATTTTGTCATATTTGATGCCTTTGAACTCTGGTGCTGGAGAAGACTCCTGCGAGTCCCTTGGACTGCAAGGCGATCAAACCGGTCAGTCCTAGAGGAGATCAACCCTGACTGCTCTTTAGAAGGCCAGATCCTGAAGCTAAAACTCAAATACTTTGGCCACCTAATGAGAAGGAAGGACTCGCTGGAGAAGAGCCTAATGCTGGGAAAGATTGAGGGCAATAGAAGAAGGGGACGACAGAGAATGAGGTTGCTGGATGGAGTCATTGAAGCAGTAGACGTGAGCTTAGATGGACTACAGAAGATGGTAGAGGACAGGAAGGCCTGGAGGAACATTGTCCATAGGGTCGCGATGGGTCGGACATGACTTCGCAACTAACAACAACAACAAAAATTAGGAAATTTGGGATTCAGATACATAGACTGATCCCAAGGGTTTAAAGGTGAATTTACAATTGAGACCAGTGGTCTTTCTCTTGGCAGTGATGGACAAACAATGGGAAAAAAATATCATGAAATTTTTGTTTTTAAATATGTTCTTGTATAAGATTTTTTATGTACAAAGATGGAAAATTTTGGCATTACCCATAATGGAAGAATGGTTGATGAAGATGATAGAACTTGCAGAGTTGGCCAAATTGACTTCTGTGATCAGAGAAAAGACAGTATCTACATTTACTGCTACTTGAAAAACCCTTATGGATTTTCTGCATAAAGCAAAAAATGAACTTTAGATGTATTGCTTTGATGATCAGACAAGATAGATTATAGAGAGAAGAGAATCATGCTGTAACCTCAGAGCAAGAGATAAATTTATCACGGTACTTATAACTGCTGGGGAAAAAAAAGCTTGGAAGCCACTTTGTATCTTTTTTTTCTTTTCTTTTTCTTTTTTTCTTACACTTTTAATTTTCTCTCTGATTTATTTCTTTTCTTTTCTCTTTTTTTAATTTATGTTAGTTGCCTTTAAAACTTGTAATATTAATAATGGATGTTGTAGGCTAGTTCACATGATCTTATCTCCAGGAATAAGAATGTATGGGAAAAAGAAAATATTTTATTTAAATTGAGTGTTCTGACTGCTGAGAACTTGCAGATTTTCTGACCCAGAAGGAACCCTAGCTATTTACAGCAGATAAAGTTCTCAATAGTAAATTAATAATTTCTAGAATTCAATTTTTGAGTGAACTTTTTTTCCTCTTTGCCTTTTATAAGGAGATACGAAAATACCAATAATTAAATGGAGAAATATTAGAACACGTGATAAGATCCTGATTATTATCATATCGTAGAAGTGGTACTGAGGCTGCTTATTCCAAAACTGTTTGTGTTAAAAGCCAGATAATGGTGCCAGACATAAATGGTGCCCAAATACAAAAACATTGGAGAAGTAAAGGCAGAGACTGGGAAAAAGACACAAATCATCCTGGAGTTGTGTTCCCACAAATGATCTAAGTCCAACCCCTCTTGAATCCCATTATCTCTTATCTAGCACCAATTTAGTACTTAGATTCTTGTATATA
The DNA here is from genome assembly GCF_947247035.1 of Vipera ursinii. Lineage (NCBI taxonomy): Eukaryota > Metazoa > Chordata > Lepidosauria > Squamata > Viperidae > Vipera > Vipera ursinii. The sequence goes on from NC_139516.1 coordinate 185,170,646, forward strand.
GACATTGAGCAAGAAATCAGTTTAATTGGAACTTAACCTGAGGTCCTGATTTTTTGCATCTGACAAAAAGAACCCTTTATTACTGTTTAAAGGATGCATGGTCCAAAAAATTCAATGTGAAAATTCAGTGTTATTTTTTTATTCAATAAGTTACTTATTGTTTATTCAGCTTTCCTTATTAAGTTTAACTAAAATCAATACAACAACCAATACAAAAACAAATTGTAGAAACTTCAAGCCATAAGCTGCATTACTTCCACAGCAGCAAGAGGAATGAGCAAGGTAAGCAAAATAATGTTTGTACATTTATTAACTAATGGAAAAATCAATATCTTACACTGTCACAAATAAATAAATGAACTGTCCCTGAAAGGAGGCAAAGATCTTATTAAAAAAGGGAAAAGAGTATATTTCACATTCAAATGTATAATGAATTGCATCCTCAACTTGCTTTTGAAAAGAACAAATACTTAAGATGACCCATTCTGAGAAAAGCAATTCAGATGACAATTTGCATTTTGTGCCTTCATTTTGAGGCTGATGAAGGGCTGGTATTACCTTTGAAGAATTTATTTGAACCAGATAAACACAATGAATATGTGACAAGAAGATGAAATCTGAGTGGCAGCAATGAATGCAAGATTATCATATTATTTCAGTATCTGTTGTTCTTCACTTGATTTCTTCATTATGTGGGCTAAGAGTTTTTCTAGTTTAAGCTAAATTGATTGCTGTAATTAGACTTTAGTATTACTTCAGGCCTAAGGATGTTATAACTCATTTCCACTGGCATTGTCTGACAAACTTGCTTTTCTTGGGCAACTTGTTTTCCTATTCTTCTCACCTGAAGCTTGCAAAATATCCCAGGCTACAAAATCTGTATTTCTGTAACATTCACTTAACCCGTAAGCCAGGGTTAGGCAACTTCCTTGAACCTCAGGGATTACACATCAGTAAAACATATTTTACCAATTGTAAAGCCAAAAACAACCACCATATTTTTGTCTTCTGAGGGTATTATGTGGGACTTGTAGCATCTTGATGACAATAAACTTTTGATAAAAGTTTGATAAAAATAAACTTTTCAGCTCATTTTAGCAGGAGATGGGAGAATGAAGGAGTAAAATGTTGCCTTAAAACTTTTGAACCTATTTCATTCCTAAGAAAACTTAGAAAGGACCCAATTTTTCTGAGCCACAGGGAAAATATAATGCAAAGCGTAAAACACTTTATTCCATGTATTTTGTCAACGGGAAAGATAGAATTTTCAATTATGCAGTTATTTTGAATTCTGATTTTGTACTTGGTTCCACTACCTCAACTAAGAAAGAAAATTGAATATTGAAAGGAAACAAAATCTTGGTGGGGAGAGGCAGTATCTCTTTTTACTTAAGCTTTAAGGGTCAAGTGAATATGTGGTTGCTTTGTCTCTGGATCCCCAGATCATTGCCTAGATTGGAAATGCAAAAAAGGTAGATGTCCACTAGCTGGAGGGAGAGGCAAAAGAAATGACATTCTCTGCTGCCATCTAGTGGTTCTATAGATTTTTGCTATTCAGATCTGGTAACCCTAGCAGTGTTGGAAGTCCAGTCTAGTCCTAATGATACCTATCTATATAATTAAAGAAATGCCTCAAAAGTAGTATGTCAGACTTTTACATCATATTTTTAAAGGGATTCAATTACAGACTCTCCTGATTGTTTGTCTAAATAATTGAAAGGACATCAGAACTGCAATATGCAAACTATAAGAGTGTAACCATGGACAAAGTTCAATTATACTGTTGTTTGCTCATGGCATATTATGATAATGCTGTATTCTGTATTTAGGGTTGGGTTTAATTATGAGTTTGCTTGAGAAATATGTCATTGGGAAATGGCAAATAATTATTTTAGGACTTGTTTGGAAGACTATATTTGTAAACATGCAAAACATTCATCAGTACTTTCCATTTTCATTACAAACTTTCTAGCTTTCCTGAACTTCAATATACCAATGTTTTCCATGAAGTTTCAGATGCTGCTTTTAATGTGAATGAAATGGTGGCACCAACAGACTACAATATCTGCTGCAGTTCCATCAGGTTCCATAGGTTATTCATTAAAAGCTCCATTTAAACATTCCGTTTTCAGTGTTCTAGTTAAATCACCACTTAATAGCACAATTATTCACATGATGCAGATCTGATGCATCAGCCACGCAATATGAGCTTGAACAAATCCAACAGAATGATGTTCAGCTGTGATACATGTTTGGCTATGCATCTGAGTAGGAAAAATCAAATGCATATGTGCAGGATTAGTGGGACCTAGCTTTACAACAAAGCATGTGAGAAGGTCTAATAATACTAGTAATACTAATAATTCAACTGATTATACTACCAATAATAATACTGGAAAATCACCAGCTGTATATGGGCAGTCTGACGGAGTAGCTAAAAAGATTAACAGAAATATTGTGTCCATATAGGAGATAATATTTCCATTGGGGTCTGTTCTGTTAGAGCTTTAGACACTGCAGTTTAAATGAAACCTGGAGAAGGTAGAGAAACTAGAGAAGGTTCAGTGAACTACTAGAATGGTAAGAATAATAGTTTATTCCATTTCATATTTGTTATGGTTTAAGGTGTTTCCCTAAACTGTTACACTTCTTTGTAATATCTTATAAACTTTATAATCCAAGTCTTGTTACTTACTATGCATTCCTTAGCCCTTATAATTGATTTCGGACCTTATTTTACTACATTATGTACTTGAAAAGCAAACACTGTTTTTAGCCCATATTCATATATAAAACAATTCATTTCTTGGTTGCTGAAGAAACAATTTATGTTTTTACACTATGCTGTTAAGCAATGGCATAGATGTGAGTCATGTTAATGGACACAAAACTATAACAAGGATGTAAATAAAATGTGCAGCAACAAGGCCATGCATTTCAATTAAATTAATAAATCTCAGATTGCATTCATTCCATCAGCACAAATGAAGAGACTACAAAGTAGTGTCTCAAAATATAAAACATTTTAAAGTATGAGCATTATGTCAGGTTATGAAAACACTACATTTATTTTAAAAAACAGTTCCAACTTTCCATCATATTCTCTCTCCTTCCTTCCTTCCTTCCTTCCTTCCTTCCTTCCTTCCTTCCTTCCTTCCTCCCTCCCTCCCTCCCTCCCTCCCTCTCTCTCTTTTGTCAAGCTCTAGTGCACACAATATAAATGCATGTCCTTTCAGTGTTGTTGGATAGTATTTCCCATCACTCTTCGCCATGCTGATTACAACTGTGGATTTAGAGGACTATATTTTGCCATCAGTACTCAATTGTGATTAACAAATGGCACTTAACATGGTTTATATAAGATAAATAAAAGTATGCAGATTACATGCTGAGCAGTCATTGTTTTCTTTAAACTTCTTTGTAGAAAATATGGACTGTAATTTGGAAGGAAAAGAAAATAACTCTAGATAAGAATCATAGCAATCTATCAAACAACTGGCAAAAAGGCTCTTTTCCCAATCTGTGGGATCACTACGGCTAGTGATTGCATAAAATCACCACCCAAATCTAAGTAAGGTGCTATCTCTGCTTTTTGAATATTTCCACTTTTCTTAACACAAAACATTTTTAACCATTTCTTAAATAAACTGGCCATTGAAAGGCTGATTGATTCTACTTTCTGCCTCATTGAATTTGACAAAAGTATGAATATTTTCAATATATTTATGTGCTTGGCTAAATTGGTGTTTTAAACCAGAATAAAACAGAAATTGAAATGGGAAGAATCTTTGTAGTCCATTTTCTTCCTTGCCAAACAACTATGTTGAGATAAATCCTTCAGAATTTGGACCATATCTGAAATAGGATCTATCAGTATATTACTTTTATGTCATTATCAAGATGTAGCTTCCATAAGTCCATTTCTTAGAAATTCTTTTCATAGAGCCTTATCTGCAGACTTCAGATATACATTCAAACAAACAAAATATATACTTCATTGTTCATTCTTACAGGCAAAGCTCACTCACTTTCATGAGCAAACCAGTACTACCTATCTGTCCCTACCAGTACTACCTATCTGTACCTACAACATTTATCATATTTAAAGGAAGAAATAAAAGACGTAATCGGAGATGGATCTTTTAATTGCATCTTTTCAATTAGCCTAGTTTCTCTTCTATTTTTTCTTTCTTTCCTGGAAGTTTGCTCTCTGGCAGACAACAAAGAAAAATGACAATCTTGTCCACTTCCCAAATGGTTCTAATCCAGGAAACAATCAAGACCAGAACTCTCTGAAATTTGCAGACATGGATGCTGACAAAGGCAACCAATACAAATATTTTTGGCATTCAATCACCCTGGTATAGGACAAAGCTTGGATTCCTGTTACATACAATGAGAAAGAAAGGAAAAGAGCAGCTGTGGAAGTACTGACCAGGCAGCTAATTTTTCTTTTCATTAGAATAATAAAGTTCTCTTTGGTCCATTTCTAGGAACTTTTATTACAAGCATAAAGATTTAAAAAGTGTGTGCATGTGCATGCACATGTTCCAGGCTAAAATCTATCCATTCAATATGTGTGTATTTTTCTTTTTAATTTTCCCAACAATTTAAAAATGGGGTCCTTTACATTTGGATGAATCATCACACAAATGAGTCCAAATCTGCTTAGAAACAGCGTCTGTGCCATTCAATCATACTTACTCTCAAAATACTGTGCAGGGTTCACAGCTCCATGGACGGCTGCCAAAATCCAGGCAATCACAAGAAGCAACAAAGAATATAGAGATCACTCCAATTTACTGTTACAATTTAGTGATCATCTGGATTTTTGGAATCCAAATTTGGTAGTCTTAACACAGCATGCATATGATTGTAACTATAATATCATCTTTCTGAAGCATGTACTTTAAAGCAGGGGACCCCAGCCCCAGGTCCATGGACCGACATTGGGCCACGGCATGCCAGAAACCAGGCTATGCAAACAAGTGAAGCCCCTTCTGCAGGAAGCAGGCAACACACGAAACCATGCTCCCTCTGGTCCATGGAAAAACCTCTCTCCATAAAACCAGACACTGGTGCCCTGCTTAAAAATACGTTGCTTTTTAATGTTCATTTTGCAAAGGTTAGTGTATTATGTACTTACTTAGTGGCATGAGCCTTGGTGGAGCAGTGGGCTAATGCCTCCTTAAGTAACACCAGCTGCCTGCAATTAGTGCAGGTTCATAGCCCACCAGGCTCAAGGTTGACTCAGCCTTCCATCCTTCCGAGGTAGGTAAAATGAGGACCCAGATTGTTGGGGGCAATTAAGCTGACTTTGTAATAATGCCGCTTGGGGGTGTGTGAAAGCCCTAATAAGCAGGCATATACATAGAATGAAGGCTACTGCTAAGCTTGTAAGCCGCCCTGAGTCTTCGGAGAAGGGCAGGATATAAATGGAATTAAAATAATAAAAACTAAAAAAATGTTATTTTTTTTAAAAAATTCCTTTTGTGGAAAGTATTATCTTTTTGACTTTGACATGTCATACATTGAAACAATATTCTGTTTCCCAAGTTTTCAGTTCTGCCTATTTTGTATCTCACAAAGTGACCTGCTTGCCAATTTCTTTCTTTCTTGTTTGTGAATGGTGAAGGGGGTATATTTTTGTATTTACATGATTATGCCTTTTTGCTTAATCTGCTCCCTTTACCCTAAAAATGCTATGAGTTGCTTATCTAACAAAGAAAAAATGATCCAGGAGCATCCTGTCTTGTATCCAGTTTTCTTGTTAGTTATGTTGTAAGTTTGGAGTTAGGCAGTATCTAAACTGCATCAAATAAATAATAAACAAAAAGGCAGTATAAGTTAGCAATGCTGCAGATTTGGCTTTGCATTAATGATATTCAACAACTTGATTTAATTTTTTTGGCAGTGATAGGATTCTATTGCTATGGGCTGAGATGTAGGAATTTAAGGAACATTTTACCTACCTACTTGTTGATCCTTGGTTTCTGTTTCAGCCCTGGATATTGGCTGATCTGATCCAAACCTTCAAAACTGAATGAGTGAATTATAATTTCTGGTTTCTGATGGCATACTTTTCTGTACTTCCTGATCATCTTTTGCTTAACATATAGCCCACACAAAGTGCTGTACTTTCCATGTTGTTGTTGTTGTTTCTTTGAGAATACATTTGTGTCTGTGAAATTGTTACTTTCACTATATCATATTGAGTTGGAAACAATTTTTAAATATGCAGTAGATGTTTCCTAAAGTCAGGAGAGGGTAATTTTCAGGTCCTTTTTAGCTCTAAAGTTTCTTTCTGTAGGCTTCATATATTAAAATTTGATGGCAAGATTGCAACTTTAATATGGAAATGTCAATAATAGAGGACCTATTGAGGCTAAATTCTCCTCTAAAATAATGATGAAGAATAGATGGAAATTCCAGCCCTGCTGTCATCACCATATGTATAGATGGAAAGACTGTTGAATTTTCCACTACTTTTATACCACCACAATTGTGCATCTCTAGACAGTTCACAAAATCAATTCATTAAATAGCAAAACCATAAAAACACATCATATTGTTCATTACAAATAATACAAAATTAAGACAGCGTATTGCCAAACAGATGGCAGGCAAAGCAGAGATATTAATCTCCAAAACCTTGACAGAACAGTTTTTTAAACAGCTTTCTAGATGATGATTAAGGTACAGGCCAATCAGAACTTGTGAGTAGGGAGCTTGTTTGAGAGAATCAGGACAATGAAGAACATTTAATAATAATAATAATAATAATAATAATAATAATAATAATAATAATAATAATAATAATAATAATAATAATAATAATAATAATTTAATTTCTATACCGCCCTTCTCCCGAAAGACTCAGGGCGGTGTACAGGGCAATAAAATGCAATAAAAATACAATATACAAAAGTTAAAATGAGAATTAAATAGAATAGCCCAATTGCAGTAAAAAAGTTAATTAAAATTACAATTAAAATACCCCAAACCCATCAGACCAGGCCGGCTTGTTCAAAAAGGTGAGTTTTCATGTCACGGCGGAACGAGTGAAGGTCAGGAGCCATCCGGAGCTCAACTGGTAAATGGTTCCAAAGGTCTGGCGCACCCACAGAGAACGCCCTCCCCCTGGGGGCCGCCAGTCGACACTCTCTGACCGACGGCACCCTGAAGAGGCCCTCTCTGTGGGAGCACACTGGACGAAGGGAAGTTGATGCCGGCAGCAGGTGCTCCCATAAGTAATCCGGACCCATGCCATTTGTAGCTCAGGGTTTAAATGAGGGGTTCTTGGAGCTCTCTGAGTTTGGTAGTTTTCTTGCAGATATTTCATTACCTAAACTAGGTAACATAATCAGTGTTGCAGTGCTGTAGACTTTTTGGGTTCACATACTCTAGAGTTCCACTGGTTAAGACCAGAATTTTAACTCCTTTCAAAAACAATGTCAGACTCATGCAGTGTCCACAATGTTAGCATTATTTGTGTCTGCAGCTGGGAGAGCTGATAGCGATAGTACTTTCTATACTGCTTCACAGTGTTTTAAAGCCTTCTCTAAATGGTTTATAGAGTCAGCATATTGCCCCCAGCAATCTGGGTCCTCATTTTACTGGCCTTGGGAAGATGGAAGGCTTTGAGTCAACCTTGAGGTAGTCAGAATAGAACTGGCTGTCAGCAGAATTAGCTTGCAATACTGCACCACCAAGGTGCTTATAGAATTGCATTCTGTATCAGTTGCAATTTCTGATAATGTTCAAGGACAAACCCAGGTAGAATATACAGTATGCAATAATCCAGTTGCAGGTAATGAGGCCATGGAAGTTCCCAATCCAAGAAAGTCCATATTGCTGCCACAAAGAAGAGGGAGTCAAGCTATTCTCCAAATCACCTGAAAGCAGGACAAGACACAATGGATGGAAACTAGTCAAGGAGAGAAGCAACCTAGAACTAAGAAGAAACGTCCTGACAGTTAGAACAATTAACCAGTGGAACAACCTGCCTCCAGAGGTGGTGAATGCTCCAACACTGGAAGTTTTTAAGAAGAGACTGGCCAGCCACTTGTCTGAAATGGTATAGGGTTTCCTGCCTGAGTAGGGGGTTGGACTAGATGACCTTTAAGGTCCCTTCCAAATTATTATTATTATTATTATTATTATTATTATTGTTATTGTTATTGTTATTGTTATTGTTATTGTTATTGTTATTGTTATTGTTATTGTTATTGTTATTATTATTTATTACCTGCAGCTATGCAAAGACACGTCTGGTCTCAGAGGCTCCATAAATCCATTCTGACAAATGGATCTGCTTCTTTAGGAAGAAGTGGAACTACTGAAGAAGAAGTAGCTCCCAGCTGTGGAACTACTGAATAACTAGACTAGTTATTTGATGGACTATCAGCCAGGGACTCTGTCTTGCTAGGATTCAATTTTAACTAGTATTATATTAGTAGATCTTTATAGCTTCCACTAATGGGTTAAGGACCTCTCTTGTTCAGCTTGAAGTGTACAACTGAGTATAATCAACTACTTCATATAGATACCGTTTCCCCGAAAGTAAGGCCTACCCCAAAATAAGCCCTAGCTTGATTTTTGGGGGATGGGCCTAATATAAGCCCTACCCCCCAAATAAGCCCTAGTTTTGGGGTGAGGTACACACCTAAAAATCAAGCTACGGTAGGGGTGTGGAGCTGCCCTATGCACCCCGCAAAAAAGAAGAAGACCCAGTCTTATTTCTGGGGAAACATGGGGATTATATGAAGCATGGGAGGACACACAATATAAAAGTCTAGGAGCTTGAGTGCTCATATTCCACCAATATGAAGTGGCACCATCACTAAGGATGGAAAGCTAGAGTTTCAAATAATCCACATGTGTGACCCAGGCAGTTTTCATTTCCCATCAGTATATCCAAAGCAAATATCTCCAAATTAAGGGCAAAAATGTCAGTTAGAAAATTACAGGAACTAGAGGTCCATAAGAAATAGTAGTGAAAATAATAGCTGTCCTGCACTTTTTTCCAATTAGATCTCTTTCAGTTTGATAAAAGAGAATTTGTTTTTGTGAAAAGCAAGAATTTTAATGTACTGTAATTCTCATTAGTGGACTGTACTTTGTTTTGGCACAGTATTAATAAAAATTATTCTATGCTCCAAGAAAGCTTATGACACAATCAAACCAACAGTGTTTATGTCTGATGAATAAACTGAACAAACATTTCTTAACTCCTAATGAAGCTAAACAAAGCATAAAAAATATGATGCTAATTACAGTTGCCATTTCCTCATTCTTCTTCAGGTGTGTGTGTGTGTGTGTGTGTGTGTGTGTTATAAGCCATTGTATGATGGAACTGAATGGAGGGCTATTGTCTATCATTGCATGAAAAGTCCTTAAATAAATAAATTCTCTTAATCACTGTAACTTGGCATTAGCATATATCTAATCTTATTCTTTTCTTACAGATCTATCAAGAGAATTGAACTGGGCTGGTAGTTATTAAGATACCTATATTTTTCCAAGTTTGGAAAAGGAATAGTCAGAACTATCCTCCTTGAGTTCAGATATAATGAGTTTTTAATGATTTGAGCCAAAAGAGAAAAAGAGAGAAAAAAACCCTATTATTTTTCAGCACAGCTCATAAATAATTTTCCAGGCTTTGTCAAAAGAAAGGAAGAAGTGGAGGAGCTCAGGATGGGATCTGGCTGCCTTTCCTGAAGTCAGTTTGGCTTCTAACATCTAGCAACTTAAATTTTAGCAAATCATCTACAGAATGAATAGCAGATAACTGACATCCAGACAGCAGGGAAGTTTCAGTTTTTCCCAAGATCTGAGAGATACTCAGGAACAAATAATACTTTTCCCAAGAATTCTTTGCAAAGGGTTATCAATTAGCACCCATATTGCCCATAACTGTGACATGAATGTACCCTGACAAACATTTATATGTCAAAGTGAGGTGAATTAAAGTCATTTATAATCAGCATAACCTTGGCCATGGACTCAATCCAGTAAACTGATAATGTGATTGCGGCATGGGCAATTTTAGACTGCTGCAGACATAAGCTCCCTTTCATTCATTAGGCACTGATCACTAAGGCCATTTTGGCTTGGACTGCAGACGAGACCAGATAGCAGGCTTCCAGAGAGGCAGGTGTCCCTAAAATGTTTGACTTCACTTTTCATAGTAGCCATACAGGTTCCTTTTATGTGTGGCATTATCAATGGATTGAAAGAGAAATAATTTGTTTTAGAAATTTCATGTGATTAACCCTTGAACAAGTGCTAATTCTGGACTGCTCAAAGAATTTTTTTAAAGCACATAAGAGAACCAGATTCTGCCACCTGGGTTTGGTGGGTTCAATCAAGAATAAGTGCACGAGTCTTTCCTTTCTGCTCACAAGAGGTTTTGTGTGGCTATATATTCTACTGTTGTTGTTTTTTCTTGAGGAGAATGCTCAAGCTACTCTCACATACTGTCAGCAATATTATTTGTGACCAACACTGCCACTCACTTGCAGCACTTGTTGAGGAGTGAATTCTTCCTGCATCATCTCATTATTCTCTACATGCTGTAAATCTCACTGATAGAACAGGAACAGAGGTGGGGCACCAGGTGAAGAAGCAGTTGGCTGCTATTTGGAGTTGTCACTATTCTTTGATTGTCATGCATAGAGTCCTCAACCTTCCACCATTCCTTTGACATGTCAGGCAACCTATTTTCCAAGAATGGAGTTCTTTTGAAAGGAGAACTCCATTCTCTTTTACCTCAGGCCCCTAAGCTATTTTGGATGTGAATTCTGAAACATCTGATCTGATGCAGCTATAGAGCTAACATGAACCTGCAATTGGTTAGGCAGCTTGACAGGAAACTAAACTTACCATTCAAAACAGATTCCTTGATTTGTCCAGTCCCACCCTATGAGTAGAGAGATGTATGGTTGTTTTTCCTACATGATGTTTTATGAGAAGGGCAAGAAAATCAGGAGACTTGTCCTTAACTTGTCCCACTTTACAAAGCCTAGAATAGCATCAATTCCAGCTAGGTACTGAAGCAGAATGTGACTCAGCTGTTAGGATAGTATCAGCGGATTAACTGTAGGATCAGTGAACTACATTTTAATGTGGCTGTCTATATGTACTTTAAAGGAGGAAGAGGGGCAGGGAGAAACCTAACCATCTTAATAAGTGTAATGAATCAAACTTCCTGCTGAAATCCTTACTCAAAGACCAGTGCAGAGCCTTGAAGTCTCAACACAAACTTCAATAGTTTCATATCTTTTGAGGAAATGCATTCCAGGCTTTGGCTGTCAGTCTTGTCTCTCTACACTTCTGGCTGCTCCCTTGAAATTTTAACTTGCTGTACAAAGAACAGCACTAGGAAACTACATCAGCAGATAGGTGACATTAGAGTTCTGTTAGTTCATTAAAAATGCTGCATTTCTGATTGTAAAGACTCTGAGAACAGATTTATTGCAGCTTTCACTATTTATTAATTGTCATGTACAGAGCATACAGGAAACAAAGGTCCTGGATATTTCCAGGATGCAAAGCAATAGCTCCCTAGGGAATATGACTGATTACACCCATGAGGAAGGCAAGATACAGTATCACTGAAAATTTCAGATGCAAAGATGTTATATGACTGGATTTTGCTTGATCAGATAACCCAAATCCTTCATAGTCACCATGACGCCAGCACAATGCACCTGGTCTAAACTTTATTATAAACAACTGATATGATGTGAAATCTATCCTATGAGGCAGATTGCATTACATTCCCTTTAGATAAGCACAGTGTAACATCAGAGGTAATGAGACACAGCAGGAGTTCCAAACTATAATAGGTATGTCAATAGCTGGACCTACTGCCTAATTTCAACACACGCCTTTTCTCAAAAGGAGATTTATTAAACATGTCTATAAATACCAGCCAATTCCAAACTGTTAAATTCCAGAGTAGTCCAAGCAATATTATTCTCTACTTTGTGCAAATGAGCGAGACACAGTTTATGCTCAGTGAATAATACAAATTTGATATAGGAGAAGGTTTATTTGGAGTTTATGAGCAAACAGATAAACCCTTAAGAAGCAGAAAAGTTTAGCTTTTCAAATTAGTGCTAGACAGACAAAATCTCTACTATTATTTTTGCTTGTGCTCATTCAACTGGATAAAAAGATACATTTTAGAAGTTATTTCAAAGACTGTACATTTTCTCAAAGGAACAAAAATAATAATTTCAAAGAAGTTCATCGGTGGTATGTGGATTCCTGCACATACATAGTTACGAGTTATTTCCAGGCTGGGTTTCTTTGGAAAATATTGTGAGATTGCCCTCAGTGTACCTCAGAATTAGCCAGCCTACCGTTAGGTTTCCCAAGACAGGCATGAACCAGGCTTCAGCTTCCCAGAAACTTGAGCGGCACAGTTGGAAGCTAAATATTTATTATAACTTGGGAATGGAAGCTATTATAAGCAGTTGAAAATCACTGAGCTTGGAAGGCTGGTTCAGAATGTGTAGTTCCTTTAGTTCAAATTCAGTGCATTCACTTTCCATGTTGCCCTTTTCTGTTTCATGTCCTATGTTTCTTACTCTCTCTCTCATTAATGGCAGTTGAATGTTTATATTACCTACATTTCTGCTTTGGGGATCTGCTTTGCTCTCTACATGGGGCTGCCCTTGAGGACCACTCGGAGGCTCCAACTGGTGCAGAATGCAACCACGAGAGTTGTGTTGGGAGTCTCCCGATACTCCCATGTTACACCTCTGCTCAGTGAGCTGCATTGGCTCCCAGTTGTCTTCCGGGTGAGATTCAAGGTGCTGGTAATGGTCTTTATAGCCCTACATGGCTTGGGTCCGGAGTACCTTAGGGATCACCTGCTGCCGGTGTCAACTTCCCTCCGCCCTGTGCGCTCCCACAGAGAGGGCCTCCTCAGGGTGCCACCGGTCAGAGAATGTTGTCTGGTGGCCCCCAGGGGGAGGTCCTTCTCTGTGGGCACACCGGATTTGTGGAACCGTTTACCGGTTGAGCTCCGGATGGCGCCCGACCTTCGCTCCTTCCGACGCGATCTAAAGACCTACTTGTTCGAACAAGCCGGCCTGGCCTGATGGGTGATGGGTTTGGGTTTTATTATTGTTTTAATGTATTTTAACTTACTGCTGTAAGCTTTTGGGCACCTTGTTTAATCTCTTTTTTAATTTTTGTATTCTTGTATTTTAGTATGTATTGCCCTGTTCACCGCACTGAGTCCTTCGGGAGAAGGGCAGTATACAAATAAAATTATTATTATTATTATTATTATTATTATTATTATTATTATTATTATTATTATTATTATTATTATTATTAATTATCTCTTGATGCTTATGAAATCCTCCACTACCACCCTGTCCATCCTCTCTCTCCTCTCCTCAACTGCCTGGATGGGCCAAACATTTCCTCTCTTTTGTCTTCACATTATGATACAGGGAACTTGGGCTTCCCCTTCTCTCAGTCCCACCAGATCTATTGCCTCTGAAATAGGGGCTAATATGATTTTTATTCTGCATTTATTACTTTGTAAATAACTCAAGACAGTGAACATACCTATTACTCTTTCCTCCCCCTTTTTACCCAAAATAACAACCCTGTGTGGTGACTCAAAGTCCAAAGTCACCCAGTTGGCTTTCATGCCTAAGGCAGGACTGGAACTCATAATCTCCTGTCTATGGAGATTTTCAATCATCCAGGTCATGGTTGTGCCTAAGATATTTTTCAAAAGGCAACTGGACTTTCTTAGTTTTTTTCTTTGAACTGAACTGAAGAAGCTTCTTGGATGAGAAGTGAAATGTTTTTTTTTAAAAAAAAACCCAAGAAAGTCCTTTTGAACCTTTTGAAGAGCAGCTTTGGTTGTAGTGTCCTGGTTTATAGCCTGGTGCCTAAACCACTAGACTAAACTGGCTCTCATATTCCCCCATGCAACAGACTTTATAGCCTCTTTTATACTGAGTCATTCAAAACAATTACACATTTCATTCACATCATTCATGCACTGATACCCTTGGCTATTTGCCAGTAATCAAATTCTGATACTTGGGGCCTCTTTGTTGAATCATAGAATCATCAGGCTGGAAGAGAGCTTGGAGGTTTTCTAATTTACTCCCCTGCCCAGAGGCAGGAGTCCTTATTCTATCCTGGATAAATGGTTGTCCAATGTTTTCTTGAAAACCTCGAGCAATGGAATACCTGCAAGGTCATTTGCAAAAATATTTGCTTTGTCCTTCTCTAGCAGGTGTTTTGGCTCTTTTCAAAGCTTTGATGAACCAAGGAATGAATAATCTAATTTTGCATAGCCTTGATTATGAATGGTAAACATATTGTGTACATTTGAGCTGTACATTTGAACTCCCCAAATGACTAAGCCATCTTATACCTATGATGGCCACAGTGGTAGTGGGGAGAGCACCAGCAGTTTTAAATCTTCCTAAGCTGTTCATGGTTAGGGCTGTCTAACCTGTCTATTTTCCAAACAAAATGTTATTTTTCTCAGTAAATTTATAGTAATTTGGCATTCTTATAACATTTATTGGAAAGATTCCTACAAAGTCATTTGTATATTATTTTAATAAAAAGGCTCATGTACCTATCAGTGTATTTCCATAAGTGCCCAGATGTAAAAAGAAAGCCCCTAAGAGAAAAAAGATACAGAATTCATAAACTATACAGGGTTAAGGGCTTTGGGGTATAAATCTTTAAGTTCAGGCATTATCATAAAAACACCTCACTTTCTAGTTTCAGGGGAGCTAGATCTTGAACAGTCTATTTTCAGTTGTTCTGTTGTAAGCAAGCCTGTTAAAATAAAGTAATGGTTATTACACTTTTATCCTATAGTGCTTCAGAGGTTTATGAACAGTTGTCTTTTCTCCTGATTCTCTTCATGCCTTAAAGGTTATTTGTATCATAGTACATAATACATCAACCCAAAGAAAACACTATGTCTTCTAATTGCTTATTTGAAAGCCTACTGTGAAAAAAAACACAGATTAAACATATTGTCAGAGAAGGGGAAATTGATGTGTTGCTTGGCAAACAGGGACAGTGCCTACCAAGGTGTAAAATTTCCAGCGGGGTTTAGGTCTTTTGTATTTCTAATATTTTCTGGCTGCCAACAAATGGCTGTGTGGGATGTAATGGAATATTGAAGGGTTCAGAAGTTAATTTCAACAAATGGCTGAGTGTGAAGGAAAGTTTTATTATAAAACTATTGGAACAAAAAGTCTATGCCTGAGTTCATTATCCATAAAGCTCAGTAGTTATAAACATATTTCATCTGTGTTTTCCAAATGATTTCATTTCTATTTTTTTTTTCTTTTTAAAATGTAGAAATCTTAAACATTTACATTTATGTTGGAAAACAACAGATCTGATTTCTGCTGGTGGTACAGGAGCAAGGAATGCTGGCTGAATTCACCAGTGAAATTATCAGATCCATGTTTGTCTGGACTCCTTTGCAGACCTGAAATTGACTATCTGAATGGACCTATTTTCATAGAACTAGAGGTGGGGAATATTTTTGAAATTCTTCACCAAATTTATAGACAGGAAATTGGATAGATGATTTTTTTCCAAATTTTCTCCTACAGTTTCTCAACACCAGCATTCTATTCTTAACAGCAGCAGCTTCACTAAAAAAAAGCCAATTGGGAAGTTTTCTCCCAATATTTTCCTCTTTGTATTTAACTGAAGATCAGTTAAAAATAGGATACAGATGCAAAATGGTATATAGAATACAATACAGGACATTTGCACATACCTTTGGCCAGTTTGTAATGCTGAATTTACTATCTAAATTACCTCTTAAGTTTATTGTTTCCTACCATCTTTACAGAGGATACTAATATTTAGTTAGGTATTAGTGAAAGTTTAAGGATTATTTTTTGAGGATTATCAAAACAAAAATAAATGTGAGATATTGGAATGAAGCTATTGTGTAGTGGGTTTTTGGGAGGCATTAACCAGACCAGGTTAATACAACACGATTTATTGCAGAATAAACAGGACTGAGAGTAACCGACAGAATGACAGCTATTTATACTTGCTGCCTCTAGGCAGCAACCAATCAAAACAAAAGCTGGTTTCCTGCTCAAATCCAAACTTCAGCTTCCCTCCAAAACAGTTGGAGACACATTTAAATCAAACACATTAACCCTTAATAATAATGCATAACACCCCTTCCCCCTGGATAAAGTTATTTCCTGTACATTCAATGCACATAGTCTTTGAGGCAGACTGGTGGATTGCGAGTTCTGCTGGAATGCCACAAAGCTGTTTGGGACTTCAGCTCTACTTGCCAGTTGATCGTATCTGGTAGACCTGTACCACTATGTCTGTCCGTACCCAATAGACCTGGGCCACTATATCTGTTTGTAACGGGTAGACCAGTGTTGCTTTGTCTGTCCATACCAGGCAGACCTGTGCCACTGTGTTCACTAGAGTCACTTGCTGGCAGGAACTGTTCCTTCACGTATGGTCTTGGCAGGTCTGGGCGATTCAGAAAAGGCAACTTCACCTGCTATGTCTCGCCCTCTGCTCCAGGACTCTGCCTTGCCTGCTGATGTTGCAATTGGTCAATGTGGCATTGGACCACATGACCATCATCCAGTGTCACCTCGTATGACAGTGGCCCTGACACTATTGTTACTGTAGCAGCCACCCAAGGTGCCCCGTGTCCATAGTTCCTAGCCCATACTTGCTCACCCAGTTGCAGCTTCCTGGGAGGCTTAGGCTGTGCCATTTCTGCAGCAATTCTGTCAGGATGGAGGCAGTCTAACTTTGTAGGGAGCCAATGTCCCCATCTTGGCTCAGCTGGGCTGCGACTTGTTGCAGTACTTAGCGTCGTGTGCTGGCACAGGAGAAAGTTTGCCAGGTGGTGATTTCAGTCTCCCATTGTCAGCCTATTGAGAACCTCTTTTGTGGATCTCACCATCCATTCAGTTTGGCCATTGGAAGCGGGATGGAACAGAGCCAAAGTGGTGTGTCTGATCATATTAGCATTAAGGAAAGACTGGAACTCCACCACCATGAATTGTGCCCCGTTATCTGACACAATGATGTCTGGCAGACCATGTGTAGCAAAGAGCTGGCACAGTTCCTGGATGGTCCTGGCAGTAGTCATAGATTGGATAGGTACTACCTCTAGTCATTTTGAATAGCTGTCCACTACAATGAGGAATACCTGTCCCTGAAATGGACCTGCAAAGTCAATGTGCATGCGAGACCATGGAGCTTGTGTGGTCTCCCAGCAGTGTACAGGTGCTTGAAGCATTTCTGGCTGGGTCTCTTGGCAGACTTGACAGCTCCTTACTTGAGCCTCAATGTCCTTGTCCAGGCCTGTGCACCACAAATAGCTTCTTGCAAGTGCCTTCATTCTAATGATACCTGGATATCCCTCATGCAGAGATTCTAACACTCTAGCTTGCAATTTGGGTGGGACAATTGCTCTGCTACCCCACAGCACACAACCCTTGTGGGCTGACAGCTCATCTTTTCTGCAAGCATAGTGCTGGAACTCTGGACCTGGTCTGTTTTCTGGCCATCCCCTCAACACCCAGTTCAGAATGCAGCTGAGTGTTCTGTCAGTGGCAGTTTCAGTGGCCACATCTCCTGAATGTAGGGGTGTTTCTGGAACATCCTGGATTGCCAGGATACAAGCTGCTGGGCCCAGATCTGGATCTGTGTGTGGCAGAGGCAGTTGGCTGAGTGCATCAGCATGGCCCATTTCCTTGCCAGACTTATGGACTAACCTGTATGAATAGGCAGCCATAAAGATTGACCATCGCAGCATCCATGGTGCCAGGATATGTGGAGTCTGCTTGTCAGCCCTAAAAAGGCCAAGCAGTGTCCTGTGATCAGTGAAAATGGTGAAGGGTCACCCGTATAAGAAGTCATGGAATTTCTTAATCCCTGCTACAATAGCAAGAGCTTCTTTGTCTATTTGTGTATAGTTCCTCTCAGCTGATGATAGTGTCCTGGAATAGTATGCAATAGGGGCCTCGCGACCATCTGCCATTTGATGGCTTAATACTACCCCAATGTCATAAGGTGATGCATAACATTCTAAAGTCATGGGCAGTTTTTCGTTAAAATGGGCCAACACAGAGCTTGACAATAGCAGTGATTTGACTGCTCTGAATGCCTTGATGTGGGTACTTGCCCACACTCAAGGTGCTTTCTTGTCTAATAGACCACATAGTGGCTCTGCCAGTGCAGCTTTGTATGGCAAAAATGAGTGATAAAAGTTTAACAGTTCCAAGGATGCCTGCAGCTCCCCTTTGGATTTAGGTCTAGGGGCTTGTTGAATGGCTTTTAGCTTAAGCCTCTGATGGATGGATTCCAGCAGCATCTATCCAGAATCCCCAAAACTCAGTACAGTCCACACCAATTTGACACTTGTCTTTTTTTAACTTCAACCCTGCTTCACGGAACCATTGAAGCACTGCCCTGAGGTGTTCTGCTAGGACTGCCATCATCAAAATAGGGACAGATGCCTGGCATATATTTTAGTGTCCATTCCATAATGCTTTGGAAGAATCCTGGGGCAACACTTACTCCAAACTGCAGGCGACGATCTCTGAATGCCCCTCTGTGAGTGACAATTGTCTGCACTTCTGCTGTGGCATCTTTGATTGGCAGCTGCTGGTATGCTTGTGCGGGGTCTAGTTTGGCAAACAGGTGACCTCCTTGAAGTGATGTGAGGATGTGGCTTACCACTGGAACTGGGTAAGCGTGTTGCTGTAGTGCCTTGTTTATTGTGCACTTGTAGTGTGCACAGATGTGGATGTTACCATTAGGCTTCACTGGGGTCACTATGGGAGTCTCCCATAAACTACTGTCCACAGATTGGAGCACTCCCTGCTGTACTAGTTTGTCCAGTTCCATGGCTATCTTCGGCTTTAGCACGAAGGGCACTCTGCGCAGTTTTATCCTAATTGGAATGACAGCCAGATCAAGATTAAGGGAGATGGGTGCCCCTTTGTATTGTCCCAGGCTAGGACTGAACACGTCAGCATACTGTTTGTGTGCGATGGATGCCAGTTACGCTGATGCCCAGGGCTTCAAACCAGTCCAATTTGATTAGACTGGTGCACTGTCCATCTACAATTACAACATTGAGGGGACCCTCAAACTCTTTGAATTTGACCCTTATGGTGGTTTCACCTCTCACAGACATGCGGCAATTTTGAAAATCCATTAGAATGAGGATTGACGGTTTGAGTTGAACTCGACTCTTGCCTTGTCTGCAAATATAGCTGAAGGTCTTGTAAGAAATGATGGATAGATCTGACCCAGTGTCTAGCTCCATGGAACAAGGGACCCCTTGCAGTTTGACCTGAAATCTCAACTTTTCTTTGATATCCACAGGATATTTCTTCTCCCTGAACAGCACCCAACTTTGTTCTGTTCCAGGGCTCATTTACCTTGTTGAGGTACATCTGCAGTATGAGCTTCTCTTTGGTGACCTCTACAGACTCTGGTGACGTGGTCTTGCTTTCCACAGGCATGGCACGCAGCCATGTGAAACCTGCACTCAATTCTTTTGTGTTGTCCCCGGCAGCTAGCGCAGCTCAGAGGAAGGGTTGCTTGTTCTGAAGGACGATGCTGTCTAAATGGCTCCCTTTGCACCCAGTTCATCTCATCATCTTCTTCTAAATCACCCAGTCTCTCAGTGGTCTCCTGATGTACTGCTGAAAGGCTGCAGTGTATCTTTGGAGGCTGGAGAGCCTTCATTGCTCCACCGGCAGCTTCATCTGCCATGACTTCTTTCACAGCATCTTGGAATGTCAGTTTCTCAATGGGAAATAGGTGCTGCTTCAGATCTCTGTTCATCAGTCTGCAAACTAGTTTGTCTCTTAGATGATCCTCCAAGTCTGGGAACTCACAGTGGCATGAAGCTTGTCGAAGCGCAGCCACGAATTCAGCGACCGATTCCCCTGACTTTTGTTCTCTTTGCTCGAAAGCGTGATGCCAAGTGACGATGGACAGTTTTGGATTGAAGTGCTCTTTCAGCCTTCTCTTTAAGTTAGCATAGGTTACTGGTTCAATATTTGCTGGTGCTACCAGATTCTTGGCGATGTTGAATGTAGCCTATCCACACGCACAGAGTAGACTTGCTGCTTTCAAGCCATCCTCTCTAACCTGGTTGGCCCACAGCTAATTGTCCACCCTGGAGATGTAGGAGCTTCACTGTTCTGGTTGAGAGAGATGGAATTCATTGAGCCTGCCAAGCTTGGCCATTGTAGGCATTCAAGGAGGTCCTGGTCACTGCCTTTTGCTGTGAGATGAGCTGAGCTGCCTAGATCCTGGGTACAGATCCCTCAGGACGAATGTGCCTCCAGTGTGGCTTACTGGAAGGCAGGGTGGGGACGTGGTTCCACCAGGTCTCTTGTGCCTGGTCTGACACACAGTGACTTCAGACTCGAGTAGGCTTCTGCTCTCTCTTCTAGCAGCATCCAACCTTCATCGCCACTATTGTGTAGTGGGTTTTTTGGAGGCATTAACCAGACCGGGTTAATACAACACAATTTATTGCAGAATAAACAGGACTGAAAGTAACCGACAGAATGACAGCTATTTATACTTGCTACCTCTAGGCGGCGACCAATCAAATCAAAAGCTGGTTTCCTACTCAAATCCAAACTTGAGCTTCCCTCCAAAACAGTTGGAGGCACATTTAAATCAAACACATTAACTCTTAATAACAATACATAACAGAAGCTTTTTTCAAAGCTTCAAATTTGCTTTGAAAATCTTTTGGGGAGAAAGTAACTTCAGCAATATTACCACTTGAAAAAATAGAATTGTTTTAAATAAACTTCCTTCAAGAAATGTGTCACCTGGCTCTTACATTCACCTGCATAGCTTCATTTATTTATTTTTATTTATTTTCTTTCTTCAGTTTATGAGACACAGGGAGGTTTAAAGTATATTTAGAATAATACTATAAAATATCCACAGTATGATGAATCAAGAAGAATAAAATCTCAGCACAATACAATTCACATAAATGCACATGCTGATGTTGTTCTGCAGCAGTCAACAAATGGGCTGCATATTCTGGATCAAACAGAGCTTTCAGTTGTCTCCAAAGGCAGCCTCATGAAAAGCCTCAGCAGATGTCAATGAGGACATGAGTTACCTTGTATTTCTTTTGAAGCTTGGACAGTTGTACACCAGCTGAAGCTGAAGAGAGCCCCACTGGACATGGACTTGATCTGCCAATCCTAGCACTAGCCAGGAATGTAGGAGAGTCCAAGTCATGCACCTGTTCTTTCAGAGACAATACTTTATCATCAACAGACAACATTGAGGATATCAAGAACTGGAACAACTCATTGAGAAAAAAATAGAACCACTGCAGATGAGAGTTTCTAATTCCCAATCCTGACATGACACCCAGAGAAAAACTCTCATAGATAACCCAGTGTTTAAATCAAATGTATATTTAAAAAGTATTCCTTTAGTTTACAGGCAGGAGACATTTTTGTATTTAACTCCTTTAAAGTACTTTTGCTGCTTTTACATTGTGTTTGTGTATGTTTTAATTCTTATGGTAATAAGGAAGATGCATGGTATCCTAATAATCTGAGATTATCCAGGAAGTGAAAAATATAACCTAAAAAATGAATAATTACTGTGGCATTCATGGAAAGAAAAAAGAAAAACAAACAAATGAAGGACACACCATTTGTACTTGTTTGTTCATTAAGTTTCAATTCACAAGATTTATCTTTGCCTCTAAGATAAAGCTGTCATTTTATGTATTTGGCTCTGGCTGACATAACCTATGATTGACATAATCAATAGCTGACTTTAGATCAGGGATGGATAGCAACTTGCAGCAGGACCCAGGTAATTACCTTGAATTGCCAGATCTCTTGTCAGACATCTTTAGCAGATTGTGGTTTTGGTGGTTGTAATAATTTACTTTGAGTCACAACTCTGGGTAACCTGAAAGCTTATAGTTGTATTTCAAATCAAGTGATTTAAACATGTAAAAAATCATTTTGCTATTTCTCTTTAAAACAGTTCTATACAACATTTTTTGAAACCCTGGCTTTGAGATCCATACTAGGGGCTGCACTAATATGCATAACGAATATGATTACAATAAAAGCTACAGTACATTACTTTACATTTAACAAAATTAGATATGGCTAATATCATAAGGGTTTTGCCCCTCTCGTTAATTATTACAGTTTCAGTCTCTGGAGGGTTATAGTCAGGGCTTTTGGAGGCTAACACCTAAGGCTTTGTACCTCTTCTCTAGCACAGAATAAAGTTAACCAAGATTTAGCTGAACTAGTAAAAATCTCCCCTAATATGATAAACATATTGAAAAACTCAATATGGTATCCTTATATGAATATAAGTTCTGCTTTGGGCTTGATATCAGTCTAGACAAGGACCAAACCTTGGGCCAGTCAGTTTCCTTCAGGCTGAGGACAGAGGCAATGGCAAACCACTTCTGAAAAATCTTGCCAAGAAAATGGCAGGGACTTGTCCAGGCAGTATCTGAGAAATGGATATATTGAATATGGGGAAAAAAAGGAGATAGTACCAATGCAAAGATAGGTGGTAGGCTGTACGATAGGTCATATGTCATATTGCTCTTTCCTTCAAGATTTGGTGCTGTCTATAGACATCTATATTGTGAAGACAACTGTCTTGTCTTGCTTAAAAACAGATCCTGGACTAGTTTTAAATTAATAAATCAGCACAAAAAATGGGAATAAAGAAGTTAAATATAATAGCTAGAAAATTACCACTGTCTGTCAAAAGCTAGCTGAACCAATGTTCCTAATTTCCCCCCCAATCCTTGAGTGAAACGTTAAACACACACAGAGAATTATAAGCAGGCAAACTGAGATTTTCTCACCAGAGTTTATGACGCACATGTTCTTGGCTTCCCAGTTTGCCTCCAACAATGCTGTTTAAACACATGCAGCCCAGATGTTCTGGCTTGTGTTAGGTGCTTGCTACGTTGTCATTATCATAGTTTTTTTGTGATTTTGTGTTTTCTGACATCAAACTACCAACAAAGCCAAAGATGAAGTCTAGAGAATGGCATCAAATGATACATTTTCATTTCCTCTTGATAAGTACTTTCACATGTGCTTGCTAAAAGCATTTCACTGTGCGTGGTGTTTATTTCTCTGTTGCTTTGGAAGTAACTGCAGTGTTTTTACTAGCTTTCATGGGAAAATCTTTTACCATTTAATTAATAGGCACACAGCTGCCTGGAAAAGCCACAATCCATCTCTGTCAAGGCCTTATGCCAAATCCATCCTCATCTGCTCTGCTCCGACCTGGATGAATTGCTAGAAAACATTTATTGTTAACAGAAACATGGAGTACAGTACCTTTCCTCAAAATGCAATAGTAACTGAGAGTGATCATGGTTCTATTCAAATGGAGCTTCAAGTAAGATTCCAGTACTGCATAGCAGAAATATCTGATACAATATTTACAGATTCATGATGTTTTAAAATTGTATGGGAAGAATCATATCCCTGAATGAACGTACGTTTTTAGAGTTGAGGAGGCTTTATTGCTGGATATTCTTTAAAGATACTCAACCAGTTTAAGTCAACTGTTTCAAATCAGCAGTAAAATCGATTTATTTATTTCCCCAAATTTATCAAAATCATTGCTACATTCATTTGCCTATTATGGTTTCTCCTCCTCCATAAATTCTTTCTCATTGTTTATTCCTTCCCTCTATTTTTCTTTCTCTTTTTTACACAATTTTCTTTTTTCTTTTTTATATCTGTGATGGACACTGCATTTTACCCCATCAACGAAAAGACTGTCAATCACAGACTCTACCCAAAATTTTAAGAGTTCCAACCTCTATCTACATTATTTTCTAGAACAGTGTTTTTTTTAGTCTTAGCAATAAAAAGTAATAGTAGGATTTTCTAATATTTGGAATTTCTTTGGCTTTCAGGATGTTCGTATTGTCTGTCTGTTTTGGCAGAGAACAGCTAAACAATTTTCCCCATAGGGGTATCTTTCAACTATGCTGAGATAAGTTAGTTGGGAATTTTGAAAACCACTTTTTGGGCTACTGCTGTGCCAAATGCACCTTGCCATATCTCAAAATTGTTCTCCTGCAAAGGGAGATATATTTTATTTTTATGTTATTCTTGAGGGCTTTTTTTAATGTTAAATGTTTCTTAGTGGCATTTTTCAAATTTCAAATTTCAAATAGAATACCCAACAGTTTGGTCACCAAACATTTTATTTATTGAAAATAAAATTTGATTTGTAATAGCTGTGTTATATTCTCACTCACTTGAGAATATATCAAATTAAATCAATGGGATTTAAATTTAAAAATGAATTGATTCATCTCTGAAAACATGTTTGGCAAGGAAATATTCATGGCTTTCTTTATTAATTGACAGAAGTGGCTATTTTCCCTTGAATTAATAAAATGTAGTACATTGAACAAGTTGGCATAAGATTTATACAGAAAACTAGAGTGCTTCATCCATTAATGAGCCTTGGTGGAGCAGTGGGCTAATGCCTCCCTAAGTAACACCAGCTGCCTGCAATTACTGCAGGTTCGCATCCCACCAGGCTCAAGGTTGACTCAGCCTTCCATCCTTCCGAGGTAGGTAAAATGAGGACCCAGATTGTTGGGGGCAATAAGCTGACTTTGTAATAATGCCGCTGGGGTGTGTGTGTGTGAAAGCCCTAATAAGCAGGCATATACATAGAATGAAGGCTACTGCTAAGCTTGTAAGCCGCCCTGAGTCTTCGGAGAAGGGCGGGATATAAATGGAATTAAAATAAATAAATAAATAAAATTAAGTGTTCTCATTTCTGTATGTTCTGTACTAGTTTCACCTTCCTATTAGTTCTCAAGTTTTTATTGGTGTAAAAGTCTAGTAGAAAATTTTTTAACTGCAAGTTCTACATTTCTGAGCATTTAGATTCTAAATGATCCCAGAAATGTAAATTAAAACATGCCCATTAACAGTATTAATTCATGGCTTTTCTGTATGTATTTTTCTCATTTACATACTGTACACATAAACCTAACATTTTAGATTCTGTTTTGTGATCGCACCTACAGTGTATTTTGGGTAGATAAAGGTAAACAAATCTCTGCAGATTTTACTCTGCTAGTTGTGGCCCACCTTTTAGGGGACGGTGCTCATCTCTGTTTCAAGGCCATGAGCCATTCAAAGAGTTTTCCATGCTCATGTTGCCAGTATGATGTTACAGAGTGCTGCTACCTCTCCACCAAAGTGGTATCTATTTATCCACTCACATTTGCCTGCTTTTGAACTGCTGGTTGGCAAGAACTAGGGCGAGAATGGGAGCTCATCTTGGTCATATGCTTTGGGTAGAGGATAGTTAATTTTAAATTCCCTTTATAAGCCATTCCAAAAGTTGTAGTTGTTGTTTGATGCATCATTTATGACAAGTTTGTATAATTTCAATAATCCACCAGATCAAATCACTATCTGTTATGGAGGGTAGCTTGTACAATAATCAACATTACTTCTTCTTATTGGCTGCCTGGAATAGAAGACAGGCTGCAAGACAAGTGAAATTGCATAAAATGTGATAGCCTAATTTCTTCAGTAAGGAAAAGCCTAAGGATTGTCCATGTGCGCTCCAGAAAACTGCAATAGCTAGAAACCTGCAGTATTCATAATCTCTGGCATTCTTCTTATGGATATTTCCTTAAATGAGGATGAGACAATGTATAGGCTATATACAGTACCCTGTCCCCTCCAGTGTTGTTGGGTTGGGTTTGTTTTTTTGTGGCTTCCAAAACTCATACAGGTAGTCCTTGATTTACAACAGTTCATTTACTGAGTGTTCAAAGTTACAACAACAATGAAAAAAATGATTTATGACTGTTTTTCACACTTACAATCATTGCAGCATCCCATGGTCATGTGATCAAAATCCAGGCACTTGACAATCGACTCATATTTATGATGGTTGCAGTATCTCAGGGTCATGTGATCATTTTCTGTAACTTTCTGACAAGCAAAGTCAATGGGGAAGCCAGATTCACTTAACAGCCATGTAACTAACTTAACAACTGTGTCAAGAAAGGTCTTAAAATGGGTCAAAAGTCACTTAACAGATGTCTTACTTAGCAATAGAAATTTTGATTTTAATTGTGCTCATAAGTTAAGGACGACCTTCAATTGCCCTTGAAATTCAGTAGAGGAGTTTGTTGTCTGCAATGCACTATTGTAACGCCTTCATAATTAGCATAACTCATATTTTTTCTGCTGCATTTCTGTCTGTTTGTTTGAATGTTCGTTGCTTACAGATCACCTGCTAATCTTGCTTTCTTCAGTTTGTGTTCTGCCCCTCCTCACTTCATTGAGAGTTGTTCCCAAGAATCTATAAAAAGAAAGATGGCTCTTGGACAGAAAAAGATTACCAATCCTTCCTAAAATAAGCAAATGTAGCATCATTGTGACAAATACTGTATTATTAAATTTTCTATACTATAGTAATATAACCATGAGAAATACTAAAATATGGATGTGTTCTTCTTATATTTTTTTTGCCAAAAGTTTTGATGTTACAGGTTTTAAACAATTAGTCAATTGTAAAGGATGGATAAATTAAAGAGAGTATGTAAGCATGTATCTGATCCTCCTTTGCCTGAATTGGCTGATAAATATCCACTATTTTTATTTATTAACAGTTTGAATAAATCTCAACCACATTCTCCATGTTCTTCTTGACAAAATACTGTCTCCTCAAAGCAAAGGGAGTTTAGGTAGGTAGACTATCTAAACATCAAGAATAGGAAAAAAAACTATTTAGATGTTAACATGTATTTAGATATTAAAATATAACTGAACAGTGCAATAAATTGATCAAAATATATTAAAGCAGCAACATTACATAAGTATACCTTCAGGGGTTAGTATGCAGCTAAACCATAGCACATATGTAATGCACAATTAAGGGTGCTAATATTAATGTGCAATTATGCTCATTTATACAGGTAATAATCCATGTGTAAGTTCTGAGCAGGAGTGTAAGAACATTATAGTGCCAGAGAACAAGGGCTAATTTTATTTTCCAGCAATTTATCTCATAAAATTTCTTCTAAGTTCTCAAAAGACAAATTTCCACTCAAATATTCATTGACAAAAGGTCAGGGAATGGATTCATCATCTAGAGTCTGCATCTGGCTTTTCATGACAGAAGTCATTATGTCTTTCTTAATTCTCTTAAACTAAAACAAAAACCCTCTTTAGAATTATTTATTCAAAAGAACTGTGGAGTTGATGGCAGAGGTAATCTGATGAGTTAATGGGCCTAGTTTTCTGCCAGCAGAAGAGAATGGTTATTTATTTCTCTGAAACTCCAAAGTGATAGGGCTAGAGCTTTCAAAATGTTCTTTGTTAGTTTTTTTTTTTTGCCGGCTCCAAAGATGACGTGCTGGGCAGAGCTCCGTAGCCCCCAATGGTAAGGCGTCCCCCCAGGAGCCCCCCAGGGATGTCAACGGACCCCTGGGGTGGGGTCAGAAGTTTGGGCAGATGAGCTGGGCAATTGTGCCGCCCGCTGCCTCCCGAATCAGCCGTAGGGGCGCCGGGACATCTCCGCCCCGCCGCCTGGGCCGTTGGCGGCCGTTGTAAATGGTGCCAATGCCTCCGCCCTGCCTCTACCGCTTGCTCTACTGCCTGGCAAGGGCGGCGTCTCCGCAGATCAGCTGTGCGGTGGAGGCGCCGACAACGAGGACTACAGCAGCAGCGGCGACAGCTCTCCAGCCCCCAGTCGGATCATCTGTCCCAGGAGCCTAACAGCGACAGTGGCAGTGGCGGCGAGGCGTCTCCGGCCCGCCCCTAAGCCACTACAGCCACTGCAGCCATCAGAGAGGGGCCGGCAGCTCTGCTCTGCCCCGGCCCCCTGATCGACTCCCGGGCAGCGGCGGCGTCTCCGAGCGATCAACGGAGGTGCCGCGGACCAGCTGGGTGGCGGAGGCAGCGGCATCGTCAACAACAGCGACGGTGAGAGCTCCGAGGGTCCCTAGTCTGTCGTCTCCCCACGGGCCTGAACACCGGCGGAGGCAGTGGCGGTGTGGCGCCTCCAACCTGCCCCTGAGCCGCTGCAGCTGTTGCAGCCATCCGGAGTGGGGCCGGCATCTCCGCCCTTCCTCGGCTCCCTGATATGCCCCCTGGGCAACGGTGGCATCTGCGAAGATCAAGAAAGGCGCCGCGGATCAGCTGGATCAGCTGGGCGGCGGAAGTGGCAGCCGCAGCAGCCACCCTGAGCAGGACCGGAGTCGCTGCTCTGCCTCGACCTCCTGGCCTGCTCCTGAATAGCGGCGGGGTCTCCATGGGATCAAGGGGACGCCGCAGACCGGCTATGTGGGCCCGATCGACCACCTCCGAGGGGCCTTTGACAGCGGCGCTAGCAGCAACGGCCTAGCGTCTCCGGCCCACCCCCAGAACCGCTGCAGCCATCCTGAGTGAGGGCCAGCGCCTCGTCCTTCCTCGACCACCTTGACCTAGCCCTAGGCGGCGGCACTTCCGATCTACATCAGGGAGACGCCGCAGACCAGCGGATCCGGGGAGCAGCTATGCAGCGGAGCAGCAGTGAAAGCGTCAGCAGCGTAAGCTTCTCCAGACCCCGGTCGACCACCTTTACCAAGAACCCTCGACGGCAGCACTACTAGACGCGGCGTGGCGTCTCCGGCCCGCACCCTGGGTGCCGACGGTGTCTCCGTGCCGATCTCCAACCAAAAGACGCCACGATGCAGCTGACCAGTGGAGATAGCGGCGACTAGACCACCGAGGCCATCATCATCTTGCCTCTACCAACTCTCATCCCAACTGCCCACCCTCGCCCCACAGGACATGATGGGCCTGGGTGCAAGCTACGGTGGCAGAGTGGCTTGACCTTACACCTGCAGCCCCATAGAGGTGAGAGCTCTGTGGGGTATGCTTCACCCAGAGTGGGTCCTGGACCACCCCGGGAAGCAGAGTCACAACCCATCATGAGAGGATGGGGAGTGGCCTGCTTCTGGGGTTCACCCAGCCAAGTGGCAGTGGCTGGGTGACGGTCCAGATACCCATCTACCCAACTCGACCCTCCTTCCAATTCTCCACCGAGGGGACCGCCTTCCCAAAAAAAAACCTGTGACTCTATGCTTCTCCAATATTCGAGCACAGACCTACACGCCCTCAGGAGTTCCCCCCTCTCCTGGGTGCGTCCCGCCTACAATACATCGAATCTCGATGACGGGCCCGACCATTGGGCCTCTGAGAGATGGCCAGGCAGGGTCAGGGACCTCCAGCACAAGTCCAACAAGAGGCCCCTGGTTAAGTTCCTAGTTAAGTTCTTTGTTGGGTTAGGGAGGGGGCGGGAAAAGACTATGGTTGTTTGGTGAAGGCGGGCCTTCCAGCTACCATAGCGCAGGCCAGGCCTACGACCATTCACGAAGGTGGAGAACGAGGACCAGTCGCCGACAAAGCCCAGTGGCGAGCTGACGAACAGCCAATTCCCAGGATGGTGGGGAACGGCAGAAGGTGCACAAGCAGAGGGCCGTATCATCACCGGGAGAGTCATCTCCGCTCTGTACAAGCGGTGAGACGCTCCGACCCTCTGTACTTCCCCCGAGGACCCAGGAGCGAAGGTGTGCAGCCTCCTATGCTCAGGCTGGTCTACCTAAATGCCAGGTCCGTAGCTAACAAGGCTCACCTTGTTCGTGACCTAGTGGAGAGCGAGCATGCGGACCTGGCTTGCAACACGGAAACCTGGCTGGGCCCAGAGGGTGGTGTCCCTCTGGTTGACCTCTGCCCGCCAGGTTTCCAGGTGCTGCACCAGCCTCGGACCCATGGGAGGGGTGGAGGAGTGGCAGTAATCATCAGGGAGTCCCTTAGCCCGCGAGAGACCACCGTCCCTCAGATAGTCGGGTGTGAGTCTCTCCTTCTGAGATACAGCCCGGGGGTGCAGTTGGGCCTGCTGCTGGCATACCTACCACCTAATCGTGCAGCTGCAGCCCTGCCCAAGCTACTCGATGTCTTCTCAGGGTTGGTGGTTGAATTCCCAAAACTCATGGTCTTGGGCGACTTTAACCTACCGTCCCTGGGAGGATCGTCCAAACTAGCTCGGGAGTTCATGGCTTCCATGGCGGCCATGGACCTGTCGCAAATAATTTCTGGACCGACTCATGAGGGAGGCCACACCCCCGACTTGGTGTTCTTGTCTGGAAGGTGGCGTGATGATATCGGTGGGGGCGCCACGACCGTTACACCCCTGTCATGGACCGATCATCACCTCCTACGGCTAGACTTCCCCTTTGCCACCCCCCGCTGTGGGTGCACAGTGCCAACCAGATGGTACCACCCTAGGCGCCTAATGGACCCTGATAGGTTCTAGGCAGCGCTTGGGGACCCACATGCACTCCCTGCTCACAGCTCGGCAGATGCCTTAGTGGAAGCCTGGGAAAGGGCAGCCACGGAGGCTCTGGACCGAGTTGTACCCCTGCAGCCCCTGACCCGGCGCAGATCCCAGGGAGCCCCATGGTTCACTGCGGAGCTCCGGGAGATGAAGCGTCGGAGACGGGGCCTAGAGAGCCGTTGGAGATCCAGTCGATCCGAATCCGACCGATTGCGACTAAGAATCCTCAACAGGTCTTATCTCGCAGCGATAAGGGTGGCAAAATCCAACTACTTTTCCACCCTCATCGCGTCCGCAGATAATCGCCCGGCTGCCTTGTTCAGAGTGACTCGCTCCCTATTGAACCAAGAGGTGAGGGAGGAACCCTTGCAGGGTCGAGCCGAGAAATTCGGTCAATATCTGTTGGATAAAATCGCTCGGATTCGAACCGGCCTGGACTCCAACTGGGCAGAGTTGGAGGAACAGGACATGGACAGTCTTGTCGGCGTCATCTGGGAGGAATTTGATCCTGTGACTCCGAAGGAAGTGGACAGGATTATGAGGAGGTTGAGCTCCTCCACATGCTTACTGGACCCGTGCCCTTCCTGGCTGGCTTATGCAGCTCGAGAGGGGACACGAGGCTGGTTTCTGGCGGTCATCTCTGCTTCTCTGAGTGAGGGTCACTTCCCCACCACCTTGAAGGAGGCGGTGGTGAGACCTCTCCTCAAGAAGCCCACCTTGGACCCAACCTCATTGAATAACTTTCGTCCAGTCTCCAATCTTCGCTTCCTTGCGAAGGTTGTTGAGAGCGTGGTGGCGCATCAACTTCCTCAGGTCCTGGATGAAGCAGTTTATCTAGACCCGTGCCAATCGGGCTTCAGGCCAGGCTACAGCACGGAGACGGCATTGGTCGCTCTGATGAATGATCTCTGGAGAGCCCGGGACAGGGGCCATTCCTCTGTCCTAGTCTTATTAGACCTGTTGGCAGCTTTCGATACCATCGACCATGGTATCTTGCTGCGGCGCCTCAGGGGACTGGGAGTGGGAGGCACGGTTCTGCGGTGGTTCTCCTCCTTTCTCCAGGGTCGCACGCAGTCGGTGCTGGCAGGGGGACAGAGGTCGACCCCGAGGCCTCTAGTTTGCGGAGTCCCTCAGGGGTCGGTTCTCTCGCCTCTCCTGTTCAACATCTACATGAAACCGCTGGGTGAGATCATTCGTAGCTTTGGAGTAGGGTACCATCAGTATGCTGATGACACCCAGCTTTTCATCTCAACTCCAAACAGCATCAGTGATGCCCTTGACGTGATGTCCCGCTGCCTGAAAGCAGTCCGGGAATGGATGGGGAGGAACAGGCTTCAACTCAACCCGGACAAGACTGAATGGCTGTATGTACCGGCAAGCCAGGATACTCAGATCATTCCACCCCTTAATATCGGGGATGAGTTATTACCCCCTGTTGATAGGGCCCGCAACCTGGGTGTCCTCCTAGACTCGCAGCTATCCCTGGAAGATCACATAGGAGCTGTGACCAAGGGGGCCTTCTCCCGGGTTCGACTGGTGCGCCAACTACGACCTTATCTGGACCTGGATGCCTTACGTACAGTCACCCATGCACTTGTGACCTCTCGCCTAGACTACTGTAACGCTCTCTACATGGGGCTGCCCTTGAGATCCACTCGGAAGCTTCAACTGGTGCAAATTGCAGCTGCACGGACACTTTTGGGGGCCTCCCGATACTCCCATATCACACCTCTCCTCCGTGAGCTGCACTGGCTTCCGGTTGCCTTCCGAGTGAAATTCAAGGTGCTAACAATGACATACAAAGCCCTACATGGCATGGGTCCGGACTACCTTCGGGAGCACCTTCTGCCAATGTCAACACCCCTCCGTCCTGTGCGCTCCCACAGAGAGGGCCTCCTCAGGGTGCCACCGCTCAAGGAATGTCGGCTGGTGGCCCCTAGGGGGAGGGCATTCTCAGTGGGTGTGCCAGCCCTCTGGAACTGCTTGCCAACCGAAATCCGGATGGCCCCCGACCTCCGCACCTTCCGGCGCGATTTAAAAACTTACCTGTTCCAGCAGTCCGGCCTGGCCTGATAGCTCTTGGGGTCTCAGTTGTTTTTACTATTGTTTTTCACTATTGTTCAATCTGTATACCTACCTTACTCTGTACACCACCCCGAGTCCCTCGGGAGAAGGGCGGTTTATAAAAACAAACAAATAAATAAATAAATAAATAAATTTAAGCTTATTTCTCTTCTCTTCTTATTCTTCCTGATTTTTTGTTTTGTTTTCATTGATCCACCACACATTGTAAACAATCATGAAGGAATAAATAAGAAAACTCAGTATCAAATTGGGAAACCCTTCAAATATGTTTCTAAAACTCTGGAGAAATCAAATAGAGGCTGTTTCCCCCCCATCTACTGTAGGTGGAAATTTATGATATTTTGTTTTATTTAATGATGAAGGATGTTTGTGCAGAGACTTATATAACGCTCTAGTTCATGAATTTAAAATATTGAAAGAAGTGATAAGACCTGAATTATCTCAAGTTACTCTCAATTGGCTCAAAGATATTCACTGTAGGAGAAGTTCCCTAAAAGCAGAGCAATAAAATATGACAATATCTAGTTAAAGTAGTCTATGATCAACGCTGAAACAATTTTAAGATAGTTCCTGCTCCCAGCTAACTGTAGTAGAGGTTGTGCAGTTTAAGATCTGAGTGACTCATTAGCTTGATAGGCCATGTATTTTATTTGATATACTGCTGGATATATTATAATAAAGAATACTAATTTGGTTTATTAAATCTGTGACTTTTAAATAATATACGAATGGGGTGCTACATTTTAGACACTTAGATGAATGGCTTCATTACTTTAAAAGGGCTTAATTAGTTCTGTCAAAAGACTATAGCTTATACTACATAAACTTTGTTGAGTATATGTAACTCATCTGAGATGCTTCTTACCAATTTTGCATAATGGTTTCTTGATTGCTCAGTAATGAATGATTATATGTATATATATTCCTATAATTTTAAGGACGTTTGTTATATTTATTTTCTTCTTTCACATTCTCAAAATGCTTTCCTTTTTAGATGCATAGCCATTTCATCATAATAAAAGTTTTATAAACTTATTTGGGGGCCAACAAATCCCTGTAGATGAAAAGACAAAAACTTTCTTTCTTTTGATCTTATAGTTGTAGCAGGACAAAAATGCAATTTTAACTAATCTTACTCCATTAACAACTTAATTGGAAATTAATTGGAATCAGAGTCCTGAATATATTTTAATGATGTTAAAGTGCTCAGATGTTAAATAAAAGGGTGGGCAGTCTTTTGATGAATGGGGGCCATACATATAAGGTCATGTAACATATGTAGCAACATTCTCTCTGTCTCGAAACATTTCCCCACTTAAATATGAAAGTCCATTTTATTTATTAGTATATTGTCCCAATCAGAATAGACATTGGAGAATGTTTGTGTAAATCCTAAATTAGGACTTACAATATAGTTTTGATGAGGGATATCTCTCTACCTATTTTCAACAGTAGGTGTAAGAGAGAGCTGGGGATATGGGCAGCAGGAAAGGAGTTTAGGAACACTTATGGCTATCCATCACCTTGTAGGAAGATGGATGGTATAGAAATGTGATAAATAAATGAGGCCTTATAAGGCATTTGGCAACCAGCATGCATTTACATTGTTGCAGAATTCTGGGGGTCACATGATTGGCATTTAGGATTTTCTTGATCAGCTTCCAACAAGCAAAATCAATGTGGGAAGCTGGATTCACTTAACAACCAACTAACTTATCAATTGCAGTGATTCATTTAACATCAGTGGAAGAAAGGGAGTAAAATGGGGCAAAACAAATATCTCAATTAACAACAGAAATTTTGGGCTCAATTTTGGTTGTAAGATGAGGACTATCTGTATTTAGATGAGATTGGAAGTAACCATCCAGGCCCAATGGGCAAAACCTCTGGGAAAGCACAAAGTTGCCTTTGGTGAGATGGGAAGATACTGTATATAAATTTAATAAATGAATGAATGAATAATAAACAAATAAAAGCTCAGCATGGCACTGGTGAAAGGGATGAGGAAGAAGGGAAAAACTCTAGTTGAGATGCATCTAGAACTGTGGATTGTTCTTTTCATATACATTAGAATAATATCTGGTTTAATTGGTTCCTTGTTTGCTCCTCTTTTTCTCCATGCAAAATGAAATGCAGAGTACAGCTTTTCTACATTTATGAACTATGCCCCATTTCCTGTTCTTGTTTTGTAATTTGAAATTTAGCCTCCACTAGCTGAGTAACTGCTATTTGATACCTCATGGATTCCAGCCGAATACAAGTTGTATAAACCTTTGGCCATCTTTTGAATTAAATCTTTACTTAAGCCTTGACCATGTCTGGATAATGTTTCCATTTCTTGTTTTGATTTTCCCTCCCTCCTAGTACACCATTTGTTTCATACATTGTGGTGTCTTGGCTATAAATCCATGAGCTCCAGTTCTCACTGTATTTCTAATTTGGACCCAAAATCATACACTGATGAAAACCTCACAGGAAAGTCTAGTCTAGCCAAAAAATAAAAAAAAATAAAAAAGGTGAGTGGGTTGGTGAATGGATAAGCATTGCCTACAGCACTTCCTTAAGTTTGTGAAAGATAAGAATAGAGAAACTTTTCTCTATTGAATTGTCTGTGAGTTGTCCATACACCTCTCTTCCTGGTGCAATAAACTAAGATTAAAGGTCAGACTTTGTCAATAATAGGTATGGCAGTTTTTCTCATGATAAATTCTGGTTGAATGTGACAAATCCTAATGTTAATGCTCCTAATGTTTTTATATCTGCTTTGATTTTATGGTAAACTGCCCAGAGTTACTCGGGTGAGTGAAATGGACAGTATATAAATTTAATAAACAAAATAAAACAAGGACTTTACCTTAAGGCCAATTTACCAATTCTTCTTGCTCACTCCCCCCTATACCTTATAAATCCAATCAGAGATAGAAATTTTCCTGCGGAAGATTTTATAGGTATAATGGACCCAGTTCTCAGCTGCAATTTCATCCATATAGTTATCCCCGGAGTTATTACAGGTAGTCCTCGACTTGCAACAGTTTGTTTAGTGACCATTCCAAGTTACAATTGCACTGGAAAAAGTGACTTAAGACCATTTTTCACACTTATGACCATTGCAGCATCTCCATGGTCATGCAATCAAAACTCAGACTTCTGGCAACTGACTCATATTTATGATGGTTGCAGTCTCCTGGGGTCAAGTGATCACCTTTTGCAACCTTCTGATAAGCAAAGTCAATGGGAAAGCCAGATTCACTTAACAACCACATGTTGTGGTTCACTTAACAGCTATGGCAAGAAAGGTTGTAAAATAGGGCAAAATCACTTAAAAAACTGTCTCTCTTAACAACATAAATTTTGGGCTCAATAATGGTTATAGGTCTACCTGAATGTGGCCCATATTAACACAGACACACAGATGAATTTGCATAGAAAATACGTATAATCAGAACTGAAAGTGCATGTGAGTCTTATAATATGAGATGAAAATGATACAGCAACAATATCTAAGTGGGTATTTTTAATGTCTTTAATACACCCCAGGCATTATGCATTAAAACACTTGGTGCATATAAATCCAATACAATTATGTAAAGAACTGCAGTTTGCTTGAAAATAATAAAAATAATAGTAATCATTATTATCATCTTCATTTAAAAATTATCAGTTGCTTCATATAGATGAAATATTCATTTATTTTATATATTTATATAAATCTCTCTTCTATTCTAATGCATATGCATCAGTTAAGACATACAAGTGATAGCAAGCCTTCAATGAAAAAAATGTACAAAAGAGATGGTCTGCATCCATCCAAGAAAGGGACTGAGTTACTTGGCAATAAATTCACAGCTTTTCTGGAGGAACACGTAAACTAAACAACAGGGACAGTGAGTTAATTGATACAGAACATCACTGTCCCCGGCAATCTATGAAAATAGGGGAAGTCAGGCACCACACAAGTTATGTAGCAAGTAAACACAGGGTCAGTCATAAAGGATGCAAATGTCTATACACCAATGCACAGAGTATGAACAGTAAGCAGGGTGAACTAGAAATTCAGGTAAATGAGGGTGGATATGATATTGTTGCCATTACGGAAACATGGTGGGACGAAACCCACAAATGGAACACACAGCTAGAGGGATTTAAATTATTTGAAAGAAACAGACTAAACAAAAGAGGAGGTGAAGTTGCTCTCTATATAAGAAATAACTTTATCTCTACAGAAATAGAGCATAACAATGATGAAAACTGTAAACTTGAATGTATTTGGGTCAATATAAAAGGTGGAAAAAATGAAAAAGGTGAAAAAACTGCCATAGGTGTATAGTATACTATAGGCCGCCCAACCAAGCAGAGGAAATAGATGAACTTTTTGCTAGTCAGCTAACTAAGGTATGTAAGAAGCACATCACAATAGTAACTTTAATTACCCTGATATCAACTGGGAGACAAACTCTGCACCAAGTGGAAGATCTAACAGATTCCTGACAAACCTAGCAGACAACTTTCTCTCCTAAAAAATGGGTTTACTTGCGCTACTAAGTTTAATAGATAGAATGGAGTTTCTCCTTGTTCTGCTACTTTGGATTTTTACATGGAAAACTATTAAAGATGCAATTAAAATAGATCTCATGAATTATTAAAAGGAAGTCCCTCCAAATTCTGAAAAGAATGTGATACAGGTTTCTAGGAATTTTGCAAATAAATAAATAAATATTAAATACAAGTAAAAAAGGCAATTTCTAATGTCCCACTAACAGTAAAGGTTTATTTGCATACTATGCCTAATATCTTGTGACTTCCTTAAGCAGCTTTAAAATTTATGAGACAAGGAAGGCAAAGAACCACTGCCTTGGAACTTATGTGAGTCTTTGCAATTGCATTTTAAAAGGATTCTTTGTGGGATTGATAAACAAGTTGTTGTTGTTTTCAAGGGAAAAACAGTTTCTTTTCATGACTTGGCATTAAAACAGGACCCTGCCAATTGAGTAAATGAGCAAGACAGGGACTTGCTGAAGAATCAGGAGACACAGTGTGCTGATACCTGAGTGTCTTCATTAACCTTTTTGATTGCCTTCAAATCACCCTCCTGCAAAGATGGCTTGTTTACTCCTCATTATTGAAAGCAAGTTAGGCAGAAATATGCCTAATCAAAGTTCCACTGGGTTTAACGCTGCCTTTCTTGAGAAGCATCATGTTTTATTTATTTCATCTCAGGGTGGCTCACTGGGAAATTTTCAAGGGAGGCAGGAGGCCAGGAAAACAGACTTGCTTATAGCTGGATGCTTCATTAAGAACCAAAATATGACTACCACAGGTCTATAGGGCAAGGTTCCCAAACAATGTAGTTGGCTAGTATAGCCAGTCATTTGGTCAGATGGCTTAGCTACCTAGATAATTATCAGTGAAGTACAGTATACAAAAATTAAAAGGATAATGAACAATCGGGAAGCCATTCCTTCAGCAGACTTTTAAGAAAATGAAAAAGATAGAAAAGGCCAGAAAAGGCCTAAGAAAAGGAAAGCCTGTTGCAAAAGCAGTAGAATAGAGTGGCATCTAGATGGAGAGCTAAGTAATTATAGTGGTGTTCCAGTATCTAAGTCAGGGGTGTCAAACTCACAACGTCACGTGATGTGTCACGACATATCATAACTTTTTTCTATTACCAGCAATGGGGTGGGTGCAGTTTCACCATGATGCATCTGGCTTCTTCCTAGGGGGTTGCCAGGAAAAAGAGGAAGTTAATCTATTCTCCAAAGCACCTGAAGGCAGGACAAGAAGCAATGGATGGAAACTAATCAAGAAGAGAAGCAATGTAGAAATAAGGAGAAATTCTCTGATAGTACAGTTGGTCAGTGGAACAACCTGCCTCCAGAAGTTGTGAATGCTCCAACATTGGAGGTTTTCAAGAAGAGATTGGACAACTGTTTGTCTGAAATGGTATAGGGTTTCCTAATTGAGCAGGGGGTAGAACTAGAAGACCTTTACTCTAAGGTCTTAGAACTTTGTTATTCTGTTATTCTGTAATGTTGTTTTTCCCCCCAGTTCTTGCAACATAGAATATCATGAAAGAGTACAGTTTGGGACAAGCAAGGACATTGGTCAGTCATCTCCCAGTCTGCTTTTGGTGCCCTTGGAACCTCCAATTAAAATAGTTAAAGACTTGTTACAATTGCCCAGCTAGGAAGCACAGAAAATATACAGTAAGGCTAAATTAAGTTTAGCATAGTTAAAAACCAAATCCCTCCAAATGCCCCAGGAAAACCTTTAAAAACAAGACACAGTACTATAGATTTTGCCTCAATTCCCCCATCTACTTGTTCTTGAAAGAAATGTTAAATATGGTCAATGTATCAAAAAACATACAGGTAAGAACAAGAATATTTGGAGGGCTACTTTATAATCTCTTCATAGCTGGCCTTCCTCCAAAGAGTCAGATTAGAATGACCTTCTTTAACTTCACATTAATTCTGTACTCTAATCTAGATTTACCCCAGAGTGACTAACAGCTATATAGAATTGCCTTATGCACATTAGGTTCCCTGCAGCTATCTCATCTGGTACATTATTTTCTTAGCAATTGGCCCTAAATAGAAATGCCTGATTTGAGTTTTTGTCCAACCATGTCATATGCTGAGACAGAGTGTGAGAAACATGTAGCCTCTCAGTTGGCCTGGTTGAGATGGATAAGTATAGTAATGTTGTTTGAGGAAGTAATTTTACAATGGGAAGAGTTTAAATATGAACTGGGCAAGAAGTGCATCTTTTTAGATAACTGTGAGCTCCTTGATAAATTATCACAGATCATTAACAAGAAGGAACAAACAATTCTACTTGATCTGAATCATACTTCAGTGAACCTTAGCCAGAAAGACATTTCTGCAAGCAGCCTTCCTTCCTTCCTATCCTTCCATTTTAGTGGCTAACAAAATAGTGGCTAACAAAATATATCTCAGCTAGTATGAATGGACTGTACATTGCTAGTGAATCATTCAGAAGGGTGGGAGAGAAATTGTGATTGATATTACACATTCAAGTCATCCTTGGTCTTTGACTTTCTCTTTCCCTCTCTCTGTTTCTGTTCTTAGCAGCTTAGTCACTATTTGTTCTCAGAGCTTTGCTTATGTTCCTTTGGAAAGAGTGGCATGTTCTTCCTACACAAAGATGTCACTAGCATAACTACTTAGAAGTCAGCCTCACTGAGCTGAGTGGAACTTACTTCCAAGGAAATATTAACCTGTGTTTATAATCTAAGAGTGGGCATGATGGCTCAGTGGTTAAAGATGCCAACCTTGTCAGCTGGAAAACTGACAGCCCAGATTTGAGACCCAAGCTCTTGCTCCAGGTCCTGCCCACCTAGCAGTTCAAAAGCATGCAAATGAAAATAGATAAATAGGTACCAGTTCAATGGAGAGGTAACAGCATTCTGTGCGCCTTGGGGTATAGTCATGCTGGCCACATGGCCGTGGAAACATTTTCACAATGCTGGCTCTCTCAGCTAGAAATGGAGATGAGCATTGCCCCTTATTTGGACATGACTGGCCAGAGAAACCTTTACCTTTATAAGCTAAGAATACATGTTGAAAAACAGAGTTTTGACTATATATCAATTCCAACCCTAGGATATGAAAAAAGGGTTAGTTAAAAAATATCATATATTGTATCATAAAAAGTCAAGTAAAACTCTTTATGCCCACCCATACATTCATGGATTTTTGTTTGAACTGCAAATACTGAAGGTTTCTCTACTGTATATATTTAGAAAAACATACAATTCAACTGAAGCCCACATTTAGCAATTTAGCTAATTCCCTCCTTCCTAACCAAATCTACCACTTTATCAGTTATCAGTATTTTATCAGAATAGATACCAGGGTATTTGTATGAAATATTTTTCATTGCTTTTGGCCAGTTATAAATTCTAGTCATATGATAATATCCAAATAACTCACTTAGTAGATCCAAGAACTTGTTTCCACAGTTGAGCATAAATAAAATTGTGGAAAAGTGTATGCCAAAAACCATATTCTTGAACTGAGGAAGCATGTTAGTGATTGGTAATTCTGCCTCAGGCCTGTCTTTAGGCTAAGGTCATGTAGGCATCTGCCTAGGGACTGCAAATTTTAGGGGATACCAAAATTGAAAAGTCTTCACAAAAGCAGTAATGGTGTGTTCCATGAATTAGTTCATCCATTTGAGTTTTCAATATAATTTCACAGAATTGTTGCCATAGGACAACAGTGGATGCAATTAAAATTACTTACTGTAGAAATAGGGTGAAAATCTCAGTGAAAGGGGGAAAATTGTTGAGGGCTGAAAATGGTAGGTGTAAATCCCAAAAATTCAAAGAAAAAAAGAAATAAGAGGGTGCTCTTTTGAAACCCCTAAAAAAATTGTCAAATCAAAGGAAGTGACTGCTAAGGTGCTAAAATGTCTAGACTCTAGCACTACCCCGGATATGCCTTCTTTGTTTCAAAGCAGATCCAGGAGAAAGAGATTACCTGTCCACTTCTTCCTATCCATTTTCTGATTACCTAAAAGTAGAAGAGATGGATGATTTGTTCCATCCATTATGGTTACCTGTTGTTAAGAAGTCAACATTAGCCAGAATATGGTTTATGGGCATGTGAGATTTGATTCAAAGGGTCAATTAAATTCAGAATGGTTTGGATTTAATTTCTGCTTTTCCACATATAGTTTTAGCATCTAAATTAGTT
This sequence comes from Vipera ursinii, assembly GCF_947247035.1. Classification (NCBI taxonomy): domain Eukaryota; kingdom Metazoa; phylum Chordata; class Lepidosauria; order Squamata; family Viperidae; genus Vipera; species Vipera ursinii. The sequence goes on from NC_139516.1 coordinate 185,211,886, forward strand.
CAAATTCAACCGACCCAGTTTGTATTATTCAAATTAGACTTTTTGACTAGACAATCTGACGTAAATAAATTTCTGACCAATGGCTAATCCCTTTCATTTGGTTTAAGCTCTTTTTGCATGTATAATAAGTTAGTTGAAGAAATGAGGGCCAGGATTTAAAATCTCAAAATATTATTCTTAGTTACTTTATAACTTAGTTACTTTATGACTTTATAAAGCATCTATTTCTTTTTGTTTCTAATTTTTTATGTCCATTTCAGAAAATTGATTGAAAAGCAGTCAACATTTTCTTTAAAAACTTTACTAAAGGTTGTGAAGGACTAAACCCCAAAGGATAGTCTCATTTCCTCTTTGCACAAAGAAAGGCTTTCCTGCAGTCTGGATTACAAAGAAAAGGGTTAGAGGCTAGCTAAACTAAAGACTAAGTCCCATCAGAACATATCAGTTGGAAACATATAATAAGAAAGGAAAACAGTAATTTGAAACCATTATACCTTTTCAGGTTTAAGGCAAACAGAGCAAAAAATAGGCAGGTATAGAAAAATATCGCAAATATTTTTGTTCATAAATTTCCTTCTACTTCTGTATGTGTGATTGCAGTGAGCTTGGGTTAAGAAACAGATAATCACAACTCTTCTAAACCACAGCAGAGCAGGTTTCATCCAAATCTCAGGAGGAACCACATCCCCGAGGGCAGGCACTGCTACAGATTTTCTCTTTTTGATCTGTTTTGCAGACTACTTAAACTACTAAACATCTGGATTAAATAAAGGAAAATGATTCTTGGAAAATATTTGCATATTGGGGATTTGGTAATTTTGACTAAGATATAACACTTTCTCCAGTTTTTCTTTCCATATACAACATTTCCCATCTGCTTTGCATTTAATTCAGAGATCTGAAAAAGAAATAATCATTATATTAAAATCTTCTGAAAAGTTATACATTCTGCCAAAATTCCTTAATTCCCATTTGCATTCATAAGATTACATTAAAGTTACCCTAGACAAGGTCAATTATCCAATATTAGAATTTTTTTCTAAGAACGTTAGATCAATTCATATTGGACAGGCCCCCATTGCTGATTAGCTGATAAATATACTTTTGATGTTACTCTTCTTTGTTAACTGAAGCATGAATTATGCCTGATAATTCACTGCATAAATTGTATTTAAATATTTTTACATCTATTAAGGATTTCATTGGGTTGGATCTAAGCCAGTCATTGTATAAACAGAACAGCTCATGCCATTCATGAAAAGTATCAGGATTCAAGTTCTATGTTAGGAAAGAAGGTGAGAGATTCTCCCCTACCTTGATTCTCCCCTATGTTCCATTAAGCTGCTTCTCATGGTGTTTTGGACACTTACCTAATTTTACTCAAATGGGCTGCAAACAAGATAGAAATTCACTATAGTTATTTCTCATTGTTTTCCTCTATTCTGAACAGAATTCCACAGAACACTATCTGGATCTCTATATCCAAATCTAAAGCAAGTAATAAAAAAGTACACTTGAAGATTCTTTGTTATTTAGTTATCAATAAATACATTGAGTTTTCCGGGACTGCTCCAAAAAAAAACACAAAAAAGCCTTGCAGAGACTATATATTTAAGTTTTAAATGATAACTAAAGATAATAATAACCATTGCATTTCTTCTATTTATCCAGACAGAATGACATATAAAAAAACAAGAATGAGGTAAACTTGCATATTTTTATTGATGTTGGGCAGAAAAAGTTTCTGTCATTTTCACATGCAAGGCAAAGAAAGAGGGATTGTTCTAAATTTTTATGATGTCTGTACATTGATTTAGTTATAACTTAACTAAGGTTGTATGTAAATGTTCAATCTTTCATTGTATTATCATCTTTCCAGCTCTTCCCCCCCAGTTCTCCTTGATTTTCTGTGCTTTTCTAAAAAATCTTAAGTAAAAAAACGTTTCAAGAAAGTGTTCCATATGAATATTTGCATAGTTATGCCACCATTGTCATGAACAAGGAAAGGTCCTATCGTTAAGAAATGAATGGAGAGTTTCTCCTTTCCTTGAAAAAGTATCGTGTGATGATTTCTGGCCAAAAAATTTGGAAGAGAATTTTAAAAGGCCATTTGTGCTCAGCTGTAATTTTTATGGAGTTACTTATGTACTTCATATAAGTTATATAAATAGGGATATACTTCTATTCAACAAGGAATACATGTGTGAGGAGATATGGCTTTCCTCTGCTTCACAATACACAGCATCACATCATAATTTCTCCAAATAATACACATTCTGGATAAGAAAACCCTTTTTCATTCTTTACAATCACCCAAACCTTAGACCAGGGGTCTTCCAACTTGGCCCTTTTATGACTTGTTGACTCCAACTCCCAGAATTCCTTTTGTGATATATTCACCTACAGCTTACTTTCTCAATTCTTTCCCTTGTCATCGTGTTGTCATATATGAAATGAAGACAGAGACAAACTGGGGCAAGTGAGCCAATTGGCAGATTATGTCCCTTTTTCAGTGGTTGCTGTGGTATCAGTAGAGAAAAAGGTGTTGAGATTCTCAGTGTAGAAAGGAGACGGTGTCAGATCATGCACTCAGATCACTTTTTTCCAAAGTATGCTTTTGGGTAGTCTGGCTTGTTCAAATCAGGACATTAGTAAGCATGAAATAGTAATGACCATTTTGAAGTAGTCAAATGGATTAAGCTATTTTTGCTTCGACAGGACATATTTAAAATTACTCCTTAACTGAATACCCTCCAAGTAACGTCTGTAATCCTAGCTAGTGGAAGGTATCTGATTGGAGAGGAAAGCTATGTGCAAACAATTTTCTGTAAAATTAGAAAAGTATAACATTTCTTATAGTTCTTCCTTTCCATTGTTCTCAATAGAATACTTTTTAAACTGGCTGTGTAATTTAAAATCAGAGAAAGTTAGAAAAGATAAAATGGTCAGCAATACCAATGAGAAGGGAATGGGTTTCTTAAAACCAAGGGGAGTAACTACCATGTATGAATTAGTTTAGTTTAGCATACTTGTTTGATACAAAAACAATTGTCATAGATCTAATATATATAAGCCATAATTTTGTATATGTCCAGCACATACAATTGTTTCAATATAATTTGCACTATACCCTTTATTCTGAATTATTGTATATGGAAGAAATGTGCAAACTACCATCTTTTCCTAATGGTTCCTATTGCTATGCCCTAGCTCATATCATTCTCAGATGGAACTTACAAAAATCTATATGCTTCCTATGGAAAAAAGCAAATGACACTTGCCCTTACAATGCAATGTTTTTTATTTATCATAATCACCAACACACATCTGGAAGCAATCCTAATGTCATCAGTTCAGCCATCTTGGAGAGCATAGTAGGAATTTCTGTATCTTTCAAAATTTATAGACTCATTATAAATGGCTGCTTGCTCTTCTATTTCTAGTGATTCCCCTGAACAATGACTGCCAAATAGACTTCTTTTAGTCAATTTATATGGACAGTTATATGGACAGTTTCAGAGAAAGCAGAGGATGAAACTGATACAGCTGAAATATTTAATTTTGGTTGTTAAATCTGAAGTACTTTGCAATAGCAGTTCTAATTTTGGTTTCTTATTTAATCTTCCTTCTGTGGGCATGAATCCAGTATTTTCGAAGAAGCTGCTGTAATTTGGACAATCTTGGTCTTATTTTTTATGTTGCTGAGTGCTCATTTGGTTACTTTTTGCACTAGTTCTTATGTCAATGTGAAATTATACAACATATTAAAGTCAATAACATATCAAATGAAGATGGTAGCAAAAATGTGATTGATTTAAAAGAAAAAACCTTATTTCCAGTGTGTCCCTTACAGGTGCTAGAAATATATCTGGGTATCCTGTCTCACGAGAAGTGACTCATTATTTCTTTAAAGGAAGCAGTTCTACAGAAAGATGTTTTTGTTTATAGAGTCATATTAAAATGACCAAGGCAATCAGCAAGAACAAGAATTATTATTTGGTTAATACATAGCTTTGAAAGTATCGCTAAGTATTTCAGGAGTTTGCCATTCTCCTCACTGATAATTGAGGTTGATGGTGTGTGAAGTGCTGAAAATAGCATTCTGAATCTCTATTATTCATTTATTAGTTACAATATAGACATGTCTTCTAGGTTTTAAGGGCACTGTATAAATTATGATTAGAATCACACAAAATTCAATAAAGTGCAAATCAAGCACAATCAAGCAACAACCACAACAGAAGATAATAAACTGAGCAGAACAAATATAAGTCACTAACACTATTCATAGAAACAGAAAATTTAAATATATAGAGGAGTTGAAGATACATATTCTAGTCCTGCCCATTTAATTTCTATTTTTCAAGTATTAACAAGAATCTCTCCCATGCCTTTCTATCAGTAGAGAAAATGTCTGATTATTTAGTCCTTTCTTATCTTTATAATAAACATTATTTCCTCCAACAGAAGTAGTGTAGAAAGGCACATTTATTAGACTGCTAAGTTTTGCATTAATTAAATATTAATTTATATTTAATAATAAAGAGAGCCAGTTTGATGCAGTGCTTAAAATGCTTGCCTAGAAACCAGGAGATTATGAGTTCTGGTTCTGCCTTAAGTATCAAAGACAGATAAGTGATTTTGAGTTAGTGTCTCTCTCAGACCAACACACCTCACAGGATTGTTGTGGGGAAAATAGGAGAAAGAAGTATTAGGTATGCTTGCCACCTTGAGTTATTTGTACAGTAATAAAGGCAGAATAAAAATCTAATTAATAAATAAATTTTGCATGGATACTCAGAATGTTGCATCCAACTCCTTGAGATTTTGAGAAAAGAAAGTTAAATTTTCTGTTGTCTTTTTGAAAAGGGACTGACTTTATATTGCACATATCTCATAGCTTACGTTTATTTTTTTAAAAACTTCTGTAAACACTGCCTGTACAAATCAATTGAGTACAAATGGACAAGTCAAACTTCTCTTATTTTAACAGGCCACCTTTCTTTTTATCCATGGAACTTTTTATTGGAATTGTCTACTCAAGACTCCTCAAATATGTAATGATATGAGTTCTGAAGCAGGATTTCAAACTAATGTCAAAAAACTAATATTTGATCTCTGTTTCCAAAATGAAAAACCAACAGTTGAAATTTTATTAAAGTCATGTTACATTTCCAGCAATAAATGATTGCTTCCAAAATAAGAACCAACAATATCAAATAATTTACAACAGGTCTATAAAATTTGACACTAATGGCATTTATTCTCATGGGGAGACACACAGTGGTGGGATTCAGTCAGTTCACACCACTTTGGCAGAACTGGTAGGTAATTTTTTTGTTGCCACAGAACAGAATGGACTTCCAGAAGCAGCATCCAAACAGAGAATCAGTTGTTCACATATTTGAATCCCACCACTGGAGACACATTGATCTCATGTCATTAAAATCAAACATATGTGCATGGAAACATATCAAATCAAGTCCTGATTTCTATTTGGAAGGTTAACCATGTGACCTTGCCGTATAAGTATTTGATTGTATGCACATATAATCAGGGTTTTTTTTCTCATAGAATGCTCAGAACGGCGTTCCGGCACCTTTTTTTTGCAAAAAAAAAGGCTGCCTCTATTGGCTTTGGAAAGCCTATTGCAGTCTTGGCTCTTTTTTATGAATCATGGACTTCAACTCCCAGAAATCCTGAGCCAGCCATACTGAGGGGAAAGAGAGAGGTTTCCAAGCTGAGCCATGCTGGCTCAGGAATTCTGGGAGTTGAAGTCCTTGAGTCATAAAAGAGCCAGGTTTGCCTACCCTGCACTAGACGACATTAAAATTATTTACAAGGTTACTTCTTTAGGAACTAAACTTTTAGAATCTAAAACAGCTAATTCAAAAAAGCCAACAGAAAAGAACCTCACATTTTTCATCTGCTTCTGTCTTTTGGAAGGTAAAATTAGATAACAAAATAATCTATTTCCTATGTTAACATCTCTTCAATGAAATCAATAAATCAATAAGGAAAGAAATGAGAAACATTTTTCTCAATGTAATATGTCTAATTTAGCTGATGCTAGAAAAAAATAGTATCTTTTGTAAATACTCTTGAAAACTATTTTGAATCTATAAACATCTATTACAACCAAACTACTTTAAATTAAACAATTCTTAAGAATGAAATATTTTTAATTTGGACTTTACTTTTACTGTTTGGACTGTTGTGTGTTTTGAAAAATAGATTATTTAGAATCTAGTTATGTTGCACTTCAGTCTTTAAATAATTAACCTAGTATATACATAACAATATATGATGTTTTCCATGGTGAACTTAACATCAATAACAACATTTATTAAAAAGGCTAAAATAATTTCTGGTGGTATTATCTGTACATTAAAATTTTGTTTATTCACAATCTTTCACTTTTCACATTCTGGGCAAGCAGTAGTCATGTATCCTAGCAAAAAATGTTACATATGTGCATAAGCATGGTCAGTAGCATATGCAAAGAAACAAAAATAAGTCCAAAATATCTGTATTACATCCAGAAATGCCAACTCTGCAACCAATATTTCTCATCCATAACTATGGCACCCTAAGGATACCTGCATACATGCAAATGCTTCTCTGGGATCAGTAACACAGCAGGGATTGCTTTTTCCTTCCAATAACATATACCTAAAACCAGTTTATTGCATTTGGCAATTGTACTAAAAAAATCTCATTGTCAACCAATACCAATATAATTCATTGAATTTGAAATCAAGTGAAAATTGATTTAAATTGTTTTATTAAAACAAATTAATGGCAATTATTTTATAAGAAGTTGCCTCAAACAAAATGAGTTTGACATGCCTGCTCTAGATAGCTGAATGCTCCAAACTAAATTCTAGACCAGGCCTGTACATGCAGCCTACCAAGCACCCTTGGACAGAGCACAGACTTTTTTTTAAAAAAAAATAATAAAATCACCACCACTGCCCTGAAAGTCATGTTTGCCTAGTGCCTCCATAGCTTACCATGACCACAAAATCCAACACTGCAGATGTTCCTCTAGTCACCAAATCATTGATTAGCCCACCAGCATTCTTTTGCAGACCACAAAGATTTTTAATTTATCAGTGTGGGCCTTTCCCTTCTACAAGTTGCACAGATCTCTTCTAGATTTTCCTCTTGCCTTTCCGAGTTAACTCCTTGGTCTGTCATTGAGCAAGAATTGACTTTGTAGGGAAGCATATTATCATTTGATGCATATTTAACATATGTTCTACCTTTATTTACTAATTATATAATATTTGTATGCAATCCACATGGTGAGGTTTGGGGCAACTTACAATAGAAAAACATATATTTTTAAAATCAGAAGATTAAAACATAAAAGCAGGGCTTTTTTTCTCATAGAACGCTCAGAATGGCGTTCCGGCACCTTTTTTTTGCACACACACAAAAAAGCTTTTGCACAAGCTATGCTACTCCCTCTATTGGCTTTCAAAAGCCTATTGGCTTTTGAAAACCAATAGGAATTGCTGCTGAGCATGCCAAAAGACCTGGCCGGCAAATGTTGCACTGGCAAGTTGTCTGCAGCAAAGGCAAGTTGGCAGGAACTTTGCATCCCACCCTGCTGCCCAACTACACCATCTCAACTAGGTAAGTAAGAGAGGTCAAGGAGTGGGAGGTGGATTCTGTGGAGTCCATGTGCACTCCTTTCTTGTGCTCACCCATGACAGCCAGGCTGGTGGCCTACCCAGTGCTGGACCTGTGCCACCATCGCCTCGCCCTGCATGCCTAAGTGGCCGCCCTGCATTGTCTGGCCCACCCCGCCTCCGCCGCATGCCCCGTGCAGCCCTGCCATATAGAGCGGGCCTTGCTGCTCCTACAGCACCAGCCGTGCCGGCTCCGGCCCCGGGGGAAAGCCCACCACCAACACTCCTCGCACCCGTGACTGCAGCAGCGCCACCCCCCCCTCCACCTCCTGCGCCTGCCAAGATGAGAGTTCCGGTACCCTTTTTTTTTTTTTAGGAAAAAAAGCCCTACATATAATATATGTTGAAAGGCTCAATTGGACAGCTATAGAAACAGAATAATGGATTAAATAGGTTTTAGGATTATTCCAGCACATCACAATTTAAACGTATTCAGGAGGAACTCATAGTGAGCTACTCACTGTCTCATGCAAGGAGAGATGCTCTGAATGTTGAGAGATATACCTATGAACTTGAATATATCTACCTCTATAATTCTAGGTACTAGGAGATCCCTCCCCCCCAGATACTGTTGTCTATGAAGGCAAATATCATGCATGCTTTGGCTTTAAATAAATCCTCCAACATAAAAGTGATCACTTTTTTCATACCTGAGAGTACTACATATATCATATTTGCATGGATAAAATCAAAGGCTGGTCTCAAAATTATATGCTATCTTGGGAGAAGTTGGCTCTGTTGTCCAGCAGATCTAAGAATGTGCTGCCTTGCAAAATGTAAGCATAGCATTAGGAAGATTAGCATTCAGAAAAATTGGCTTAGCAGAACCATTTAATAATTGCTTGAGTGAAAAGGGAAAACTGGCTGATTGTCTCACAACTATTTCACCGTATAATCTCTTGAGCCAATAGCAGCTCTTAATAAAGGTCTTACAACATAAAACTGATGGAGATATTAATTAAAATTGTTTCCTTAAAATTTTTGAAGTAATATTTTGATCCATATTGTTTAGTTTTCTTATCGAAAGCCTAATGAAAAAGGACTAATCCACTAGTGTTTTTTTAAAAAAATGTGGCATTTTCTCAGAGGCTGATTCATTGTAAATTAGAACTGTGAGTCCTGATAAGCAGTCCAGGAAACCATAATAAAGTATCATGCTCTAGAGTATTCTTTTAAGCAGCCTAGAAGTGTCTAGCAAATGGTAGTAGATTCAACTTTTCTCAGTCATTTAGATGTGATAATCCAACAAATTTAATTTACCTATATGCAATTTTTTTTAAAAAAATTGCCCCATATATTAATATTTAAATTCAGAATAAAGATTTAAAATGAGATACTTGCAGGCCAATTTTGTGCATATTTATTGGCAAATACATTCACTATATTCTTTGTTGTCACCAATGTTTTCCAGTACATAGGACTGCAGTTTTAGTTAAAGGGACTTAGGAGATATTGTTAAGGCATTCAGACAGGAAAGGTTCTGGGCATCTTCCCAGCAGTGCCCCTTGGGATATACAATGAGTGATTTCATCATCCATCACAGATTATGAATTATCTGGTCATACGTGGCAGTGCCTTTTCCCTGCTGCTACTTGCTTTGCCCACACAAGCTGGATGCAATTCAGTTCAGCTTTTTTTCCTACTGAATCTTGGAATTCATTCTAAAATCTACATCAAAGAATTTTTAAAAAATACGAACAAATCCGTAAGAACACTAGTGTGATTTACTAGCAAATCATAAACAGCAAAATTGCTAATAAAAGAAAAAAGCACTGTCTTCAAAATGTTGTCCAATGAGGAAAACAAAAAACCCACAAATTTTGTCAGTTGAAGGGTGCCATTCTATTGGCTATGGAAGAACATTGCAGTGGGATCTGGCTGTTGTCCACGTACCCTTTTGATGCATAATTCTCAAAATGCTTTTATTAGACAAACCAGAGCACTAGGTTGCTGGATTTTAATTTTTGTAACTACACACGCACAGTGGCTTAGCAGTTAAAACTCTGGGTGTGTTAACAAAAAGTTTGTCAATTACATACCCAAGCACCATGTGAAGGGGTGACTCCCATTCCTGCCTCACTTCCTGCAACCCTAGCAGTTCAAAAGCATGCAAATGAGAGTACATAAATAGGTATCATTTTGGTGGGAAAGTAACAGTGTTCTGTGTGCCTCAGCATAAAGTCATGCCAGCTACATGACCATGGAAGCATCTTCAGACAATGCTGGCTCCCTCAGCTAGGAAACAGAGATGAACACTGCCCCCTAGATTTGGACAAAACTGGATAGGGGAAACCTTTACACTCTCTCTCTCTCTCTCTCTCTCTCTCTCTCTCTCTCTCTCTCTCTCTCTCTCTCTCTCTCTCTCTCTCTCTCTCTCTCTCTCTCTCTCTCACACACACACACACACACACACACACACACACGCACACATGCACACACACGCGCACACACACAAACACAGAGAAATGTTGGCTCTTGTGCCATGTATCCTCTGTCTTCCTGCTTTTATTCAATAAAGTTGTAACACCTATGTGAAAAGCTGGGCTGACATTTGAAACTACACATAGAATTGAAAAATTTGTTTGCAATTTCTTGAACCAACTGCACACAGGACATAATGCATGTTATATGTTTTCACTGACCCCTTCATTCTTTGTTCTGCTATATTCAGTAGATCAATCAGTAATCTGGGCAAAAGCAGACATTTGATATTGTACAGTCTGGCTTTTCTTAAAGTGCACAGTGTTAATTTTACATCAGAAGAAATTTGTCACCAGTCTACTTTGTAACAAAGGGATGAAAACCAGATCTAAGCTGTAAGTGTTGTGAACTCAGTAATGGTATAAATGGGTCTATTCAGCTAAGGGAAGAATGATGAGCACCATCACTGTGGGTCTTACACAGGGAGAAGTATAACAGCCTTTCTCAGGTATAACACTTTTTAAAAGAATTTCCAGTAGGAACTGAGTGTCGGTGGGGAGGTTAAGAGAGGAAGGAAAGCTTCTCCTGTGACATACAAGGGGACAGAATGAAAGGGAAACATTACTTTTGCTGCCAGCTTACTTCTTTCCCATTCTGGGGTGGGGAGATAAGATCTTCAATTTAGCTGTATGCCATTCCTTGGAAATACCTAATTATAGTATAAAAGGGCCATTATTATCTGACAGTTGAAAAAGGCTCTGAAAAAGTCAGCAACACAAAACTACAATACGTGCAGAATTGAGGGATAAGGTTGGAATGATTTAAACATATCTGGCCTGTAAACAATATAGACCCTTAGATGTCAGCTAAAACATACAGAAACCTGATTTGATGCTGCCATCTAATATGTGTCCAAATATGGCAGCTCTAATTTAATTCTTCACTACTAGGAAATACCAAAAGTGGAAGATCAGCTATGGAAAACAGAGTACAGAGTTAAACTCAACAGTCGATAAACTTATCAATGTCTTCTACATCAGTGGTTGAACCAAAGCTTGATTAAGAGGATTAAAGTGATGCTCTAATAATATAATATTATTCAGTCAATAAATACACTGTACTCACATTCTGTCTTGCTATGCCTGACTATGAAAACAATACAAATCCATTTTTTTAAAAATCCTGAATAGTAAATACCGTAGTGTCCAATTCCAATCCATATCAATTCCCTGATGCTTACAGTGTCAATGTGTAATCATTTAATCTTTCATTGTATTAGCTTGCACATGTTCTTGCTTCTTAAATTTCGTATTCCCATTGCAATTCTTCCTGTGCAGCTTTAAATTTACTGTTCCTGAATGGCAACATGAGCAACTAAAATCTGGAAGGCTTTATCTAACACAATTAGCACTCTGAAAGATCGTCAACTCTTCCTCCCCATGTAATTTTCTTAGTAAAATGCAGAAGTGGTTTATCATTACTTTTTCCCACGCAGTATGACATGATACCTTTGCCATTGTCACTGAAGTAATAACTGGCCCCCAGCATGTTCCTATATTACTCCTGTCCAATATAAGTGCCTGATTTAGTGGAGTAGCTGGGATTATGTTAGCCCCTTCAGTCACCCTGTTGAGATTATATACCCTTATCATCCTATTTGCTCATCCCTTTTATAGCCTCCAGAGGAACACGGTGGCTCAGTGGGTTAGGACGCTGAGCTTGTCGATCAGAAGATCAGTAGTTTGGTGGGTAGAATCCCAAGTGCCGCGTAGCAGAGTGAGCGCCTGTTACTTGTCCCAGCTTCTGCCAACCTAGCAGTTCAAAAGCACGTAAAAATGCAAGTAGAAAAATAGGGATCACTACGGTGGGAAGGTAACAGCGTTCCGTGCACCTTTGGCATCTAGTCATGCCGGCCACATGACCACAGAGATGTCCTCAGACAAGTGCTGGCTCTTCGACTTTGAAATGGAGATGAGCACTGGCCCCTAGAGTCGGAAACGACTAGCACGCATGTGCAGGGGAACCTTTACCTTTACCTTTATAGCCTCCACCGCAATGAAACAACATAGAAAATATTGGGAAGGGGAAGATACCAGATTTTTAGTAGCCTGATTTTTCTCTTGCTCTGTTAATTAATACATTGATGAATTCATGTACAATCCACCTTCTTCAAAATTTTATGTACATATTATATTCAACAAGTGGACCTTTGGAGGTCCAAGGCTTTACTATATCCACTCTAAGAGAGAGAGAGAGAGAGAGAGAGAGAGAGAGAGAGAGAGAGAGAGAGAGAGAGAGAGAGAGAGAGAGAGAGAGAGAGGGAGAGAGAGAGAGAGAGAGAGAGAGAGAGAGAGTTGGAAGGGACCTTCAGTAGTCCCTGACTCTTAAAAAGATTTTTTTTTAATCCCATTTATATCCCGCCCTTGTCCGAAGACTCAGGGAGGTTTACAATCTAAGAAGCACAAATCAATGTGCTTAGCAATAGCCTTCATTCTATGTATATGCCTGCTTATTAGGGCTTTGTCCCCCCCAGCGGCATTTTTACAAAGTCAGCTTATTGCCCCCAACAATCTGGGTTCTCATTTTACCTACCTCGGAAGGATGGAAGGCTGAGTCAACCTTGAGCCTGGTGGGATGCGAACCTGCACTAATTGCAGGCAGCTGGTGTTACTTAGGGAGGCATTAGCCCACTGCTCCACCAAGGCTCTTTTGCAGTGGTGTTATCATCTAATAACATTTGACAATAGAAATTTTATTATTATTATTTAAGAAGTAAGAGTGTTCTTTTACATTTTAATTACATAAATTATATTATATTTAGTATGCATTCTGCTACCCTCAGTTTCTTTCTCCTGATCCTTCTTCCTTTTTGGGAGGACACTACTAACGAACAACACCAAAGCCAAATACGGATCTTCTACTCCTCCATAGTGGCATTCATAATAAGCCAAGATGGTATCAAAACAACAACAAATATTATGATGTCATTGTGCAAAAAATGTGATTTAATACTTTTATCACAACTGACTCCAATAAGTCTATTTTGTTATTTGCTTCATGATGTCATGGACTGTGTGAGGGTGATGTCATTGGGGGAAAATATAAATCTATTGCAAGAAATGGATGCAAACTAATATTAACTACAGAGCTGTTGAACTGATTCTTCATGCAAGCAATATCTTATTTAATATTTTACAAAAGCAGATCTGTTGAGAGGAAAATGTCAAATGAATATGGAGGTTTCAAAAAAGATAGAATGAAATGAGATTAAGTAGCTAACATATAATAGATAATGGAAAGAGCAGAAGAATATAAGTGGGTTTAAACTTTTTGTTCTTTTTCTACAGAAAGGTCTTTGACAATGTAGATCATGCCAAAATGTTGAACATCCAATGATTAATGGATGTATCATAACACCTTATTAGTCTAAGAAACTTTACAGAGAACAAGAAGCTATTATGAGAACTGAGAGTAGCTTACAACAGAGAAGGTGTGAGAGAAGATACATATGGTTCCCTATTAAAAGAATGGCAGAATAGCAAAGGAGGACAGCTGGAATAAAAATTGGAAGTTGAAGAAAATAATTTAAAAGATGCAACTAAAACATTTTGTTAGCCATTTAAAATGATTTAGAAAAATTCATTATGAAGATAAAAAATGGAAAGTAAAAAAAATCGGACTTAATGTTCTTCTTTACTTCCTCTTCTACCACTTCAGGTATCGAGGGAGATACAAAGTTCTGATTCTTGCTGTTCATTGTTAATTGATGTCCTTGTATTGTGTCTTTGATATTGTCTGTTCATCTTCTTCTGGGTCTGCTTTGTGTTCTTTCACCTTCTTCTCCTTTTGTATATGCCTTAAAGTAACATCAACTGTATTGTTTAGTGAATTTACAGGTGATAAGGTGAAGAAGTGAAAGTGATATATTTGTTTTCTTCAACTGAAGAGTAAAGTTGGAGAGTATGTTGGGGAAGTAGAGAGGAACTTAATGCTAGGGAGAAAGTAATGTTCTACGTAGTGTTGCTATGAAATTTGGCCAAAATAAAGGCCAAGTACTCCCTTGAGGTGACGATAACAACAGAAAGCAAAGAGAGAGCAAAGAGTCTATGAATCCAGTTGAAAATTCCTTCCAATCAAAGTACTATTCACTAGTCTGCCAGCCTGCAATTGATCTCCTCTGTTGATAAAGCCTGAAGGACTTTTCTTCCTGGGATTTTCTACTTCAAAGCCAGCAGACTGAATTGCAGATAGAGAGAGCCAGGTGGGTTTCAGTTGCTCTGCTCTGTTTTCAGCTTAGAACATTTCTGCTCTAGTTATCTCAGGCACAGCAGTCATCACACTGTAGTCCCCCAAAGCACCAACCAATGAACCGCAATAAACAACATTGTCAGCCATTACAGTGGAGAGTACTTGGAACTTTGTCTAATTAGGCCTTCTGCCAGCCAGGTGAATGGGCTTCATCAAATGGCCAGTGAATCAGCCAAAGGATATATTTACCTCTTGCCAAACATTTAAACAAGGCAAAGTGAAATACCGTATGATGCTTAAGGTCAAAAAATGTATCTCCAACTTCTAAAACTTGTAACAAGAAAATCAAACTTTGTGGATGCCAACATAATGTGGTAATAAACACGGTATATATTTAACGTTTCACCTAGGGCATATTACATCTATTGTTTTATTGTGCTCTTTCCTCGACAAACATTCAGTCCTTTCAATGCTAAATTTAGCAGATTAAGTCAATTTATGCTGCATCTACTGTCAGACCCAGCTTTACTCTGAATGAAAAAAAAATGTTGAAATAAGAAACACAACTAACTGCACTGGTTATTGATTTGACTACATGCTATCAAGTCATTATTGAGTCATTCCCCCCCACACACACAATGATTAGCCCTATTGTGGTTGTTTGTCTACCAACAGTGTACGCATCACCACTGTAAATGAGTTCGTTCCTTTTTGTTGCTGGTTGTTCTTTTCTCTTTTCTTCCACATTTCCTACTATTAGAATCTTCTCCAGAGAGCAAAGCCTTTGCATAATGTCTCTGAAGCAGGATAATTTGAGTCTGTTCATTTGTGCCTCAAGTGAGAACTCAGGGTTGATTTGTTCAATGAGCCATTTGTTTGTTTTCTTGGTAGTCTATCCATGTTATTCTCAGGAGTTTTCTGCCATGCCACAGTTCAAAACCTGATTGATTTTTTAAAAATTGATTTATTAAAACTAGTTATTTCTTTCAAATGGCAAATGAGGTTGCAGTAAAAAAACAACAACGAAATATTTAAATATTCACTACTCTGTTAATGGATTGTGCTGAATGGACCTAGAATTCATCAGGATTTGGGCCAACTTAGCCTAGGTTTCATACATTTTTATTTGAGGAATAAAATGATAGGATATACCAGGGGTCAGCAACCTGAAACAGTGAAAGAGCCACTCGGAACCGGTTCCCTCACAAAAGGAAAAACTGGGAGCCGCAAAAAATGTGTGCACATGCGCATACATGCGCACATGTGCAGAACAGGGTTTGACTGAAGAGTGGAGCCAAGGCGAGATATGCACCTACCCTGCATATTTGAATTGATTGGTTGAACTTTTTTAGTCCCACTTTTTTGGGGGGGACTGCACATGGCAGAGGACTGGGAGCTGCAGGAGATGGAGCCGCGGGTTGCAGACCTGTGGGATATACAGATCATGGAGACTGGTTTCTTGTACAGATTTCTGCATATTTTATAAATCCCTTACCAATGAAAGATGAGAAAAAAATTGCTTCAGTTTTTGTCTGGCACGGAGCAATACGATGTTTGGATGATAATAACATCAGAAAAGCCCCAGAGTAGACTAATGTGTAGATTTTCATAATAAAATTTTTATTCTATTTTGGAAAATTGAGTAAGTAGCTTTTGAAAAGAAATATTTTCTTCTATATCAGATGGCTCCTTGACTGAGATAGTAATCTGGTTTGGTTTCTCCTATATCCTGGCTTCTACTCTCTCTCAGATGATTTACTGGGATCTATTTTATAAATCTGAATTTAATATGCCATTGTATTTGTTCATGTTGAAAAAACAGATCATGTTGAATCTGTTCTATTATACTGTAGGCAAGTTTTATTCTCACTTTGTGGTGCTCCTATATAATAATAATAATAATAATAATAATAATAATAATAATAATAATAATAATAATAATAATAATAATAATAATAATAATACAAAGACTGGACTGAGAGCCAGACTGGAGTGGGTCTCTTTTTGAGTTTATACACTAAATCAGTACAGTCAACATAAGAGTAAGTGTTTAAGGAAGCAAATCTGAGAGAGGCTAAGGTGCCATGTTGCTGATTTTTTCTTTCCCTGCAATGGGGAAGTTGTTTTGCCTGGTGCTATGGTTTCTACCCTCAACCCCACCATAGGAAAGTCTGCCAGCTGGGATCAATACACCATCCCAGATTATTACTGTGCTATAGTTTTGGACAGGTAGAGCTCCCTAAACCATAACTGTCTCGTCCAAATTAAAACATTTTGCAGATCTGAAACGTCAGTTTTCATTCTAATAGTTGCTGAGTGATAGAAAAAAAATCAAAGTAGTTAACTTTTTTCCTGACATTAACCATTCAGCCATTTCCAATTTGTTTGGTGCATAATCAAACCCCATATAACTCCAAAGATGAAACTTTGTGTAAGAAACAATTTTTGACTAGGAAGTAGATTCAATTGTTGATTGGGAAGCAGGCTGACCATCTGTTCTACTTTGCACCATTTAATCCAGGATCTGAAGCATGAGACCTGCCTGCAAGGTACAGTATGTGATCAAGAAAATAAGCCATATATCTGTAATCTTACCCACATGGTGATCTATATTGGATTTTAATGTTAATTATCAACATCATTTATAATTTTACATCTACCTTTAAAAATAGCCTGCAAATTTTAGACAAATCCATACCTTCATCTTTGTTTTTGCTGATAAGTTTTCTTTTTCCTGTCTTTCTCTTAGGAGGCAATATACAAATTGTCATCCTACCAGGAACATTTTTTTCTTTGTAACAGCAGTTTCAAACATGTTGCATACATATCAGCTCAAATGCACTTATGCCAGACATTCTGCTGAATGACAACGATGAGTATCCAAAGCACCACCGAGTGCATCTGCTTCTTTGCTTGGCCCATGGAGTCCCTTTTACTCTAACATCAAAAATTGGCAGTGGTACATCATACTGCCATGTTTTTCGATTTCTGTGAAACAGTCTCCATAAGATATAGGAGGCTTAGGCGATATAAATCTATTGCTGCCCTCAGCTTCAACTTTCTGTCCTTTAAAACATCAATATTGCATGATTAAAGTTCTATAACAAAATGACAGCTTTTTAGTGACACTGTTTTTATTTGCTTTTTTTAAAAAAAAAGCATGGGAGGCCAGGAACGAACTGAGCCTCTGTAGGCAAAACACATCTACTTTCCTCATTAAAATCCTACCTCACAGCCCGCAAAGTAAAATGACAATTTTTATCTTTCCCCACTCTCTGACCTCACCTCATTATGGGACATGATGTTTACATTTGTCAGAGGCCATGTTAATATTCAGCCGCTGGAGTAGATCAACATGGACAGGTATCATCAGAATCTCTGCCTTGGGTTGAAGAGGAGAAGCAGTCAAAGTCCTCTCTTGCTGCCCAGAGGCTATTAGAGCCTACAGTAGACGGGGAGAAAGAGGCTTCACCTTAATTCCAGTAAAATGGACTGGCTGTGAATTTGAAACTCTTTAAATTAAATAAAGTTGAACAAATCATGGCTTAATGCAAGATGTGAATTTTGTCATGTTTTTTTTCTCTGTTTTCTTCTGGATGTCCACATTGCTGTCCAAAGATTTCTGAGTGCTTATAACTGCATACAGTGGATGTAAAAATGGACTTTAAGAGCTCCAGCTAATCATGAATGTTCCCTTTTCCCAAAAAAATCAAAGAAAAGTATAATGTGTGAAAGTATACTTAATTTGATGGCTTCATTTCTGTTTCATGTATGCTAATATGTCCTTATTTGCATTTAGAAGAGAAATATAATGTAAAAAAATTGATCCATATGGAAGTTACACCTGATTACCCAGAACAATAACCAAAATGAATTTTTGGGGGGCAGTGCCCTCTTTGCACATGAAATGTTGCTTATTTCCCTTTAACACCAAACAGTTTATTTATTTATTAAATTTATATGCCGCTCATCTCACTATCAGGTGACCATGGGTGGCTTACAATGCTTAAATACAATTCTTAAATATATACTAGATATCTCATTCTATTTCTTAATCAGAATTTTTTTCTTGGACTTAGATTTTCAACACAAATCTTTTCATTTTGCCACTATTGCAAACAAATCTTTTGTTAAAATGGGCCTCTCTTGTTTATTCCTTTTTCTTCCAACATACCTGATCAACCATTCATCTGTCCTTGTATTATAAACCAGAAATCTGGCAAACTATTCTTCAATTTGTCAAAAGTTCTCAAAAGAGGGCTGTTGATTCTGTATTTTACCCTTCCCTCACTTTTATTTTGCATTAGCATCTGTTTTGCTTATTTAAGGCAACTATGACTTTATAACCTTTTTAGAAAGATCTTTTATTTTTAGCTATGTGAGATTTTGTAGTACTTTAAACAGGCTCTTCACTATGGCTCATTTTCAGTCTGAATCATTTTATAGCTTCAACTGAGATCCATATTTGTGTTACATTGGCATTCCTGCTATTTTTTATAATCTACCACTGTGTTTATATCATATGTTTAGCTATATAAGTATTAGTTGCGTTGTCTATCTCTGCAGAAAAAAATACCACACTGTTGCTTTTTTAAAGAACTCTGAAACGTATGAGTTGCTACAGATCTAATTGCTCAATTTCCCATAATATATTCTAATTGCTCACTCATGGTTTCTTTTGCCTTGATAACATGTCTGTTTCTTCCAACTTTTAAAAATACAGTTATAGCCTCCTAATCCATCCCCTCAATTTATTTTTTTCTTTTTTAAAATAATATAAATTAGTCATATCAGCAAAGAATTGTGAGACAATCTTTTGATTATTGATGTGATATTTCTTTTAGGGTTCTGTTCTCTAAGCAATTTCATACCATGATCCATTATGATAGAAAATCATAGAATGTTCTTGCAAATCATCCTTGAGAGGTTATTATAAATCACATTCATGTCAGAAGCACTGAGGCACTTCTGAGTTGAAAGGATTAGTTGGTGACATCACCGTTGCCCAGGGGCTGAGATGTTTGGGACTCCTTTCATGACCCTGGCAGGACCTGGAGTGAAAGACAGGAACTCACCCCACCCCACAGCAGCACTTGGGTCTCGAATGCAAGCTTGCTCCTTGTCAAGCAAGTGTATTCACCATGGGAGCCACCATATTGGTAACTGCCCCAAATCCTCCCCAACAAAATAAAATTGGTAAGCATGGATGCACGTACACCTTCCAATGCACAAAGCATGTTAACCATACAAGGTTAAACTTCAGATGCAGGTTTTAGACTCTTTCCAAAGAAACTTCCCAGTGATTGTTTAGACTTTGGAAATTTAAACATTTCCATACTGTGCCCATCTAGAAGCATTTTTATAATTTTGTATTATCAATTATCAGTTTGCCTGTTTTCCATGTTATAAGCTATGTGGAAAACTTTTCATGAACTATTGGAGCTGCATTCAAAAGTTTAGAGAAGCAGGTACTAGAACGTAAATTTATTGAGTGTAGGTCTAATCTTAAACATTTTACTGATTCCCCTCCTAGTTGAGAATCTCTTATTGTTTTTCATTTGGCCTTGCAGTCCCTTCTTGCTTTCCTTCTTCAACTTTTCCCCAACTAATTCCATCTTTCTACTGTATATTTTTCATGGATATCTTGTTTCTTGAAATAACTCAGCCTATTTTTTTCTGCCCTTTACCTTTAGACCTGCTTTCTAGAATTTCTTTATGTGACAATTTCTCTTGATTTTTGTAGGCATATTTCAAAATTAAAATATTTTAGATTTAAATGTTTTAAATATATGTTGCATAGATCTGCAAATGACAGCATTCAGCTGCATCTTTCTGAGCTTGGAACCCAAATAGGCTCAACCTTGGTTATGAATTGAATAGAGGACCACTCATCCAGTGCATTGCAGAGTTGAGTGGAAACAAACAAACAAATATTAAAAGAAAACAAAGGCAAACTACTTCAGAATTTTGTCATACTATGAAAACTGCATATATGTAGTCATCAGTAGCTAAACTCAACTGTATTTTTATTTTAAAACAATGGAATGGGATGGAATGAGATGGAATGGAATGGAACAGAACAACTAGCTATATAATTCATTGAGATAAGTCACAATTCTGTTAAATATACAACTATATATAATGTCACATTGGGTTTTTAAACATTCCTGTCAAAAACACACACCCAGAACTGTGTTCTAAACTAAATCTTGTGTCCTATATTAAATCACCTTGGCAATTCCTTAACAATTAAGTAACATTTTTCACTGTTTGAAAAAGACAACTTCATAGCTAAAAAGTATGAATATACACCATGCAGAAGATCCAGAAGAAAGTGAAATCATATGAAATTAAAGATATATATCTATAGTGCATTAAGAAAACCAAGATCATGGCATCCGGCCCTCTCAATACCTGGCAAAGAGATGGGGAAGAAATGGAGGTAGTGACAGATTTTATTTTCCTGGGCTCCAAGATCACCGCAGATGGGGACTGCAGCCAAGTAATTAAAAGATGCTTGCTCCTAGGGAGGAAAGCCATGGCAAATCTAGACAGCACACTAAAAAGCAGAAAGATCACCCTGCCAACAAAAGTGTGTATAGTCAAGGCTATGGTCTTCCCAGTTGCAATGTATGGATGTGAAAGTTGGACCATAAGAAAGGCTGAGCGCCAAGGAATTTTGGCCTTTGAACTATGGTGCTGAAGAAGACTCCTGTGAGTCCCTTGGACTGCAAGGCGATCAAATCGGTCAGTCCTAGAGGGGATCAACCCTGACTGCTCTTTAGAAGGCCAGATCCTGAAGTTGAAACTCAAATACTTTGGCCACCTAATGAGAAGGAGGGACTCACTGGAGAAGAGCCTAATGCTGGGAAAGATTGAGGGCAAGAGAAGAAGGGGACAACTGAAGCAGTAGGTGTGAGGTTAAATGGACTCCAGAAGATGGTAGAGGACAGGAAGGCCTGGAGGAATGTTGTCCATGGGGTTGTGATGGGTTGGACATGACTTCGCAGCTAACAACAATTTATAGGTGTGCCATTTTTGAAATAACAACAAAAGATTATTAGATAGGAATTTTCTATAATATAAAAAGGTTACTCAATATAAAGGCAGATAAAAATTAATAATGATTAACATTTTTATATTTTTTAAAAAAGCAATTGAATCTTACAGAATTAATTTTCTCATGTTATAACAGCAGCAAATATATTTTATTATAGCAACAAATATACTATATATTTATTACTGCAGGAGCAAATATATTTGCAACCCCAAAGAATTCCAGAATAAGTCTTTCCTACAGTATAGAAAAAACTCACACCTATTAAATCACCTGATTCACACATCACACTAAGTCATAGCTGCTGAATGATGATTTGCTGAATGAACCACAGCTGTTCCTTTCAACAATATATTTGCAATATATATGCAAATTAGACTTTGCAGAAGTGGTAGGGTCAATATCAGTGCTATGTCTAGGATAGATATTATGACTGAGATGTGAGCAGCAAATGTGGTTTTATTGTGACAGCTCAGTGCTTCCAATAATAATTTTTAAAATAGAAAGATGGACAGACTAATATATCTTATTCTCATTTGGTCATCTGGCATATAGTATGCCAAATAATGGTAAAGAAATAAATTGGGTCTTTTTTCATAACTTTTTTGCAGAAATTGTTGGTCATATTCTGAGATGTAAAACTAACAATCTCCACAAAAAAACTTTTTGGGGAAATATGGACGTAAGAGGGGAAAAAATCACCTACTTCATTGTAAACACCTATTGGGGAGGAAAGAAAGTGTACTGATAGGGTAGTCAGGCCATCATCAATCACTTCCAGAAAGCATCTTCCACTCTGTCCCCCAGCCTCACAAATCTGGCAGACTACTAATATGTTACTGCATAGGAGGAAAAAAAAATCATAGTGAGAAAAATGTGAATATTGAGAAATGTTCTCTCGTGATATTAGAGTTCAGGATCATCCAGCAAGATAATTTGAGATAAAAGGCAGTATTTTTCCATATTAGATTCATTGCTGTAGAAATGATGATCCTCTCCATTCCCCCCAAAAATTTAGATGTTAAAAGTTAGATGTTATGTTCAGCATCATACTAGCAGGTATCTCCATATCACATGGCAACAACTCTAAGGAAGATTAATGGTGGGTTCACATAACAAATGAAACCGTAAGCTATTCAGCTGATTATTTTATGTTTCAGTGGATTGAGTAAATCAAAGTAAAGTTAAATAATAGATGTATCATGTTTATAAAATCAATGTTTCTAAATGTTTTATTGCATCTATTTCTTAACATGTAAATGTAATAATACTGGAGAATGAATAGCTTCTGTTATGAGCTAGTATTTTCTGTTTACAAAACTTCATTGAATACTCCCTAAATGGAATGCATAATACAGTATCTTAGTGACTGATCTTCACCCTAGTTTGGCTTAGTTGTCTTGTTAATGATCCCCCAAATTCTGTTGTCAAGAAATTTCAGACTGATCACTTCAAATGCTAGGGAAGCACAAAAAATGTCTAAATATGTGATAAAGTTTGCTTTGTAAGGAAATAAAAACCATCGTGTTAAGGTAATCCCCAAATCTTTCCTTTAACATTTGCTTTCTGCTCTGGCAATTTGAAAAGAAAAAGCAACATGATGGCACAGCAAGAATCTATTTGGACTTTAAAATGTTCATCTTATTCTGGATGCAAAATGTGTAGCCACACTGAGTAATTTTCTTTAATGTGCTTACTTTAACAGATTTTTTTAAAAGACCGATGTTTGTGTAGAAATTCACATCCTGAATAAATCTAGCATTGTCTTCAAAGCCTGCTGAGTAAACCACTCAGCATTACCTGAACTCATTGCAACTCCAACCTTCAAAACAACAAAATACTCTAGTTCATGAAAAGACCTGAATACTGATTTTGAAAAGATTATATTGAAGGAATAGAGGTAGTTGGGTTTTGTATAATGTTGTGAGCCAGAAATTTTGATTGCACCAGTGGCTTTATTTTTATTTTATTTACTATAATTTGCCACTGTGACTTAATGTATCCACAAATTGCATAAATAGGAAGGAACCTTTAGAACATGCAATACAACATTTATATCCATAAAAGCAATGCATACTGCAAACTTTCATTGTTTTTTCCCTTTGTGCATATATTTTTAAAATCTGTATATCTACATATCTACAATATATATCCACATCCACATCTACCTACCTAGAAGTACTGTATTGTAGATAGACAGAAACCAAGAGACTCATAAACTTAAGACAAGCCTTCTAATTTATACCTCAGGGCCAATCAATATTTCATTGCTTAGAATTTCTCTTGTTGCATCTCACTTTTGGTAACCCAGGATCATGTGGCTAGATATCACACATGTAGATAGGAAGAGAGGCTGTGTTCTTTTTGGAGTCAGGAGATGGGATTGTTTCAGCTGGACTAAGCCTATTCAAAGTTTAATATATCTTACTCCTTGTTTTCCTGACAGTATGCTAATAATATTTGTGAAAGCAGGGTCTGAGAGTTCCACACAGCCCATGGATTGCAAATTGACCAACTTGAGTATACAAGATTACCAGTGAAACTTATTGAAGTCAGTAAGAAAAAAATCAGTATTGCCATGTGTAGGATGGCAGTGTTATCCATCCTGTACCCTCAGATGTTGGTATATCTATTTAGAAACAAGGTTAAGGGGTGTTTTTTAATGATACTTCATCCTTTTTAGATTAATTGCAGTTTAAACAAGACATGATTTGTTTCAGTTTTTCAAACTGATGGTTTTCATGAAATAGCTACCAGAGTTTCCAGCTAGCATAGAAATTCTGAGGGTTGTAGCCCCAACACATCAGGAAGGCACCTAACTGTGGAAGGCTGATCTAAGATATATATATCAAGGAAATAGTCAGGGTGATCTATTGATGGAATGACATAAGGCATCACTGTATGATATATTCATTAAAGAAATTACTAGGGCAGTGAAAAAACACATTTTCATTAGAAAGCATTAAAAATGTTCTTAGAAATAAAGTTTTTTCTTTCCTTCCCATCCTGTAAGCATCTCAGACAATTAAAAATAAAGTTTCAAATTACTTCATATTCTGTGGAAAACACATTTTTGTTGTTGGAAAACATTTTTTTCTTTTGTCCTTATTTTAAGCACTTTCTGCCTAATAGGCTTCACAAATTTGTCTCTTCTGGTTCTTATCATTTTCTCATTCTTCTATTTGCAATTTTCAGGAAGATGAAGACCCCCAAAGACTAAATGTTATGATAGAAATGTTTAGCAGAATCTGAATATTGCTGAGGGCATTGTTTCTCAAACTTACCAACTACAATTCCCAGAATTGCTCAGCCACCCATGTTGAAGTCTATACATTTTAAAATTGGCAAGGTTGAGAAATACTGGAGGAGAGCAATCCATTCACATTTCCTTGATACCATAAATCCCTATTTAGATTACAAGAAGTATTTTTGTTGCAGTCTGAACTCACTGAAGACAAAACTAGAGCACTTATGCATCTTCAGCAGTTCTAGCAGCAAATATTTTCTTTTTCTTTTATTAAAGAGTTTTACAAAAACAAAATTTTACAATAAATCCCCAAATCCCTCCCACCCCAAACCCGCCCACTTCCCCTCCCACTTCCCAGAGCTAAATACAGGATTATAGTTACAATAATCATATTCTAAATAAAAATTATGCATAATATACAATTAACCAAATTCACAATGTGCTTTAACTCCCCTTTAACATAACTACAAACAATGTACCAATAACAATATCCCACTAAAATCTACTCATAAGCTAAATGGAACTTTTTAGTCCCATATTTGTTCTGAATATAATTTATCCATCTCCTCCAAACTGAAATATATCTTTCCTGTGAATGATCTTTCAAATAAGCAGAAATCTTAGACATTTCTGCAAGATTCGAAACTTTAAACACCCATTCTTCTATAGTGGGCAAACTATCCTTCTTCCAATATTGTCCCACCAGTAACCGTGCTGCTGTTATCATGTTCAACATCAAGTTAGTTTCTTTAACATCACAATCTACAACAATACCCAATAAAAACAATTGCGGAGAAAACTTTATCTTTCTCTTAAAAATCTTTTGAATGTTCCACCAAATTTTAATCCAAAAAGCTTTTATATTTCTACAAGGCCACCACATGTGAAAATAGGTAGCTTCTAAACTACCACATCTCCAACATTTAGACTGTAAATTAGGATACATGTTGGACAACTTCTTGGGATCCAGATGCCATCTATAAAACATTTTATAAAACTTTTCTCTTAAATTTTGAGCCTGAGTAAATTTAACATTTCTGACCCAAATTATCTCCCAGGTGTCCAACGAAATTGATTCCTGAATATTTTGTGCCCACTTTATCATACAGTCTTTAACCAGTTCCGTTTCCGAATCCAATTCAATTAAAGCATTATATATCCTCTTTATATGTGCACAATTTAAATCTCTAATTTGTTTTACTAAATTTTGATCTGTAATTGTGATGCCAACCTTTTGATCTGACTTCCACCTAGCTTTCAATTGGGTATATTGAAACCAAGAGTAACTTATGTTTTCTTGTCTTAACTCCTCTAATGATTTAAGTTGCCAATCATTTCCTCGCAATCTAAGTAGTTCCTTATAAGAAACCATATCCATACTCACTCCCATAGATACGCCCTCTATCACGTGTCCAGGAATTCCCCAAATCGGTATTTTATAATTTAACTTATAATAATATTTTTTCCAGACACGCAATAAAGCACTTCTAAGAATATGGGATTTAAAAGCCCTGTCCACCTTCTTATCGTAGAGCAAGTATGTGTGCCATCCATATACCAAATCCCATCCCTCAAGATGAAGTATTCTCTTGTTAGTTAAATTAAGCCAATCACTAACCCACGTCAAGGCAACCGCATCATAATACAATTTCAAATTCGGCGCTTTGAGTCCCCCAAATAAATTTGTTAATACCCTTCTGCCATTGATCAAGGTTGGCATCCTTTTTCAATATAGGTATCATTTGAAACAAAAAGAGAAACTTTGGTAGAACATTCATTTTAACAACTGCAATTCTTCCCAGCAATTATAATTGTATTTTTTTCCAATTATTTAAGTCCCTTTGTACCTTCAACCATAGTGTTTCATAATTATTCTTATACAATTTTACATTTGAGGCTGCAATATATACTCCTAAATATTTAACCTTCTTCACTATTTCAAAACCTGTTAATTTAGATAACATATCCCTTTCACTCGTAGATAAGTTCTTAGATAATATCTTAGTCTTATTACTATTCACCTTAAACCCAGAAACCTTACCATACTGAGTTATAATTTCCATCAAATCTATAACCGACTGTAACGGTTGGGATACTGTCACAACCAAGTCATCAGCAAAAGCTCTCAATCTATAATCATTCTGTTTTATTTTAATTCCCTTTATCATAGAGGACTCTCGAATTTTGATTAATAAAATCTCTAATGTTAAAACAAACAATAATGGTGATAGGGCAAATATTTTCAATAATAAAAAATAACAGTTTTTTTAAATGGTATCCCTTTGTCTTTTTTAGTTTTAAATTATTCTTAAATGTTGTTTCTTTATTATTTATATTATTTATAGTTACTTCCCTTTCCTTGTCTTCTAGCCTTTTCTTTGAGAAAAGAGCTTTGAGTGTAGTATTAGACTGGCATGTGAATAAATAAATAAGAATTAAATCAGTCATACACTTAAAACATCAGATGTTTTAAATGAAAAATATAGCATACTCTCTGATTTAGGGATCTCCAACCTCCAGTATGTCGACTGGCACCAGGCCACAGCATACCAGCAACGAGGCCACACAAACAAGCAAAGCCCCCTCCATAGGATTAAAGCAGCACACGAAACCACGCCCCCTCTCTTCCATGAAAAATCTTTCTCCACGGAACCAGTCCCTTGTGCCCATAAACGGAGGGGGGGGGGTGTTGCTCTAACTGATTGAAGAAGCTTCCTGTTCTAATCATGTTTTTTCCTCAAGTGATGAATATCCTTAATGAATAAATTATATTTGGCAATACTCATTATTGTTTTAGAATTGCTGGTACATTGTATTGACTGAGACAATTTTGCAGTAACCCTTTTCATCAGAATTTCACCTTTCCATTAAATCATTATTTCCCTTGTGAATACCTGTTCTAGCAAGAAAAGCTACAATACTGAGGAAGAGGACAATAATTTATATGTTTCCAAATTTCCAAGTAATTTTGTATTGCTAAATTGTTAAAAAAACTCATGAATTGTGTTTCATATGGTTAATTTATTATATGGATAAGCACCTTAAATTCCAGACCATTCCCCAACTATAAATTCCTCAAAGTGTCCCAGCATAGATTTGTGTCTTTGTAAGGCAAGATAATAAAAATGGTAGCTTGGATTATTAATGTGGATTGAAAAACATAGCAAATTCTACAGACATGTAAACCCCCCCCAAAGAAAAGAAAGCATTATATATATATATATATATATATATATATATATATATATATATATATATATATATATATATATATATATATATATATACACACATACATGTGTGTGTGTGTGTGTGTGTGTGTGTAAATTATTCATATATATATATATGTTAAATGTTTGTTAAGCATTCAGAATACACTTGCTTAGTCCCAGATACAGGACAAATCTTATTTCCTGTTTCAGCCTAGCCCAAGGCCATCCATAGGCAGTAGCCAAAGCAGTGGCAGCTCATATTTGTGTAAATTTTTTAGCAATCTTTATTAGCAATTTGAATAATTTACACACACACACACACACACACACACACACACACACACACACATATATATATATATATATACAGAGAGAGAGAGAGAGAGAGAGAGAGATGTGTGAAATACTAAAATCCTTTTCCTTTACAGGCAAGATATATCCACTATCAAGCTGCATGTTATGTAGTGCATCCATTGTGCATTTTTTGTCAGTCCAAAGCACAAAGGTATCACAGAGAAATCCAATTGAGTTCAATGTTTTATTTGTTCACACCTAATGGACAAAATATTGACAAACTAAATCTATAATTCTCCATCCTGATAGATGTATCCTGAGAAATTCAGGATGTGGCTAATTTGAATCTCCCCCGCACAGAACACACACCCAGCTCTGTCTTGCACAATATCTTTGGGCTCCTCGCTGATGGAATGTGCACCTCTTCCCTGAGAAAGTTCTGTGCTGCCAAGAATCCTGTCCACTGCTTCTCCAAATGCACATTCCACCATACAACTTTAAATAAGTGAGAGGGTGGAAAGATGAATGGGGCAATAATGGGAGAGGAAATGGTCTTAGCATGTAAGAGTACCCAAGCAAGTTCATTAACTTTTATTAGATATGTCCCTTCCCTGCAGTTATATATATTACAATATGTTTGCTATGAACATTCCAGAGAGATAATCAGATTTTTGAGGAAAAAAATCACATCACTTTTTTTTAAAAAATCACATCAAAATGAAGCAGGAATCCCTGCAGAGATTGACCTCATTTATATTTATTGAAAGAAAGAAGCTGTATCTGTTCATCCATTCATGAGAAAACTGTCAAGCGTGCACCTCTTTTTAATAGGTGAATGTGCACAACTATATTAAAGGAGTAGATTTTTCTTTCTACCAGAAATATATATGTGGGATCATCAGATAAAGACTAGAATTAGTCCAGCACTATTATATCTTTTAAAAATGGGTTTTTAGGATTGAACATTATTGTAGGATTGAAGAATTATTTCATAGAAAAAGATCACTAGTTGCTGTTTAAAAATGAAAAAAGTGAACACATTTATACTCTTGTGAGTATAAAGTGCCATATGGGCTTTTTAAAAGAGAAAGGTCTGCTAATGAAGCCTTTCTCAAACAAAGCCATCTGTTAGTACGCACAATATGACAGTTCATAAAACAGGACATGATTTTAGCAGGAATGGGCTGTATATATTCTGGCTAGGAAGCCAAAAATAAATGGCAGAAGTTTGGGAATATTTTGGCAATTTAAATGGAAAAATAAATGACATATTCACCAAATGATTGGGATGCATTAAACTCTACTTCTTAAACCAGAAAGATATTTTGGCTTTAGAATTTTAAAGTTTACAGATTGGGAGATGAACAATGGTTGAGGATTAATTTACAATCTCCTTATAGCATAACAGTCATAGGTGTACTGGAAGACCCTGTTCCTTATGTTTGTATCCAGAAGCCAACAAGCAGAAATTATCTCTAATCCTAAACTGGTCCAGTGATTGTCTTTGATTTATTTTGACAATCTTAAAAAAAAGCTTGCCAAAACTTCCAAATATTGCATCAGTATTTTTTTCTTTATTAATCTGAACATCTGTATTTTTTCATATTTTGAAACACAATCCATTAGCCTTCCTTAGCTGTCTGAAAATAATTTTCCTTCCTTTACTGGTAAAACAATTCAAATGCCTTACATGCATTTTTCCATGTACATTATGTTTCCTAAATATATGAAATCAAAATAGTCTTTGAATTGCAATGTACTTTGAAGGGTGACATTAAAGGGGGATTCCTCCATTTATTTGTCTTGGAAATTAGTACAATTATTTCAGGGAAGAAATAAGATAAATTTTAAGATAAGTACAGTATTGACAATTCCAAATAAGCTGCCCCTTTTCTCTCTCTCTCTCACACACACACACACAAAGAGAGAGAGAGAGAGAGAGAGAGAGAGAGAGAGAGAGAGAGAGAGAGAGAGAGAGAGAGAGAGAGAGAGAGAGAAAACAAAGACACAGAAACAATAAAGATACATGCAACATCAAGCATGTCATTTCCATTTGAGCTCAGTTAATTGACCATTGGTCCCATTATTTGCTGTATTTTGGCTGTGGGCTCTACAACATGACCCTGAGGTCCAGCTCTAATTATTTAATTATCCATATTTTTTATTTGATTTCTATAGCTGTCCATCTCGGCAAATGACTCTGAGAGTCTGACAATTCAAAGCATTCAACAGCAACCCATAGAACAAATAAGGGCAAGAATTATTTACTATGTGCATCTGTTTCCTTTGCTTCACAAACATGTAAAGAACAGAAAAACATGATCATACCGGTAGCTGTTTCTAGAAATTGAAGATGACAGGCAGAAAAACTGTAAAAACTTCTCTTGCTGACAAATAATAATCCATGCAGAAGATATTGCCATGCAAAGGCCAAGAGCTAAATGTTTGCGTTGGATATTGTGATGCAAGAGTGCAATCACAGCATTAATATGTGACATCATTTTGAATATGTCAGCATTTTAATGTTTTTGGTGTTACAATATCACTAGTAGCTAAATGAAACGTTAGTATTAATAATAATAATAGCAAAGATGTAATGGTTCAGACAATTAGATTCCACATTTAAGATTAAGACATTATGTACAAATAATATCTAATTTTGCTTTTTAAAAATGCAAATCACCCAGAGTTAACTGGAGTTAGGCTGCCTCTAACTCATTTTTTTAAAAAAAAAATCAAATCAAATGTACCTCTCATTCTTATGCATTAACTCTTTTTAATTTAAAAAACCCACCTTGATATCTCTTATATAAAAATTATGACCCAACTAAAACAACACCTCTGCCCCTGATTTTAATCTCATCTCTGATTGTTCATCTGGTAACAAATTGAAGCTCTCTAACTCCATAAATGTGAAAAAAAAATTTTTTTTGAAATGTTGCGTGGAACAATAGAAACAATAAAACACTAAATTTAGTTAATAGGATATCTACATTTATAAACAGTTGCCACCAAATATTTCCCACTTTAATCCCATAATCAGGATTCACACCAATAAATAACAGGAAAAAGGTTATATTTGTCAGAGGTTACATATTTCAGAGATCTAAATTCCTAAATCTCCAAAATAGTACATTTTTAGCCTTATTAGCTCCAAACCCCTGGGAAATATCCTGGTGCATAAATCCTCTTTCAAAATAATTCCATCCTTACAGAAGAGTATGAACAAATCCAAAGCTTTGGTGAACTGAGCTTTTTTTAGTTTTTTGGCTAAGATCAAGTGATTGAAATCTTATTGGTACAATTTCCACTATTATTCAGCCAACCCAATTCTAAATTATATGCCAATTTTGTATCAAACATTCAATATGTACACATCTTTTACAATGATTCACAGGGCTTACCACACCATCCCCATTTATTTATTTATTTTGTCTTTCTCCTCCCTGAGCTACTGATGTGCACATTTTACAAAACATTGAAAAAAGTACAAAGCCAGCTGGGAGACCTTGGACCAGTCACCCTCTGGTCGGCGACAAAAACTTTGAAAGAAAACTTCAGGAACCTATCCAGACCGTCACCAATCTGTGCTGACTCAAAGGCACAAAAACAAAACAAAAGAATTTGTGGGTAAAAATAAAATAATTACTAGACAAGTAAAATAATTACTTGTACTTTAGTTTTATATGAGGATCCTTATTTTATAATAAATATAAATATAAATAAACCTACTTAGATTTATTCCATTGAAACTTCACATTTCTTTGTAGTAGTTTTACAACATGCCCTGTGTGCATGTTAGAAGCACCTTTAATTGGTTTTGTTGAATACTAACAAAGAAAAATTCTTGCTGTTGTTTCAGACATTAAATAATACTCCAGTCTACCTAATGTCTTGATTATTTTTTTTAAAGAATTTTCAATTGTTTTAAAATCCCCACATGCTTTAGCTTTAGCTACTGTATAAACAATTGTTTCAATTGTTTATGTTAATTGGACAGGGGTCTCTCTCTCTCTCTCTCTCTCTCTCTCTCTCTCTCTCACACACACACACACACACACACACACACACACACACAAACACACACATCAGGGAAGGAAAAACCCCACCCTGATTAGTATTACTTTCAAGCTGAAATATCCAGATGGATTTTGGTGTACTTCAGCGTATAAGAGAATTTCTTCTCATTTTGAACAGCTTTTTCATGATAGGAAAGAAAAAGAAAACAATAAAAAGAATGAGTTTTGGGGGAAATATTTAAAATATTAGGTTAATTGGAATCTAGTACATAAAAACAACCTAGAGATCAACACCAAATCATCCAACTTCAGATTGTTTTTAATCTGTGGGCATATTCCATGTAGGCATAAAAGATTTTATGAATCTTCATAGGAAATGAACACTTTTATAGAGCTGTACTCCTCTCCTTGGGATTTGTTTCCAGGTATTGGAATATCATATTAATCTGGCTGTGTTTTTGATGTTGTGAATATGTGGTGAACTTTGAATGAAGAGAGAGAGAAAAGTAGATTTGGGGACTTATATCAGTGCCTATTTAAAACGTACTGTATGTTAGAAGAAAATTTAGATACAGATTTAGTTCAAAGAAGACAGAGCAACTGCTCAGAATTCAACAGCAAAACAGACAGTTTAGTAGTCAAAGGTGGTCACTATTTGAGAGACAGGAACAGGATAATATTTATAGGAAAGACTGTTTTTTTGTCTGAGAAGCATGCAGACATGTCAGCTGGTGTTTTTGCATGTTTGTGTGTGTGTGTGTGTGTGTGTATGTGTGTACGCACACACATGCAGGGTCCAGTAGGGAAGAAATGCAGTTTTCTCACTCTGTGACGTATGATAATTTTTTCTCTTTTGTGTGCCTAGGTATTGGTTTTGGGGTGATGGATCTGGGGTCAGGAAAATCATATTTTAAAAGTAAAAAGATTTCTATATCTTGCAAGGATTTTCTTTGGTTATGATCGAATTGATATTTGCCAATTTTCTAATGGGAAATGTGCTTAATGAGTTTCAACCTATGGGTCAATATAAACTCTGGCCTTTTGATTTATTGTTTGTGACTTCACTGACAGATCAGAAGTGTTGAGATTTTAGGGGGGAATTCTTAGCATAAACCAATTTTTCCTTTCTATTCCAGGATTTTACACCATAACCCCCACCCACCGCAAGCCAATTAGTTACTTTCTAATTTATACCTCTTTCAGCAATGCTCTCTCTGATGAAAGGAAATACTTAGGCATGCTTCTGGCAAGCAGGCTGGCATCTTCACCGAAACAACAATGTAGACAGACACATCAGATACACAACTCCTCTTTTAGTATTGCCTTTCAGCTGTGTCCTTGGGATCCTGGGTCAGTGTATTAATTATTTTTTTATTTTATTTTAATTCCATTTATATCCCGCCCTTCTCTGAAGACTCAGGGCGGCTTACAAACTTAGCAGTAGCCTTCATTCTATGTATATGCCTGCTTATTAGGGCTTTCACACACACACACCCAAGCGGCATTATTACAAAGTCAGCTTAATTGCCCCCAACAATTTGGGTCCTCAGATTGTTATAATTATAATGCAGTAGGCCTGTAAATATGCATCACTGAATCTTATGGTGAAACTCAACAATATGTTTAATAAAAAAATATGTGGCTTCATCTTCTCACTTTATGTAATTACAGATACAGGAACAATATTACTCTTTCACCTTGTGTCACCTCCACTGCTTTATGCAGCTCTACCTACTGGTGCCAATAGAAAAAGTAAAATAAATATCTCTGCCTTAGCCAAACTTGAAAGAGCTTCATGTCTGGCAAGAGCTTATAGGTTTTCTGAGATATATTGAAGAGTCTATTGGACCATTAAGAGACATGCTAGAGGCTACAGACCAAAGAGCACATAGAATTTAGACAAAAAGCAGGGAGGACTAGTAGAAAACTGAATGTGGTTTAATTGAAATGTATGTATATGTTTGCCTCTTATATAATCATTAATATTCCACCTTTTTTCACTTACAATGTTAAAAAGGTGACAACAATTTTTGGAAATGTTCTGGATCTATCTCCAGACTTCAGGAATAGGGACTAATATGGGGCCTTAAATTGTAAACAATTTGCTTAGCTCCAATTTAGCAAATGGAAGGGGAAAAAAACTTTACCCGGGTCTTCCCATAAATAGGACTGAAAAGAATAATATTAAAATGTTGGATTATCTTCATTGGGATTCTACAGTGTGGCATTTTGTTTTTCATTTTGATTTCCCCATTTTGGCAAGGTTTGCTCTGGTCAGAGAACTCCTGTTATTATCAACCGCCTTTACTGCTGTATTTGTAGCTGTGGGTATTAAGAACAGAGACGAATGTTAAAAAAATATATTTTCCCATTTGCTTGGACTGAAGGAAATGATGAACATTATGTTTGTGCTTCCCCATGGAAAAGATGATATTTAGAGAGCTTTCAATGTAATAAGAGGAGGAGGTTAGCAATTCCCTTAGTAGAACTCAGAAACCTATAAAACCAAAAAATAAATCATTAAAAGAAAGAGAGAGGTTTTCCTTTGCCCGATTTCTTGAGCTGCAGCTATCCAGCTGATTTCAGAAGAAATTAAAGAACAGCTGCAAAGAAGACAGCATTTCATTTCTTAGAAGAATTCATTGTTGAGTGCCCAACATTTCACAATAATTATCTTATATTTTATTGGTTTCTTTTCATTTCACTATGGTCCCTTCATTCCACTAAAACTGTTATAATGCCCTCTCCTATAAGAGTCTAACCATTCTGACCACTTTCATTTCTACCCATGCCTTTTTTCTTCATTTTTAAGCTGCCAAGCTGTCAAAAGCTAGCAGCTGTAGGCAACAGGGCATGATTGTCAGGAACATTCTCCATTTTTCTGAATGGACCTTCTTATTAAGGTATGTATTTAGAAGTTAAGTCCATTTCTTTCTTTTTTCATAAAAGTTTTATTAATTTTTTAAAATTACAGTCTTTAGTACTTAGTAAAGAACACGTCTGGGTTCAAATATTTAACATTAACTTTTTCAGTATAAATCTGTTCTATTCTACACAATCCAGTATTTTTTCCCTGATCCATATTTTTTTCCATTTTCCCTTCATTACCCCTTTACAATTTTTGGTACTGTTAATGTATACAAAGTTAGATATAAGCATCTTCATCATATTTTACTAATATACAAATAATAATATCAATTTATAAATCAATAATGTCAATTCATTTGTCAATATTCTGTTTTTCGTGCTCTTGTTTTGATTTCCCATCAATATTTAAAATATCCTTATCAGTTATAATTTTCTCAATATTAATTACATTTATATAGCTGGAAGTTTTTTCAAATCAATCCTTCTCTTATCTTCATATTTCCCATATCGAAAAAGAGGAAAAAAAATGCTATCTTAATTCTAAATCATATCTTTCATTGTAAAAGTCTAATTATATCTAAAAGTCTTCTTTTAATCTTATTTAAAAGAATATTTAAACATATAATGCCCTCTCTAGAAAGTGAAGTCTTCTGTTTTTTAAATCTGACTTTCGCTTTCTTTCTTTGCCAAGTCACTTTCCAAGCCAGGACAATTAGATCACCCAGTAATTTTCTTTCCATTTTTGGGAAAATTGCTTGGCATGAGGAAAACAATTCTCAATATTCTCACCCAGTTCCAGAAATGCTGTTTACAATGTATTAGTGTTTTTTCCCCTCTTTGGTTGTCAGTAGCTAATGGCTGGCCACAGGAATGTAGCCGGTCTTTCCCCTGCCAGGTTTGAGGGCTTTCCTTGGATTGAACAGAAAGACCGCCATATTTTTGTGATCGACAACCCCTCCTGTCCATAGCCTCTTCAGGGTGGTTTTACGCCCTTTTTAGGGCCCCCAGCAAGGTGAAATCAGGCATGGAAGACAGAGCACTGCCTTCCTGTGTTCCATTCTGCTACAATGCAAACTGGAAGTCTGAGAAGTTAAGTCCATTTCATCCACAATACAAATCAGTGTTCCCCAAAATGGTGCCCCTAGTTAGATTAACACCAATGTTACCTACACACCACAAAAGTGAAAACTGGTAAAGCTGCCCTACTGCAAATGCTGAAAATCCTGCCAATGATTTACACAACATGTTAAGCTATCATTTCTTTAACAGGAGTTTATTGATAATTGTAATTGGCTGAATTTGTACATTGTGCTAAGCCATAAGATATGGTTTACAAATTACAGTGCTGATGTTCATATAACACATTCATTCAGAAGTATTTTATTTATCCTGCTTTTATCATTTTAACCAGTGCTTTTTTTGTAAAAGAAAAAGGTGCCGGAACTCACACATGTCATACAACCCACCTTGTGTCAGAATCCATTTATATCATATTCATAAATGGAATGTTTCAAACATATCCCATGGATTCTGCCATCTCCCGAAGAGAAGAGGATAGATGTGTATTGAACCGGCAATAGGCATTTCAAAGGAAAGGAGAAGCTTTTTGAACTGGGGAAACAAAAGGGGGGGCTAGCATCTGGTTTTTGTCACGGTAGACAGCAATAAACAAAAGGGTCCTAACTTCCTTTTTCCCACAAGATGGATGATATGAGAGGAAGGATGGGGGACTGACCAAATGGGGATTAAGGGGGGTTAAACCGGGAACTCTTTATAAGGGTTTACATCGTGGAAATATTAAGTCCTGTCTCACCTCCTACAACCAAGCATGTCATAGTAAAGATTCCTTTTGGACTAAGATTTGGCTCCAAGAGTTTTGTCTTCCTAAGACGTGGTTTGGGGTGGGTCCTGACACCTTGCCTACCCTACAAGGCTCCATCCAAAAAAGGTGCCGGAACTCCATTCTGAGCGTTCTATGACAAAAAAGCCCTGATTTTAACAGCAGGCATATTCAACACAGCTTCCTCCTTCTATTTTCCCCACAACAACAACCCATGAGGTGGGTTGGGCTGAGAGAAAGTGGCCCAGCTGGTTTTCACGGCTAAATAAACCAACCTACTGCAAGGCTAGGAATTCTGGGCACTGTTGTGAACTTTCTATTTAGCATCTGTTTAGCTACTGAATGATTTACTCAATATGATTCACTTTTGCAATATGACTCTAATATATTTGCCTTTTGGGGAGCAGATCCCCCTGGAACATACTAAAGCTTTTTTCATTTGATTAAAATTGTGAATAAAATACTATGTGAGACCCCTGAAATTCCTGACATGGTGCCCATCTTCTTTGCTTCAACTTTTGCAGCTCTTCATTTCTGTCTTTCAGATGCTTAGAAGTGTATGAATACCGAAAGAGGTTCACGCATGTGTTAAAGAAGGTGGACAACTGCTGCAACCTAAAGGCAATCTGATTAGGCGCAACTGGAATTAGAATTCAAAACACCTAAAGATACTATATAATCTAATGCTATTGTAGACACTGGTGTCCTAATAAAGTGTAGTTGGATAAGAGCTGGACACATATCTGACCTTGGGGAAAGTTAAAAAAAAAGATCAAGATGGCAGCCATATACATGAGATTAAATCCAGGTTTTTTTTCCATGTGTTGCAATGCACATAAAAAGAAGTGTTTCTACACCTGCATGGTTGGGATTGTTATCTTGACTTCTCTGACAATCCCTATGGGCTGAGTATAAATTTCAAAACTGTCCACTAAATCTGTGGGTACAGAAATTGAATGGATAACTTCTCCCAATTTCTTGAAGGAAGGAACAGAATCTCTAACACTCTAATACTCTTAATAACAGTAATAGTACCATTGACTACTTCTCTTGGGATTTCAATCCAAGCAATGTAATTGGGGAAGGTAATTGGATAGTGGAAGATAAGACATGCCCTTTCGCAACCTTATAAATAAAAAATGGCAAGATCAACTCACATCACTTTTGAAAATTATTTTTGCAATGAAAGAAAAACAAAATAAAAACAAAATGTTTCCCATGAAACTAAAAAATACTGATAGATGAAATTCAGGAGAATTGTCTGCCCAGTATAACTTACTGATTGTGAGACCACAACTGTTAATGACCTACAGCAACCGTGCATACTTAATTCTCACTCTTTTATTCATTGTGCCAAACAAATATTCTCCCAAACTCTCCTAGTAACACCATAATTTTCCTATACAGTACATGCTGCTGTTTCTTCTGTTGAAGGTATTTTGCATATAAAAATGTTTTATATTCTTATTTTATTCAGTTTTAGCAATGCACAAACTATGGTAAATACATATAGGTAGAAAGAAAGTATATAAAAAGTTTAGAGGAATAAAAAAAAACCTATTAGCAGCTGCAAACTTATTTAGCTTTTAGCCATAAAAGCATGGGGGTGGGGGGAGCATTATATATCTTATACAGTTTCAGTTTGAAGTCTAAACATCTTTAGACATTTCTTCATTCTTGGGGTAGATGAAATCACCATCAGTTGCAAATTCCCAGAGGAAGTGATTATTACTAATTATGCTATTATATTGCTCTGCTTCCAGACTCAGTCTGGTTCCCAGAAAGCCTAATGTCCAGAAAATGATTGCTCCAGATCCCCCTAGTTCTAAATATAATACAAGCTTTTTTATAGTCCTTCTGGCTGTCAGAGCCTAAGAGTTAAACTAAAAATTAGACAATATTTACGTTTACGTTTACGTTTTATTTAATTTATATACCGCCCTTCTCCCTGGGGACTCAGGGCGGTTCACAGGGCATATAAATAAAAATACAATACTATACAAAAGTTAAAACAGAGATTAAATCAATGCCCAATTAAAAAACAATAATACAATCTAAAATAACAATTTAAAACCCAGCTCCCCCATCAGGCCAGACCGGCCAATTCAAACAAATGGGTCTTCAGACCACGACGGAAAGTTCGGAGGTCCGATGCCGTCCGGAGCTCCACCGGCAGTTGGTTCCACAAAGCCGGGGCACCCACAGAGAAGGCTCTCCCCCTGGGGGCCGCCAGTCGGCATTCCCTGACCGGAGGCACCCTGAGGAGGCCCTCTCTGTGGGAACGCACAGGGCGGAGGGGAGTTGAAGCCGGCAGCAGGTGGTCCCCGAGGTACCCCGGACCCATGCCATGTACGGACTTAAAGATCATAACCAAGACCTTGAACCTCACCCGGAAGACAACTGGTAACCAATGCAGCTCGCGGAGCAAAGGTGTAACATGGGAGTACTGGGAAACTCCCAAGACAACTCTCGCGGCCGCATTCTGTACCAGTTGGAGCCTCCGAGTGGTCTTCAAGGGAAGCCCCATGTAGAGAGCATTACAGTAGTCAAGGCGAGAGGTCACGAGCGCATGAGTGACCGTGCACAGGGCATCCCGGTCCAGATAGGGCCGCAACTGGCGCACCAGGCGAACTTGGGCAAAAGCCCCCCTAGTCACGGCCACTACATGATCTTCTAGGGTAAGCCGTGAATCTAGGAGGACTCCCAAGTTGCGAGCCCTATCCACGGGGGGTAAGAGCTCACCCCCCATAGAAAGAGATGGAACATTTTGAATGTCCCGGGATGCCGGAATGCACAGCCACTCAGTCTTGTCAGGGTTGAGCTGAAGTCTGTTCCTCCCCATCCAGACCCGAACCGCCTCCAGGCAATGGGACATCACAGCGAGGGCATCACTGGGGTGGTTTGGGGTCGAAAAGAAAAGTTGGGTATCATCGGCATATTGATGATACCCAACTCCAAAACCACGAATGATCTCACCCAGCGGTTTCATGTAGATGTTGAACAGGAGAGGCGAGAGAACCGACCCCTGAGGAACTCCACAAACGAGAGACCTAGGGGCCGATCTCTGCCCCCCTGCCAACACCGACTGCGAACGTCCCAGGAGATAGGAGGAGAACCACCGAAGAACCGTGCCTCCCACTCCCAATCCCCTGAGACGCCGCAGCAAGATACCATGGTCGATGGTATCGAAAGCCTCCGAGAGGTCTAATAGGACTAGGACAGAGGAATATCCCCTGTCCCGAGCCCTCCAGAGATCATTCACCAGAGCGACCAATGCCGTCTCCGTGCTGTACCCGGGCCTGAAACCCGATTGGTAGGGGTCCAGATAATCCGCTTCATCCAGGACCAGAGGGAGCTGATGCGCCACCACACTCTCAACAACCTTCGCAAGAAAGCGAAGGTTGGAGACTGGACGAAAGTTGTTCAATACAGCTGGGTCCAAGGCAGGCTTCTTGAGGAGAGGTCTCACCACCGCCTCCTTCAAGACGGTGGGGAAATAACCCTCACTCAAAGAAGCAGATATAACCGCCTGGAGCCAGCCTCGTGTCCTCTCCCTAGCTGCATAAACCAGCCAGGAAGGGCACGGATCCAACAAACATGTGGAGGAGCTCAGCCTCCCCATAATCCTGTCCACTTCATCAGGGGTCACAGAATCAAACTCTTCCCAGATAACATTGACAAGACCGTCCGTGTCCTGATCGCCTGACTCTGCCCAGCTGGAGTTCAAACCGGTCCGAATCCGAGCGATTTTATCCGACAGATGTTGACTAAATTCCTCAGCACGACCCTGCAAGGGATCCTCCCTCACCTCCTGATTAAGGAGCGAGCGAGTCACCCTAAACAGGGCGGCCGGGCGATTATCTGCGGACGCAATGAGGGTAGAGAAGTAATTACACCTCGCCACCCTCATCGCTGCGAGATAAGACCTAATATAGGTTCTTAACCGCAACCGGTCGGGTTCGGATCGGCTCGACCTCCAACAGCTCTCTAGGCCCCGTTTCCGACGCTTCATCTCCCGGAGCTCCGCGGAGAACCATGGAGCTCGCTGGGATCTGCGCCGGGTCAGGGGCCGCAAGGGTACAACCCGGTCAAGTGCCTCAGTGGCTGCCCTTTCCCAGGTTTCCACTAAGGCATCCGCCGAGCTGTGAGCAATGGAGGCAGGTGGGGACCCCAGCGCCGCTTGGAATCTATCAGGATCCATTAAGCGTCTGGGGCGGTACCATCTAATTGGTTCCGTATCCCCACGGCGGGGGGTGGCAAAACGGAAGACCATCCGCAGGAGATGATGATCGGTCCATGACAGGGGCATAATAAATGGAGAGCCCCCACCAAGATCATCCAACCACCGTCTAGATAAAAAAATCAGGTCAAGAGTGTGGCCTCCCTCATGAGTTGGTTCAGAAATTACTTGCGTCAGGTCCATGGCCGTCATGGAAGCCATGAACTCCCGAGCTAGCTCAGATGAGCCTCCCAGGGATGGTAGATTGAAGTCTCCCAAAACTATAAGTTTGGGAAACTCAACCACCAACCCTGAGAGGATATCAAGCAGCTCGGGCAGGGCTGCCGCTGCACGACTAGGCAAAATGTACGTCAGCAGCAAACCCAACTGCGCCCCCGAACCAAATCTCACAAAGAGAGACTCACACCCGACTATCTGAGAAACGGTGGTCTCCCGCGGACATAAGGTCTCCCTAATAATAACCGCCACTCCCCCACCCCTACCTTGAGCTCTTGGCCGGTGCAGCACCCGGAAGCCTGGTGGGCAGAGGTCAACCAAAGGGACCCCACCCTCTGGGCCCAACCAAGTCTCCGTGATGCAAGCCAGGTCCGCCTGCTCACCCTCAACTAAATCCCTAATGAGGGGAGCTTTATTAACCATGGACCTGGCATTCAGGTACACCAGCCGGAGCTCAGGAGGCTGCACATCCTCGCTCCCGGAACCTCGGGGAAGAAGCACAGGGTCGGAGCGCCTCACCGCTTGCAAATAGCGGGGACGGCCCTCCCGGTAACGATACGGCCCCCTGTCTATCCGCCTGCTGCCTTTCCCCGTCGTGGGAATTGATAATCCCACGACCCGCTCATGAGCCCCGGCGACAACGCCACCCCGTTCTCCCCCCGTGCCATCAGACCCAAGGCTGGTCTGAACCATGGTAGATCGGCCACCCCCCATAGCCAAACCACCGCTATCTCCCACCCCGCTCCCTAACCTTATAAAAAATTTGGATAAAAAAATAATCAGAGGCTTCCTAGAATTACATGGATAGCCCCTGCCCCTGCCCAGCCATCTCTCAGAGACCCAAAACTCGGGCCCGTCATCAAGGTCATCAACATTTAAGGAGGCAGGTCGCACCCAGGAGAGGGGGGCACCCCTGAGGGCGTACAAACGCGTACTCGTATATTGCCGCATAAGTATAAAAGTCCAAACAGTCCAGGATAGGCATCCCTAGTTGTCCATGGGAGGATTGAACATGACAGAAACCTGGATTTAATTTAATTTAATTTAATTTAATTTAATAACATTTATATACCGCCCTTCTCCCTGAGGACTCAGGGCGGTTCACAGGGCAGAATAAAAAAACCAATACAAACATTAAAAACAGATTAAACAATTGCCCTAGTTAAAAACAATATAAATACAACGCTAAAAACCCCCAGAAAAATTAAAAAACAAAAGATAAAACAACCCCAACACTCCCCCTCAGGCTAGGCCGGCTTGTACAAACAAAAATGTCTTGAGATCGCGGCGAAAGGAGCGAAGATCGGGCGCCATCCGGAGCTCAACCGGTAGCTGATTCCACAGCTCCGGAGCGCCCACAGAGAAGGATCTCCCCCTGGGGGCCACCAATCGACATTCTCTGATCGGTGGCACCCTGAGGAGGCCCTCTCTGTGGGAACGCACAGGGCGCAGGGAGCTTGATGCCGGCAGCAGATGTTCCCTGA
Organism: Vipera ursinii; assembly: GCF_947247035.1. Taxonomy (NCBI): domain Eukaryota; kingdom Metazoa; phylum Chordata; class Lepidosauria; order Squamata; family Viperidae; genus Vipera; species Vipera ursinii. The sequence continues at coordinate 185,254,729 of NC_139516.1, forward strand.
GGTACTCCGGCCCCATGCCATGGAGTGCTTTGAATACCGTTACCAGTACCTTGAATCTCACCCGGAAGACAACTGGCAACCAATGCAGCTCACGGAGCAGAGGTGTAACGTGGGAGTATCGGGAGACTCCCAACACCACTCTCGCGGCTGCATTCTGTACCAGTTGGAGCTTCCGAGTGGTCCTCAAGGGCAGCCCCATGTAGAGAGCGTTGCAGTAGTCCAGACGAGAGGACACGAGCGCATGAGTGACCGTGCACAGATCATCCCGGCTAAGATAGGGCCGCAACTGACGCACCAGGCGAACCTGTGCAAAGGCCCCCCTAGTCACGGCTCCTATATGATCTTCCAAGGTGAGCCGTGAATCTAGGAGGACCCCCAAGTTGCGAGCCCTATCTACGGGGGGTAATAATTCACCCCCCATAGTTAGAGGTGGAATGTCCGAATAAACCCGGGATGAAGATATGCAAAGCCACTCAGTCTTGTCGGGGTTGAGCTGGAGTCTGTTCCTCCCCATCCAGACCCGAACCGCCTCCAGGCAACGGGACATCACGTCGAGGGCATCACTGGGGTGGTTTGGGGTCGAAAAGAAAAGTTGGGTATCATCAGCGTACTGATGATACCCAACTCCAAAGCCACGAATGATCTCACCCAGCGGCTTCATGTAGATGTTGAACAGGAGAGGCGAGAGGACCGACCCCTGAGGAACTCCACAAATGAGAGACCTCGCGGTCGACCTCTGCCCCCCTGCCAACACCGACTGCGAACGTCCCAAGAGATAGGAGGAGAACCACCGTAAAACTGTGCCTCCCACTCCCAATCCCCTGAGACGCCGCAGCAAGATACCATGGTCGATGGTATCGAAAGCCGCCGAGAGGTCTAATAGGACTAGGACAGAGGAATGCCCCCTGTCCCGAGCCCTCCAGAGATCATTCACCAGCGCGACCAATGCCGTCTCCGTGCTGTGCCCGGGCCTGAAACCCGATTGGTACGGGTCTAGATAATCCGCTTCATCCAGGACCAGAGGGAGCTGATGCGCCACCACACTCTCAACAACCTTCGCAAGAAAGCGAAGGTTGGAGACAGGACGAAAGTTATTCAATACAGCCGGGTCCAGGGCAGGCTTCTTGAGGAGAGGCCTCACCACCGCCTCCTTCAAGACGGCGGGGAAGATACCCTCACTCAAAGAAGCCGATATAACTGCCTGGAACCAGCTGCGTGTCCTCTCCCGGGCTGCATAAACCAGCCAGGAAGGGCACGGGTCCAATAAACATGTGGTGGTGCTCAGCCTCCCCATGATCCTGTCCACTTCCTCCGGAGTCACAGAATCAAACTCCTCCCAGATGATATCGACAAGACCACCCGTGTCCTGATCGTCAGACTCTGCCCAGTCAGAGTCCAGACCGGTCCGAATCCGAGCGATTTTGTCCGACAGATGTTGGTTAAACTCCTCGGCACGGCCCTGCAAGGGATCCTCCCTCACCTCCTGATTTAGGAGGGAGCGAGTCACCCTAAACAGGGCGGCCGGGCGATCCGGATCCACCCAACTTCACTGCCACTCAGTTGGGTGGCCCCCAAGACAGGCCGCAGCCCGTTCTCTCACAACGGGTAGAGGCTCCGTTCCTGGGGGTGGACCAGATATCCTCTGGGTAGGCAAACCCATAGAGCTCCCACCTCTATGTGGTTGCAGATGGAAAAGTCCAGCCACTCTCCCACCGTGGCCGATACCCAGGTATGTCGAAAGTCCAAAGGGAGAGGGGAGAGGATAGGTAGGCAGATGGTAAAAAGTGTGTCCAAGGCAAGGAGGATAGGCAGGCCAGAGTAAAAGTAGTCTAAATCACCGGCGTCACTGCAAAAGCAGTCCAAAGATGATACACGATGCAGGAGCCCCATGTCGTCCCCGCTCCGGTAAGATGACTCCCGGTCGTCCCCTTCGCCAGCCAAGCGGTCCGAAGACGCCGCCGCCACAAGAGGTGGCCTGAAGCAAGAGAACAGGTCCACCATCGTCACCAAGGTGAGTAATAATAGTCACCCTCTCCACCGCCAAAACGGCCCGAGGGCGACACCACCACCAAAGCGGACCAAGGCGGCTTGGGGCCACATGGAAGTCCCGCCGCCGGCGAAAAGATCAAAAGCCCAAAGGCACCAGAGTCAGCAGCCGGCCCCCGCAAACGGGGCGACAGTCTCAGAACGCCGGCACAAACAAAAATGGCCCTAAAGCCAGCTGATGAATCCCCGAGCGTCCGGAGCATATCATCGTCCCTGTCACCACCAAAGCCGGGCCGCCGCCGCCATCGCCACCACCGCCGAGCGCGGCCCAAAAAAAATCGTCGTGCAGGCTGCTACTCGCGCCAAGGCCGACGCCTTGGCGCGAGTAGCGAGTATTTATTTATTTATTTATTTATTTATTTATTTATTTATTTATTTATTTTATTTAATTTAATTTAATTTAAGCAACATCTTTTCTTTTCTTTTTACTTTAAATTGACTACAAGTGATTAAAAGTAGGCTTTATGTCTGTATATGAGGATTGCAGGCTTATGTCTTTTATCTGCATGCAATGGGAATAAAAGCACCAGACCCCAAATACACATAGCTAGCGGTTTGCTTTATTCTGTTTTTTACAGGTAGTCCTTGACTTACAACAGTTCCTGTAGTGATTGTTCAAAGTTACGATGATACCGAAAAAAATAACTTATGACCATTCTTCACACTTAAGATGGTTGTAGCATCCCCATGGTCATGTTGACTCAGCCTTCCATCCTTCTGAGGTAGGTAAAATGAGGACCCAGATTGTTGGGGGCAATAAGCTGACTTTGTAAAAATGCCACTTGGGGGCCCCCGAAAGCCCTAATAAGCAGGCATATACATAGAATGAAGGCTATTGCTAAGCACATTGGTTTGTGCTTAAATTGTAAGCAGCCCTGAGTCTTCGGAGAAGGGCGGGATATAAATGGGATTAAAAATAAAAATAAAAATAAATGTGATCAAAATTCAGACACTTGGCAACTGACTCATATTAATGACAGTTGCAGTGGCCAGGATCACGTGATTCCCTTTTACTACCTTCTGACAAGCAAAGTTAAAAGGGAAGACAGATTTGCTTAACAACTGTATGGTTAACTTTACGACTGCAGTCATCCATTGAACAACTGTGGCAAAAAAATGGAGTAAAATTCACTTAATAAAAGTCTCCTTTAGCAACAGAAATTTTGGGCTCAATTAGAATTTGAAATTCTAAAAGTACGAATTAAAACTTTGACATCATGACATATAGCTTGCCTTCAGATGTTGTGGGTGCTTCATCACTCAAAGTTTTTAAGAAGATACTGTACAGTCACCTGTCTGAAATGATATAGGGACTCCTGCTCAGTGCTTTTTTTGTAAAAGAAAAAGGTGCCGGAACTCACACATGTTATACAACCCGCCTTGCCTACCCTACAAGGTTCCATCCAAAAAAGGTGCCGGAACTCCATTCTGAGCATTCTATGAGAAAAAAAAAGCCCTGCTCCTGCTTAAGTAGGGAGCTGGACTAGAAGATCTCCAAGGTCCCTTCCAGCTCTATTCTGATTAGCTTAAAACTGCTCACTGATTTTCCATTCTAGAATATCCCTCAAAACAGTGTCAAGGTAATACAATTTTGCCATAGGCCTGGCATGGAAAATGTCCATGGAGGAAGATGGACTCAACTGTGTGATTGAAGCCCAACTCTTTTATGTGCCAGTATGGCCCAATCAATTATGACTCCATTAACTAGCCAAGATTTAAACAAATTTGGTTTAACTGCAAAAATACTGAAATATTTGTATAGTAGCTTACTTTGGGTCTGGTCTAATTTTTTTTTAAAAAATGGTCAAAATTAATTGACTTCAAGGATTAATAAAACAAGTGCTTGCTTCCCCATTTGGTTATTCTATCAGTATGTTATGCTGGGCTACAACATGAAAATATGTGAATCAAGTATGTAAGTTATATTAACGCTGGAGAATACATAGGAAAAGCATAAAATTAATATTAGATGGGGAAACTGATAGGGCAGAACAAAAGCTGCTTATAACCAAAGCACATAAGATCCTAATTTTCTTATAATTTGTGTAGCTGATATTTAGATTTAAGGTATATAGTAACAATTTTGATTTTTGTTCTTTTATAAAGTTTAATAGTTGTCTGTTAGTGAATTTCCTCTTCTGATGATAAATATTTGACTAGCTAGAATACATGTGCCTGAATACAAGTAAACAGTGAGTCTGATATATTGTCCATATGCATATCAGGAGACTAGATTTGCAGTTGTGTGAAAGTAGAAACATCTGAACATCTGAAGCTTACAGGGGATTCCTGTTCATTAGAATGGTCAAGGGTAGCAAAGAGAAGCAGCGGTAATTATAGTATCATATACATCTTATCCAAGAAGAATGGCAATAATCACATGCGGAAGTTGTCTGTAATGAAAAACACAATTGCTTTACCTGTGTGATCATTTGAAACTCTTAACCTGAGGTCTATGGAATTCTGTGCCACTTTGCAAAATACATTTAGAGATCTTTAGAATTAGTAAACCTTGAATTATTTCTAAACCTTTAACTGCTATGAAACTAACAATAACTCCCTATGTTACTACAGTTCACAAAAACTGAGCAATTTCATGAATTTCTGATGACAAGAGCATCAGCTTGATACTACCCTTGGAGGCAAGCTCACAGAAAGAACACAATTCATATATTATTTGGGAAATAATTTACATAAAAGGATAAATGTAATGATGACAGCCTTGAAATTTATAGTTCTAGGATTCGACCTGTAACTGGTAGTTGTAAACTGTGCTTAATTACATTTCTTAATGTATAAATGGCTCTTTACCATAAGTTAGCTCTGAACAGCTTTTTTATTAGATTGACCATTATATCTTCCATACACAAAATATAAACACTACCCTTTAGCTACAGCCCTAACTCAGAGAAAAGGAAGCAATTTGCACTTCAAGAAAGAATTGTCAAATCATGTATGTCAGGCACAAACTATTCCTATAGTCATGGAACTATTTCATTATACTAGAATTCTGAAATGAATCCAGTCTTGATAATAACATATTCAGCTGGACCTTCCATTCATTTCATTAGACTTAAAGGCAAGGCTTTATAGTGTTATGCCCAACTGTGAAAAGAATAATTCCTGAATTTTCAAGGGGTTTTTCCTTTTGTAAAGAGCTGTGTACTCAAGCAACAAATGATCATTTGGGACTTTAGGAAATAAAAATGCATAGAAACCCTAACAAATACCAAGTGAATTGTCACAACCAGCTTTACAACAAGAATCATTTAACATTACTGACTTAAATGTTAGCAACTTTTCAATTTCATGCGCAACCTTTTGTTCTCTCTTCCATTTTCCATCATGGTCCACTGGGAATCCCTTTGTCATTTGTCGTTTGGAGGTTTAGCCTGCATGAAGAATTTTTCACATGGTGTGAAAAATAAAAGCCCATCTGTGTTTTCAAAACTTTTGTGAAACATTTTGTCTCCTTGTCAATACTGAGAATTCTCAGATTCCATGTCAAAAAAATCACTGGAAATATAAATATAGTAGATAAAATAGTAAATAATAAAATGTTCAGTTGGAAAAAAGTTAAATATTATGCTTCATGCAACATAAACTTTTAGAGTATCTGAAGATGTAATTATTAATCCCAATTTGCTACTAATGAGACCCAGTTTAGTATAGGGGATAAGACATCAAGCTAGAAATCAGGAGACTGTGTGTTCTAGTTCTACTTGGGCATGCAGCCAGTTGGGTGACCTTGGGCTAGTGATTTTCTCTCAGTCCTAAGGAGTAGGCAATGGTAAACCACTTCTGAAAATCCTTGCCAAAAAAACTGCAGGGATTTGTCCAGGCAGTCTCCAAGAATCAGACATGATGAAATGGGAAAAAAAAATCCAAATGCTACTAATGAAAATAGATTGATGGATTTTCAGCAAACTGTTTACACACTGTTTGGAAAGTAGACAGCTGGAAATTTTGATTCAGCATGATATAGGAAGTCTAATACACCCATTTACTGGAAAGGATACTAGAAGGGGATACTTAAGGAAAATAACAATTAAAGAAAAAATAAGCAGTTTTGCACTGATATTAACTTAAAGGGTGCATTGTACATAATAGATGCTACACTAGAAATTTTGTAGACAGCAACTAGATGCTCTCCATAATCCAGAATTTAATATTTGGATTATCTGTTTAAATGACGGTCATGGGTCTTGCAGCTACAAATTTAGTCGCACAACTGCTTTTCTGCTCAGATTGGTAACTAATAGGACAAAATTAGACTGAATCTTAGAATAACCCAAACATTGTTAGTAATATGAATCCCTTTGTGGCATAGGATATGGTTATTTGAGAGTAAAGGATTTTTAAAAAATCTATGCGAATGAATAAATAATAAAATAAACATTGAAATGTGGGTCCATTGTATATTATAGGAATGAAACTTGTACAATATGCATAATTATGTACTAACAGAAATCATTGTTTTAATAATAATAATAATAATAATAATAATAATAATAATAATAATAATAATAATAAAGTTGGAAGGGACCTTGGAGGTCATCTAGTCCAACCCCCTGCTCAGGTAGGAAACCCTATACCATTTCGGACAAATGGCTGTCCAGTCTCTTCTTAAAAACTTCCAGTGTTAGAGCACCCACAACTTCTGGAGGCAAGTCCTTCCACTGATTAATTGTTCTGTAAGGAAATTTCTGCTTAGTTCTAGGTTGCTTCTCTCCCTGATTAGTTTACATCCATTGCTTCTTGTCCTGCCTTCAGGTGCTTTGGAGAATAGCTTGACTCCCTCTTCTTTGTGGCAACCCCTGAGATATTGGAACACTGGTATCATGTCACCCCTAATCCTTCTCTTTATTAAACTAGACATACTCAATTCCAGCAACCGTTCCTTATATGTTTTAGCCTCCAGTCATCTTTGTTGCTCTTCTCTGTACTCTTTCTCAACATCTTTTTTACATTGTGGTGACCAAAAATAAACCTATACTGACCAGTTAGCTAAATCATCAGCAAACATAGTCTTCTTCCTCTTGAAGTTAAATAGAAAAAGAAGAGTTTGTGGAAGATTCAAAGATCATTTCCCCCAAAATAACACTATGAGGAAAAAAGCAAAGAATCTTTCTCACTTGTGAAGTAAGTGTTTTAGGACAGCACCTAATTTAATCCACATTAGGTTAGATGGAGTAGGGTTAAAGTTTTATTTTGTCTGTGCTGAAAACAAATGATTGATTTTATTTAAAGCTATTTGTTCTCTGAGGCATATTCTCCATTTTGGATGGACACACCCATTGCTCCTTTCTTTGTTTTGCCTCTCTATATCTAAACAATTTCTTTAAACTTAATGCCCATGCACATTTTCTTTGTTACTTTTAAATCTTCACTAACATTTTAAATATACATTTTTCATGCCATGCATTTCATTTTTAAACAATTTTGTCTTGAAAGAGAGATAATTTGGTAACATGCCTCAGATGGATTAGGCCTTTTCAGGCTGCCAAATATTGAGCTTAAGGTGCCTGTCTGTTCCTCATTTAACACAAACTGGAATGTCAAGGCTGAAATAATAAGGAATTTATTTCTGGTTTATTTTTCTAATGCTCCTGTGAACACGGGGCCAGGTTCATTTTAATATTTGCATAATCTAATCAAGCCTAAAACTTGTTTCCTCTCTCTTTCCCTTAAATTCCCTTAAATACCATCACAAACTGAAAGAAATGAAGCTCTGCTTATCCAAAATAGACAGATTTCAACTGACTGGAAGCAGTGGGATTCAATTTTGTGTAATTGTCTAAGGTTAACCTAATCAGGAAAAAAGTGACCAGTATAACTCTATGTAACTGCAAGTATTCCATGTCAATTGACTAAAGGTACCCAATCTCATCAACATTCCATCTCTTCTTACAACAAAGTTATAATAGCTTTTCCATTGCTGCTGCTGTTTCATGCACACCTTTAATAGTAATTTCGCCAGATTTATTTATCCGATATTTCAAAAAGTAGCAAATCAGAAAACAACCAGCTCCCTTGTCAAAGTATCTATAAAAATCCTTACTTGTCTGTTCTTTTTATAAAGTAGAACCCCAAAACTGTTGTACAAATAAATCTAATAGGTTCTCAGAGTTGTATACAGGAATATATTTATTTCTTTAAGCCTAGTTCCTATAACCCTGTTGGGGAAAAAATAATTGATGGCTTAAGTGAATACTATCCTAAGATAATAATTCTAGGCTGTTCTGGCTGCGTGGGCAAGACAATGATATAAGGGGAGATTACTGAGAAACTTTCAACAACAAGAAGAACAAAAGTCAGAGAATGATGATTCTAATGATAATCGGCAAAGAAGATGATTTCTCTAAAGCAGGCATGTCAAACACAAGGCCCGGGGGCCGGATGCGGCCCACGAAGTGGTTTCATTCGGCCCACGAAGCCATTCTGGAAACAGTGAGGGAACAGCCCCCACTGCCTTGGCTCTGGCCCAGAGACCCTCCTCCTGCCAGAGACCCTCAGATCTGTCCCACTCCTGCCCAGGCCCCCATAGGCACCTTTGATGCGACCGATGTAGAGCTGGCCATGCCCATCCAGTAGGCCATACGCACTCTAGCCACACCCACCCAGTAGGCCATGCCCACCCTGGCGACACCCACCCGGCCCCCTGAGGGCAACCGCAGTGCTGATGCGGCCCTCAATAAAATTGAGTTTGACACCCCTGCTCTAAAGGATCTAAGATTATCAGATATTTGTCAAGTGGTCCAGAATACCAAGGCTGAGGGTTTTTTTTTTATGAACTATGTGTACTCCTCTGTCCTAGCCATAAAATTGTACAAAGAGCAAGAACTTGGTAGCATAGAACAGAGCTGGTGATAACTATTAAGCCCACTAGAATTCTATTTTGTTTGTGTATAAATTTAATGGGGTGAGAATATTATAAGAGGCAAGGGAGGAGAAGGAAAGAATAACTGGAAAATGCTTATTTTTTCCCCTAAAAATAGTTTTGGTTTTAAAAAGGGGTAATTAGTTAAAGGTTCCTGGACTGCTTATAATTCCCATATCCTCAAAAGGTATGGCTTTGAAATTTGGCAAAAAACCCCCAACACCGCCCTGCAAATGTTGGTGATATTTTCCAGGCAAATTTAGATGGAAAAAAATAAACAACTCTTTCCTTAAAATCAACAAAATCAAGAAACCCTTGGAATTTTGGGCCACCCACTTGTAAGGCATCATTTCATCCTTGCCCTGCCCTTTGTGGAATCTCAGCTGCTGCAAAATAAAGTCTTTTTCAAAAGTTCAGTTTTTAGCCACAGAAACATCGCTCTACTCTACTTTTGAGTATTTTGTTTTTTTCTAGAACTGAAGGGGTCATTAATAATAATAATAATAATAATAATAATAATAATAATAATAATAATAATAATAATAATAATAATAATTCCAAAAAAGAAACCCACTGGAACACCAAAGTAGAAAATTTGACTTGAAAATAAAACAAAAAAAAACTACGAGGAGATGTCAGCAAATTGAAATACTTGAAAGAAGGAAAACTAAAGAACAAAAAGCTGAAAAATGATTTATGAAAAAAATATAACCTGGAGGAAAAAACAATAACAGAAATCATGGAAAACCTAAAACAGTATGTAATAGCAACAGCAAAGAAAATTGAAAGATATGAAGGATGAATAAAACAATATTATGAAATCATCCAGTTCAGAAGAAACCAGCACCTCTTCTATCGGTCACTTGATGAAAATAAAGTCCAAACTACTGTTCTACCATGTAAAGAAAAAAACTTAAACTTTTGGAAAGAACTGTGGGAAAACCCAGTGGAACATAATAAAACTGCCTCCTGGATTAAAGATATCCAAAAACAAGCAACACAAAACAAAATGGAGAATATTGTAATAACCACTGATATGGTTGCCAAACAAGTAAAGAAGGTCAAGAACTGGAGTGTACCTGGCCTGGATGAGCTGCATGGATACTGGTTGAAACACCTCACCAGCCTCCATCACTGCATGGCCACTCAGTTTGACGAAATGCTTCAAAATGCCACAAGTGAAGAATGGTTAACAGCTGGTCGAACATACTTGATAATGAAAAACCCTGAAAAGAGCACAGAACCAAGCAACTACTGTCCAATTACTTGTCTGCCAACAACGTTCAAACTTTTTACAAGAATACTGGCAAATTCAGTATTCAATCATCTGATGGAAAACAATTTGTATCCAGCAGAACAAAAAGGAAATTATAAAAAATCAAGAGGAACAAAAGATCAGCTGCTCATTGACAAAATGGTACTTAAAAATGCAAAACGATGAAAAACAAATTTAAATATGGTGTGGATTGATTACAAGAAAGCATTTGACTCATTACCCCACAGTAGGATTAATGCATGTTTGGAAAACTTTGGAATTAGCAAAAACATCTGTACATTTTTTAAAACAAATATGCAACAATGGAAAACAGTTCTAACAGCAAATGGGGAGAACATTGGTGAAATCAACATCAGACGAGGAATCTTCCAAGGGGATTCACTTTCACCACTACTGTTCAATATCACATTAATTCCATTGACAATAATATTATGAAACACAAAACTGGGATACCACATTTCAAGCCAGCATGGCAAGATAAACCATCAACTATACATGGATGACTTAAAACTGTATGCGAAAAGCCACACTGAACTTGAATCAATACTCAACACAGTTCAACTGTTTAGCAGCGACATCAGAATGGACTTGGAAAATGTGCTATATTATCCACACAATAAGGAAAAATGGGAAAAATAGAAGGAATAGAACTGGGAAATGGAAGTATTATGAAAGCACTAGCAAAGGATGACAGTTACAAATACCTAGGCATATTGGAAGCAGATAACATCTTGAATGGAAAAGTCAAAGAGTCAACACAAAAGGAATACATCAGAAGAGTCCGCAAAATACTAAAATCAAAGCTTGAATGGTGGAAATATAATTAAAGCCATTAATACATGGGCAGTCCCAGTGATACGCTACCCAGCTGGAATTATCAACTGGACATTGGCTGAATTGGAACACCTAGACTGGAAAACACGTAAACTTTTGAACATGCACCATGCTCTACATCCACAAAGTGACATCAACAGATTGTACCTGCCAAGAAGAATAGGGGGCAGAGGGTTACTGTAAATCCACCAAACTGTTGAAGAAGAAAAATGAAGTTTTAATGACTATGTGAATCAAAGTACAGAAAAATTGCTGCAGGCTGTGAAAACAGAGAGCATTATCAAAATAACAGAAACAAAGGCAGAATATAAGAAAAAATGGCTGGGTGATAGATTAAATAGATGGAAAACCAAAGCTTTGCATGGACAACATTTGAAAAACATTGAAGGAAAATGTGATAACAACTTGACATGGGCATGGCTTAAGATGGGAACCATCAAGAAAGAAACAGAAGGCTTAATACTGGCAGCTCAAGAACAAACACTACAAACTAATGCCATGAAAGCGAAGATACAAAAATCTACTGACAATCCAAATTGCCGACTTTGCAACAACAAAGTTGAAACTGTTTCACATTTAATATGTGAGTGCAACAAAATCACGCAAACTGATTACAAAGCTAGACATGACCGAGTTGCTAAACTAATCCACTGGGCATTGTGTAAAAAATACAACTTGCCTGTGTCCGAAAAGTCGTGGGAACATAGGGTGGAAAAAGTTGTCAAGAATGAGAGGGTGAAGAACTTGTGGGACTTCCGAATACAGACAGATTGCCATTTGGAACACAACATGCCAGATATTACAGTTGTAAAGAACTGAAGATTACAGTTGATTGATATCGCTGTAGCAGGAGATGCCAGAGCTGAAGAAAAAGAACTGGAAAAAATTACGAAATACTGCAACCTGGCCATCGAAACTGCATGATTATGGATGAAACATGTAACAGTGATACCCATTGTCATTGGGGCACTAGGAACTACATCCAAAAACTTTGCAAAACACATCAGGAAACTGCAGCTTCCTGCAATAACTCCAGCAAACCTACAAAAAACTGCACTACTTGGAACATCTTACATTTTAAGGAGATACCTGGTTGATACCTAGGTTGCTGTCAGCAACCCGTGTCAACCATTAGTGCCAGTCAATTTGATGTTCAGTTGACTGAGTTTCATGTTTTATGAATAAAAGTTTTATAACAACAACAACACTACTACTACTACTACTACTACTACTACTACTACTAATAATAATAATAATAATAATAATAATAATAATAATAATAAAGTTGGAAGGGACCTTGGAGGTTATCTAGTCCAACCCCCTGCTCAGGCAGGAAACCCTACACCACTTCAGACAAAGGCTGGCCAGTCTCTTCTTAAAAACTTTCAGTGTTGGAACATTCACCATTTCTGGAGGCAGGTTGTTCCACTGGTTATTTGTTCTAACTGTCAGGAAGTTTCTCCTTAGTTCTAGGTTGCTTCTCTCCTTGACTAGCTTCCATCCACTACTTCTTGTCCTGCTTTCAGGTGCTTTGGAAAATAGCTTGACTCCCTCTTCTTTGTGGCAGTCCCTGAGATATTGGAACACTGCTATGTTCTCCTGCCATATATATTTTGGATATAGTCACAAGTACTGAAAAATAAAATGGAATTATGGGCTTGAATTATCTACATAGAACTGAATACAATATTCCTACTGAATGGATCATACTGTATCATTATTCCAAAAAGATGTTATGATTTGTTTTAGAACATCAGAATAACAGAATTGGAAGGGACCTTGGAGGATTTCCAGTCCAACCCTCTACTTGAGCAGGATACTCTACCATGCCAGACAAATGACAGTCCAATGTTCAGAATTTCTGGTATGATATTTTTCAGCATTTGTTCATTAGATTGATGTTTTCACATGCAGTTCATTGACAAGGTATTCATTTATTGTCTTTCCCACAGCTAAAAATAGATGATGTCATTTTCAAATGATTCTCCTTCTGTCTTTAAAATACAAAAGAATTATTGAGTCTGTCATCTGTACCTCTATAACTGTCTGGTTTGGCACAGCAACCAAATGAAACAGACATAGACTTCAACTGATAGTTATGACTGCAGAAAAAAATAATAATTGCAACCAGTCAGCCTCCTATTGTGGACCTGTATACTGCACAAACCAGAAAGAGGGCTGTGAAATTATCTACTGATCCCTCACATCCTGGACATAAACCTTTTCAACTTTATCTTTCAAGATGACACTATAGGGCATTGAACACCAAAACCAGACATAAGGACAGTTCCCCCCCACCCCATGCTATCACTTTTCTAAATAACTAATTCCCTCAACACTGTCTTATGTCCTGGGATATCAAACCACCTAGTAGGGCTGTATTACTATTATTATTATTATTCTCATCTTTCCTATTACCTATTTCTTTAGCTTCTTATGACTATAACTTTGTTGTTTGTATCTCACGATTTATGTGGATTGCTTTTATTTAGTATCTATTATGATTTATGTTGATTATTTAGTATCCTATGACTATCTTATCTTGTATCTTATGATTTATGATGACTGTATTTTATGGTTATGATCATGTTGCTTGTATGTAAATTGAGAGCTTATGCACCAGAGACAAATCCCTTGTGTGTCCAATCACGCTTAGTCAATAAAGAATTCTGTTCTGTTCTGTTCTGTTCTGTTCTGTTCTCGCATAAAACATGGAAACCCTACTCTCCCTCCCTCAGTAAAGCAGGATGTTGTGCATATTTCAGGTTAACATTTAAGTGCTAGACAGATCTTCTCCATCTATCAAATTGTTTCCTTCATGATGAAGAATAGAAAGAGGCCTGGTATTCTATTTTCCATCTCTACTCTGCTACCATAATGTACAAAAGGGGGGGGGGTTTAAGATGGAACAGCCAAAGGCCACTTCCTATGGGATTGTTCATGCTACTTTCCCACAATATTATTTCCAATACTTCTGGAAAGCCCTGCACTTTCTGATAAATGGAGTACGAGTTAATGTAAATTCTTGTTTTTGTTCATCTCTCCTGGCTTTTGTCTGCAATTTGTCTCATTTTTGACGATTAATTGGTTTGATGTTTGCTGATGTTTAATAAATGAATCGCCAGCTATATTTTGTGCTTGCCATGCTGAGTAGCTTGAGAACTTGACTTGAATAGGGAGACAGAATTTGTGCAGAACTGTGCTGGATGCAAAGTAAACTGGAAATTATCTAGTCATTTTCTAGCATTAAAGCGATAGAAACAAAGTAGCTCTTTTGTGTAATATCTGTCATGATGGCTCTGCATTTTGGAGCAGTTCTGTGCCAATCTACATTTGCTGAGTAATTTTCTTGTGAAGATAATAAAGGCTATGAAATTCAGCAGAGGGAAAAATAAACCTATAGGGATTGGTATTCTTAGCATCTGTTACTAGCAGAAATGTGAATGAGTAAAAAACAAAAATAAAAACAGTATCAATCAAAAGGGTTATACTTGAAAAGGTGGAAGAAATATAGATGTGTATTTTCCATATTTTTTTTTGAGTTCACTGTAGATCATTCTTCATGAGGGATAAATTCTCTAAAGTCCAGGTTCTAATAAGCATAGAATAATGTTGTTTTATGTCAATTTAGAACAACATACGGAGTAGAAACTTCAACTTTTTTTAGGGAGTAGTGCAAAAAGGAATGCCTTGTTTAAAAGTAAGAGTCTCACTCATGCTATCACACTCATGGAAACTAGAATAATTTCATATTACCAAAGTTGTGTCAGGGGCAAAATGGGAGCTACTCATAACATATGTTTAATATGCCTGGTGGTAGGCAAGGAATGAAGAAGATCATTGAAAACTATTACCAGGTTTGTTAGATCATTGAATGTTTTGTATTTAGCTATAGATCTTACTGATATACAGTATATCCTTGGACAAATGCCTGAAATCTTAGTTAATTATAATTAAAGTATTCAAGAGAAAATAAAAAAGTGGTAGCCTACACAGTATAAACAATCATAATTAGAAAGGGAACTTTAAAGAAATCTTCAAAGGCTCCTATGAGCAGATTTGGGGGTGAGATTTTATTAAGTATGATTTCTCTAGGATAGCCTTCACCAATTTAGCACTCAGAATTGTCAGATTTTGAGAACTGCTTTGCAACCACATTTAGAGAGGTTAAAAATGATTTCTTTGGGAACTTAGCAATCTTGGTTTCTTTTACCGATCTATTCAATTTGATAACTTTAAGACACATCTTAATACAATTCAATACATTAAAAAAAATGAAAACAGGGTATTCCAGTATTATTAGCAAAACCCTCCTGGCTATATTGTTGATGCTTTTTACTGTTTTTATTGTGTTTTATTGTGTTAACATGTTTTGTAAATTTTTAATAATAATTGTGTAAATAGTAAAATAGTACTTTGAATTGAAAGCCGCTCAGAATGGGTAACTATAGAAATCAATCAATCATACAAAGGACACCAAGGAGTCAACAGTAAGCATCTTTAAGTTCCACTGATTCAGGTGGGTGAGATTAGGGACACTATTTATACCTTTTCCATGTCCAGCCAGTGGAGGAAGGGGAGGGTAAACACTCAACTGCTGTGAATTATACGAATTCTGTGATATCATCATGCAATTAATATCACTGCGGATTCTACCAAACATGGTCAACAGCATATAAATGTCCTTAAATGTGGCTTGCTTGGATTGTATATTAGATTTATTAGGGCTGTCACTTACACACAGTCCGATCCATGCTTCCCTGAGAGTAAAAGTCATTAAAAGCAATCACTCTTTGATTAGATAAATAGAGGAAAGCACTCCTAGCTAATGAATTGCATAAATTTTAATGGAATAATGCTGCATTCTGAACCAATATAAATGGGAATAAGACCTATGGAACTCAGTGTGACTTACTTTTGATTAGTCTTTCATAGCATTGGGGTAAGCCAGGGAAATCTTATATATGCCTTATATACTGTACATCCAAAGTTCAGAAAAGTAAATGTACCAGAAATATGTTATTCAAGAAATGTTTAACTGTATCAAGAAACTCTTTTATATACTCCTTTCTGTCATGGACAATGCAAAGGGGCAGTCCAAGGGTATTATCAATACCATACCACAGGTCTGCATATAGTTTTCAGAGAAGCTAGAACTAGAAATTCAGGTAAATGAGGGCGGATATGATAGTGTTGCCATTACGGAAACATGGTGGGACGAAACCCACAAATGGAACACACAGCTAGAGGGATTTAAATTATTTAAAAGAAACAGACTAAACAAAAGAGGAGGTGGAGTTGCTCTATATATAAGAAATAACTTTATCTCTACAGAAATAGTGTACAACAATGATGAAAACTGTAAACATGAATGCATTTGGGTCAATATAAAAGGTGAAAAAAATGACATTGCCATAGGTGTATACTATAGGCCGCCCAACCAAGCAGAGGAAATAGATGAACTTTTTGCTAGTCAGTTAACTAAGGTATGTAGGAAACGCATCACAATAGTAATGGAGGACTTTAATTACCCTGAAATCAACTGGGAGACAAATTCTGCACCAAGTGGAAGATCTAACAGATTCCTGACAAACCTAGCAGACAACTTTCTCTCCCAAAAAGTAGAGAAGGGAACTAGGGGATTAGCCATATTGGATTTAAATCTCACTAACTGAGATGAAATGATAGAAAGTGTCGAAGCCACAGGAACCTTGGTGGGAAGCGCTCATGCAATATTAGAATTCAACATTATGGAAGCACAAGCAATAGAATACAGCCAAACTAGAGTCTTGGACTTTAAAAGAGCTAATTTCAATAAACTTAGAGAGACCTTGGGAAGAATTCCATGGATGAGAATCCTAACGGGGAAAACAACTCAAGAAGCTTGGGAAATTTTGAAAAGTGAGATAATAAAGGCCCAGTCTAGCACAATACCAACAAAGAAGAAAAATAACAGCTTTCAAAAGAAACCAGCATGGCTGTATAAAGAACTCTCTGATAAACTGAAAGATAAAAAGGACAAGTATAAGAAGTGGAAAGAGGGGCACATAACTAAGGCAGAATATCAGCAAACAGCCTGTGCCTTCAAAGATGAAGTGAGGGAAGCTAAGGCTCAAAATGAACTAAGTCTTGCAACCAAAGTCAAAAATAACAAAAAAAAGCTTCTTTCAACATATAAGAAACAAGAAAAAAGTTAAGGAAATGATTGGTCCATTACTGGGAGAAAGTGGCAAGAAGGTGACAAGCAACAGGGAGAAAGCAGAACTATTTAACTCGTTTTTTGCATCTGTCTTTACACAAAGGGAAAAAACAGTCCAACCTACCCAAACCAGTGCCATAAAAAACAGAATAGAAACACAAGTTAAGATAGGCAAGAAAATGGTAAGTGAGCACCTGTCCAGCCTAGATGAGTTCAAATCACCAGGACCAGATGGATTACACCCCAAGGTTCTCAAGGAACTGGCAGATCTCAGAACCACTGAAATATATTTTTCAAAGATCCTGGAGCACTGGGGAACTACCAGAGGACTGGAAGAGAGCTGATGTAGTTCCCATCTTCAATAAAGGGAAAAAAAATAGATCCAGGAAGCTACAGACCTATCAGCCTGACCTCAATACCTGGGAAGATTCTGGAAAAGGTAATCAAACAACAAATCAGCGAACAACTTGATGCGAACAAAGTTATCACTAAAAGCCAACATGGGTTTGTCAAAAACAGATCATGCCAGACAAATCTTATTGCATTCTTTGACCAAGTGACAAAACTAGTGGACCAGAGGAATGCTGTAGATATAATTTACTTGGACTTCAGTAAGCTATTTGATAAAGTAGATCACAACCTACTACTTGATAAGATAGAAAAATGTGGGTTAGATAGCATCACCACCAGATGGATTTGTAGCTGGCTGACAGGCCGTACTCAGCGTGTGGTCCTCAATGGAACCACATCTACATGGAAGGAAGTGTGTAGTGGGGTGCCCCAGGGCTCTGTTCTGGGCCCAGTGCTCTTCAACATCTACAACAATGATTTGGATGGGGGGATAGATGGGGAACTCATCAAATTTGCAGACGACACCAAGCTGGCAGGAATAGCCAATACTCCAGAAGATAGGCTTAAGATACAGGAGGATCTGGACAGACTTGAACACTGGGCACTATCTAACAAAATGAAATTCAATTGTGAAAAAGTAAGGTTCTACATTTAGGCAGGAAAAATCAAATGCACAGGTATAGTATAGGTGGTACCTTGCTCAATAGTAGTAACTGTGAGAGAGATCTTGGAGTCCTAGTGGACAATCACTTAAATATGAGTCAGCAGTGTGCTTCAGCTGCCAAAAAAGCCAACACAGTGCTAGGCTGCATTAACAGAGGGATAGAATCAAGATCACGTGAAGTACTAATATCACTTTACAAGGCCTTGGTAAGGCCACACCTGGAATACTGCATCCAGTTTTGGTCACCACGATGTAAAAAAGATGTCGAGACTCTAGAAAGAGTACAGAGAAGACCAACAAAGATGATTGGGGGACTAGGGAACGGTTGCTGGAATTGGGTATGTGTAGTTTAATGAAGAGAAGAGTGAGGGGTGACATGATAGCAGTGTTCCAATATCTCAGGGGCTGCCACAAAGAAGAGGGAGTCAAGCTATTCTCCAAAGCACTGAAAGCAGGACAAGAAGCAACGGATGGAAACTAGTCAAGGAGAGAAGCAACCTAGAACTAAGGAGAAATTTCCTGACAGTTAGAACAACTAACCAGTGGAACAACCTGCCTCCAG
Source organism: Vipera ursinii (assembly GCF_947247035.1). Lineage (NCBI taxonomy): Eukaryota > Metazoa > Chordata > Lepidosauria > Squamata > Viperidae > Vipera > Vipera ursinii. The sequence continues at coordinate 185,273,541 of NC_139516.1, forward strand.
AAGTGGTGAATGCTCCAACACTGGAAGTTTTTAAGAAGAGACTGGCCAGCCATTTGTCTGAAATGGTATAGGGTTTCCTGCCTGAGCAGGGGGTTGGACTAGATGACCTCCAAGGTCCCTTCCAACTTCTTTTTCTTCTTCTTTTTCTTCTTCTTCTTCTTCTTCTTCTTCTTCTTCTTCTTCTTCTTCTTCTTCTTCTTCTTCTTCTTCTTCTTCTTCTTTTTTATTTTATTTTAATTCCATTTATATCCCACCCTTCTCCGAAGACTCAGGGCGACTTACAAACTTAGCAGTAGTCTTCATTCTATGTATATGCCTGCTTATTAGGGCTTTCACACACACCCCAAGCGGCATTATTACAAAGTCAGCTTATTGCCCCCAACAATCTGGGTCCTCATTTTACCTACCTCGGAAGGATGGAAGGCTGAGTCAACCTTGAGCCTGGTGGGATGCGAACCTGCACTAATTGCAGGCAGCTGGTGTTACTTAAGGAGGCATTATCCCACTGCTCCACCAAGGCTCTTCTTCTTCTTCTTCTTCTTCTTCTTCTTCTTCTTCTTCTTCTTCTTCTTCTTCTTCTTCTTCTTCTTCTTCTTCTTCTTCTTCTTCTTCTTATTATTATTATTATTATTATTATTATTATTATTATTATTATTATTATTATTATTATTATTATTATCTGCTATCTACAGTTCAGTATTTCACCACATGAGACATGTACACACCATTCCAGAGGATGCTGACTACCAAAGCTCTTCTTTCTAATAGTAAATCACCACAGACTCCTGTTATGGGATCCACCATTATAACAGGGCACACCATAACCTCGCTAGGGCATCAGCCGGTTTGTCAAAATCAACAAAAAATTAGCTACCGGTTCTACTGAACGGGTGCAAACCAGCTGAATTCCACCACTGGTGTAGCTGCATGTGACATGGCTTGGGTAAAACAATCTGCAGAACAAAAGGATACAAAGACATAGCAAAGACTTAATAGATAAAAACCAGTTGATTCGCCACCATGGACCTAGCCTTATTATGTATCATCACTTTTAACAGTTAAAAATGCTAAGGAAACCTATAACAGAGACTATTAAGCTTTCCCTTTGTATTTTCAGCTGCCTGAACATTGCATCTGCTACTTCTAAGTAGAAACTAGATAATCCATTGACACATTGATCATTGTTTTAGAGATAGTTCCTTACTTAAAACTTGCATACCCCCTTGCACTATCTTTAATCCTTGTGCCACTTGCCTTGCACCCACAAACACTTCCTTACACCTTGCTCAACCCATTCATCCTACTCAACTCATGTGGCATCTCTTGGGAAGGCTGTTCATGGTTGTGTCATGGGTTGAAAAGAGTGCACAGGATAAGTCAGAAAGAGAGTATGTAGGTGTACAAGAGGATAGGTGCTGCACAATTTGGGAAGGGTGTATAGAGGTGTATAAGGGATCTGCATGGGTTGGAAAGGGTGTGCTGGCATCTTTACTTGTGGAAAACTAGCAGTGAGCTTGTACAATCACAATCAAGTTTATAATTCTTGACAACTTTCCTAGTGACTTTTTGGAAGCTGCCAGGTAGCGTTGGAAATGTCAGTCACATGACCATGGCTGATGCAGCAGTGCTGAAGCAAATAGACTCTTTCCAAATTTCATTCCCACTGGGATAATGAATTGTGGCATTCTGTAAGATAGCCACATTTTATGTACCTTGGTTCAAAAATTGTTGCCCTTTGACATAGCATTTCACCCAATTAAAGGTTACAAATAGACAGCACCAGGGTTTTAGGAATATATAGAAAAATCTGAACTTTTGAAATGTAATACTTGATCCTCTGGAGTTGCAGATGGAGATGATAATCATGGTGGAACAATGGAGCATCTTTTTGAACAATTTTCCCAGTCATGAGTTTCTGGATACTTCTTATTAACCAGAATACATAATGTAGGCTGGATCTGTGACTATAAGAAACTATGCCTTATCTGAGCAGGTACTATTATTGGTTCATGAGACAAATTAAGATGCCGCTTCCCTTGTCTCATCCCAGCTGCTTGGGAATCTCTGTGGAATGAACATGCCCTGGCAGTGGCATCAACAAAATAAAACCACAGCTGCAAAATGTAATGAGTATGTTTGTGAGTTTATGAGGTGGAGCTACTCATAACATATGTTTAATATGCCTGGTGGTAGGCAAGGAATGAAGAAGATCATTGAAAACTATTGCCAGGTTTGTGAGATCATTGTGCAGTTTTCTTGATGTAGAAGGAGAAATAATACACCAATATCCCTATATAATGTATGGGATGTGGTCACAAGTTAAAGTAGAAGAGATAGTTTGGAGAAGTCCAGCTGGTCAGAGCTGCATCTTTGAAGCACTCCTGGAAAATAGTCATTGGATCCTCTTTGGGTGTAGACATCTCAGTCTAATTCAAGCAGATGGGTCTCTCCTTTCTCCATATCAAAACTAAAGTATTTTTCTCAACTTATGTGCATTTCAGCAATTAGTAATGTCTGTAGTTCCCTGATTGATATTGACAATTTTTATCATAAGCAAAAAAAGAAAGAACATGTTAATGAATCTAGAACTTAGAGTGAACTTGTTGTGAATCTAGAGATCCTTATCCTAGCTGATTAAGCCACTCTATTTTTTTTCCCCTGCACAGCAGTCTTCCGGTGCTTATCTCCCTGTATACGGCTGAGCTCCGTGAGCTCCGGCTGTTGGGCGTCCCTTCGGAGTCCCTCAGGGGTCTTTTTGGGCCCGCTGGGTAGGGGATGTGGATTGTTAAATCGACGAAGCTGAATTTATGAGGCAAATAAGGAGGCAGTTTTGCTATTTGCCTGTTCCATCTGCGTGTTGCCTTTTCCTTCGCCTGTTCGTCTCCCGCGGTGTTGCTGGGTTCGGCTTCTTCGGCCCGCCGGTTTCTGCTGCCCTGGTGTCTCCGGGCCTCTCCTAGGAGGCTGCGGTCGGCAGCGGGGGTGTTTCCAGCTGTTGTGGGCTGCCATGGGCCGTCGGGTCGGCGCTGCTGTTTTGGACGGTTTTCGGCCGTTTTCGGCAGTGTTCTCGGCGTCCCTGGAGTTCTCGGCGTCCTCAGAGCACCAGCTGATCGGCGCTTCCGTGAGAGGGGAGGAGAGCCTGTGCGAGATGCCTGCAGACCATTCTGGCGGCAGCGGCAGCGGCAGCGGCAGCGGCGGCAATGGCGGCAGCGGCGGCGGAGACACTTTGTTGTTGGACCTGCCTGTGCTGTTTCTTTGGCGGCTGCGGCGTCTTTGGGCCATTTGGCAGCGGAGAAGACGGCCGCTTGTTACTTTATTGACAAGGCTGCCCTTTGTGCTGGTTTTGAGCTGCTGCCGGCGATAGAGGTGGTTATGGCGACGGCGTCCTCGGGCTGCTCTGGGCGGTGGAGAGGACGACCATGGCGACAGCGACTCGTTGGGTTCCGGCTGCTTGAGGTGATGGCGGCGACGGTGATGGCAATGGTGGCGTCTTCTAGGCCCACTGGCCTGTTTTACCGGCAGCGACGATGTCTGTGGCAACAGCGGCGACATAGCGGACTACCAACTTATTTATTAACTTATTTATTAACTTATTTATTAATTTTCCATCTGCCTCCTTTTTTCCCCTTTGGACTGGGACGGACCTGGGCACAGGCCACAGTGGGAGAGTGGCTTGTTTTACATCGGCAGCCCCATAGAGGTGGGAGCTCTGTGGGTGCTGCCCCACCCAGGGTGGGCATTTTGGACCATCCCCGGGAGCAGACTCGCGCCCCGTTGTGAGAGGACGGGTTGTGGTATGCCCCTGGGAGCATCCAACCGAGTGGCAGTAGGTTGGTGGATGGCCCAAATGTCCCACTCCTTACCTTCGAACCTCCTGTTGGTTTTTTAATCATCGGACTGCCCTCTCCGGACTTGCTCGGACTGTATGCATCGATATTCTGATACGGACTTGCTCGCCCTCAGGGGTGCCCCCCTCTCCTGGGTGCGTCCTGCCTTCTTTTCTATCCCCAGTCTCGATGAGGGGCCCAATTATTGGGACCCTGAGAGATGGCCGGGTAAGGCCAGGGGCTCTCGATATAAATTTAATAAGAGGCCCCTGGTTAATTTTTTAGTCAAATTTTTTAGGGGGTTGGGGAGGGGGGTGGGGGGTAGTGGTTGTCTGGCTGTGGGGGGTAGCCAAACAACTGTGTTGCAGGCCAGGCCTGGGTCTGACGGCGTTCGGGGGGAGCGGGTTGTGGTTACATCTGGGGCTCATGAGCAGGTCGTGGGATTACCAATTCCCATGACGGGGAATGGCAGCAGGCGGATAGACAGGGGGCCATATCGTTACCGGGAGGGCCGTCTCCGCTGTTTACAAGTGGTGAGGCGCTCCAACCCTCTGGTTCTTCCCCGAGGTGCTGGGAGCGAGGATGTGCAGCCTCCTGAGCTCCGGCTGGTGTACCTGAATGCCAGGTCCGTGGTTAATAAAGCTCCCCTCGTTAGGGATTTAGTTGAGGGTGAGCATGCGGACCTGGCTTGCATCACGGAGACTTGGTTGGGCCCAGAGGGTGGGGTCCCTTTGGTTGACCTCTGCCCACCAGGCTTCCGGGTGCTACACCGGCCACGAGCTCATGGCAGGGGTGGGGGAGTGGCGGTTACCATTAGGGAGACCTTATGTCCGCGGGAGACCACCGTTTCTCAGATAGTCGGGTGTGAGTCTCTCTTTATGAGATTTGGTCCTGGGGCGCAGTTGGGCTTGCTGCTGGTGTACATTTCGCCTAGTCGCACAGCGGCAGCCCTGCCCGAGCTGCTCGATATCCTCTCGGGTTTGGTGGTTGAGTTTCCCAAACTTATAGTTTTGGGAGACTTCAATCTACCATCCCTGGGAGGTTCATCTGAGCTAGCTCGGGAGTTCATGGCTTCCATGGCGGCCATGGACCTGACGCAAGTAATTTCAGAGCCAACTCATGAGGGAGGCCACACCCTTGACCTGATTTTTTTATCTAGACGGTGGTTGGATGATCTAGGTGGGGGCTCTCCATTTATTATGCCCCTGTCATGGACCGATCATCATCTCCTGCGGCTGGTCTTCCGTGTTGCCACCCCCCGCCGTGGGGGTACGGAGCCAATTAGATGGTACCGCCCCAGACGCTTAATGGATCCTGATAGATTCCAAGCGGCGCTGGGGTCCCCACCTGCCTCCACTGCTCACAGCTCGGCGGATGCCTTAGTGGAAGCCTGGGAAAGGGCAGCCACTGAGGCACTTGACCGGGTTGTACCCTTGCGGCCCCTGACCCGGCACAGATCCCAGCGAGCTCCATGGTTTTCCGCGGAGCTCCGGGAGATGAAGCGTCGGAAACGGGGCCTAGAGAGCTGCTGGAGGTCTAGCCGATCCGAACCCGACCGGTTGCGGTTAAGAACCTATATTAGGTCTTATCTCGCAGCGATGAGGGTGGCGAGGTGCAATTACTTCTCCACCCTCATCGCGTCCGCAGATAATTGCCCGGCCGCCTTGTTTAGGGTGACTCGCTCACTTCTTAATCAGGAGGTGAGGGAGGATCCCTTGCAGGGTCGTGCCGAGGAATTTAGTCAACATCTGTCGGATAAAATCGCTCGGATTCGGACCGGTTTGGACTCCAGCTGGGCAGAGTCAGGCGATCAGGACACGGGCGGTCTTGTCAATGTTATCTGGGAAGAGTTTGATTCTGTGACCCCTGATGAAGTGGACAGGATTATGGGGAGGCTGAGCTCCTCCACATGTTTGTTGGACCCGTGCCCTTCCTGGCTGGTTTATGCAGCTAGGGAGAGGACACGAGGCTGGCTCCAGGCGGTTATATCTGCTTCTTTGAGTGAGGGTTATTTCCCCACCGTCTTGAAGGAGGCGGTGGTGAGACCTCTCCTCAAGAAGCCTGCCTTGGACCCAGCTGTTTTGAACAACTTTCGTCCAGTCTCCAACCTGCGCTTTCTTGCGAAGGTTGTTGAGAGTGTGGTGGTGCATCAGCTCCCTCTGGTCCTGGATGAAGCGGATTATCTGGACCCCTACCAATCGGGTTTCAGGCCCGGGTACAGCACGGAGACGGCATTGGTCGCTCTGGTGAATGATCTCTGGAGGGCTCGGGATAGGGGATATTCCTCTGTCCTAGTCCTATTAGACCTCTCGGCGGCTTTCAATACCATCGACCATGGTATCTAGCTGCGGCGTCTCAGGGGATTGGGAGTGGGAGGCACAGTTCTTCAGTGGTTCTCCTATCTCCTGGGACGCTCGCAGTCGGTGTTGGCAGGGGGGCAGAGATTGGCCCCTAGGTCTCTCGTTGTGGAGTTCCTCAGGGGTCGGTTCTCTCGCCTCTCCTGTTCAACATGTACATGAAACCGCTGGGTGAGATCATTCGTGGTTTTGGAGTTGGGTATCATCAGTATGCCGATGATACCCAACTTTTCTTTTCGACCCCAAACCACCCCAGTGATGCCCTCGCTGTGATGTCCCGTTGCCTGGAGGCGGTTCGGGTCTGGATGGGGAGGAACAGACTTCAACTCAACCCTGACAAGACTGAGTGGCTGTACATTCCGGCATCCTGGGACATTCAAAATGTTCCATCTCTTTCTATGGGGGGTGAGCTCTTACCCCCCGTGGATAGGGCTCGCAACTTGGGAGTCCTCCTAGATTCACGGCTTACCCTGGAAGATCATATAGTGGCCGTGACTAGGGGGGCTTTCGCCCAGGTTCGCCTGGTGCGCCAGTTGCGGCCCTATCTGAACCGGGATGCCCTGTGTACGGTCACTCATGCGCTCGTGACCTCTTGCCTTGACTACTGTAATGCTCTCTACATGGGGCTTCCCTTGAAGACCACTCGGAGGCTCCAACTGGTACAGAATGCGGCCGCGAGAGTTGTCTTGGGAGTTTCCCGGTACTCCCATGTTACACCTTTGCTCCGCGAGCTGCATTGGTTACCAGTTGTCTTTCGGGTGAGGTTCAAGGTTTTGGTTACGATCTTTAAGTCCTTACATGGCATGGGTCCAGGATACCTCAGGGACCACCTGCTGCCGGCATCAACTCCCCTCCGCCCTGTGCGTTCCCACAGAGAGGGCCTCCTCAGGGTGCTGCCAGTCAGGGAATGCCGACTGGTGGCCCCCAGGGGGAGGGCCTTCTCTGTGGGCGCTCCGGCATTATGGAACCAACTGCCGGTGGAGCTCCGGATGGCATCAGACCTCCGAACTTTCCGTCGTGGCCTGAAGACCCACCTGTTTGAAATAGCTGGTCTGGCCTGACGGGGGATTATGGGTTTTTATTGTTGTTTTAAATTTGTATTACTGTTTTAACTGGGCATGTGTTTAATCTTTTTTAATTTTTGTATTGTCTTTTTTATATATGCCCTGTGAACCGCCCTGAGTCCCTACCAAGGAGAAGGGCGGTGTACAAATTAAATAATAATAATAATAATAATAATAATAATAATAATAATAATAATAATAATAATAATATTACCAGGAAATAAAGCTGATTTAAAAGTCCCTTACCAGTTTTCACTACCTTCATTTGCTTTCATTATGGTGATGACTTTATGTCCTGTCTGGACCTACCACTGGTTAGTGGATTCTCCTTCTTCTTTACTTTTCCTGGACAGGAAGGAAGAACATAGGACACTATATTTTTATCATTTTTCCTGTGGCATCTGCAGCGTTTCAGTGACAGTTTTAAATCTGCTGAGGATGCCCTTCTATGAACCCTATATCAAGTTTGGGATTGTAGCCAATATGCAGTCTTATCACCTAGTAACTGTAGAAAGATGTTTGATTTAATATACATTGTTAAATGGAAGGGGGAAATTTAAAAAAAGATTGATATTTAAAGATGTTTGAGGAGGGAATATATTTAAGAAAAAACATTAGTGTTCCAAAAGATAGATTATCTATAGCTTGCCTGGTTTCTCTTGTTTTGTTTTATTATTTGCAATCAGGAAGATAATGAAGTATAGATGAAAGCTGGGGGAATAGAGAGCAATTATTGATCATGCTAGCAAATAATGCTTTTATTTAGTTTTATTCCAGATTTCCTTTTTTATTTATAAGCAGCTGAAGATGTCTGCACCGCTGCGTAATTGGTTCTGGCCTCCTGCCATCTGACAGAGTTAATTATTGACGGTCTGCGCATTGCTCCTCTGAGAGAATCCAGTATCTGTACAAATTAGTTGAAGGCAACTCTCTCATGCAATAATGAAAATAAATCCCTTATACTTTTCTACTGAGAAAGAATTGAAAGCATTCATCTTTACACAAACATTGTACCTGTTGATTTGGATAGAAGAATATGGTTGTGGTAATGAGTGGGTAGGGTAAGATAGAGACTTTTCAATAGTTCTAAAATTATGGTATCATCTCAAAAGAAAGGTTTTCAAATGAGTTGGGAAAATCACAATATATGATTAGAGCTACTTTTATTATAAAAATATTACTGCTATCTCCAAAATTGATGCAGCTGTGACATTATTTGCTAGAGTTTAGAACTCTAAACTAAGAAAGTTCCTTTCCAATTTCATATTTCTGTCTTTTGTTTCTGTCTTGCTTTACTTAAATAATTTGACCTTGTTTACAATCTTTTATTGGTAGAAAAATATTTCTAGCATGCACTTTGTGAGACATTGTATGGTTCTTTAATTTTGTGGCACTCTTCTAACAACATAATGATATGAAGGGAAAATCAACATCATATACTTGATTACTAATTGCTTTAATTATTATCAAATGTTCTGCATATTTATGGAAACTGTATATGGTGAGAGGTTGCAGGCAAAGAGCTACTCAATTCATGGGGAACAGTTTATAAAATCAGTATTATGGTTTACTTACAAATAATTCAGAGACTGAGCAAAGCGATCTTCAGGTAGATTAGCAGAATAAATGTCAGATGTAGTGGAAACATCTCTGTAATATACTGTATTTCCTTTTTGTTTTGGAGTCAACCAGGAATCAACTGGTTTTTATCTATTAATTCTTTGCTATGTCTTTATATCCTTTTGTTCTGCAGATTGTTTTACCCAAGCCATGTCACATGCAGCTACACGAGTGGTGGGATTCAGCCAGTTTGCACCCATTCAGTAGAACCGGTAGCTATTTATTTGTTGACTTTGGCAAACCGGCTGATGCCCTAGCCCTTTTTTTGCAAGGCCCAGAATAGCCCATCAGAAGTGCATGGACAGCACTTCAGGAAGTCTGTTCTGAGCTGGGGAGGCCTCCCAGGCCCAGAATGGCCCATCAGTGACCTCCCTGACTCAGAATGAATTTTTGGAAGTGGCATCCATGCACTTCCGGTGGGCCACTCTGGGCCTGGGAGGCCTCCCTGGCTCAGAACATAGTTCCAGAACTGGTGTCCATGCACTTCTGGTGGGCCATTCTGGGCCTGGGAGGCCTCCCTGGCTGAGAACGGACTTCTGGAATTGGCATCCATACACTTCTGGTGGGCCGTTTTGGGCCTAGGTGGCCTCCCCGGCTCAGAACAGACTTCCAGAAGTGGCGTCCATGCAGAGAACCAGTTGTTCAGATATTTGAATCCCACCACTGAGCTACACCTTGCATTTTTCCATGGATAGAAAGGAAGAGACTGAAGTTGCAAGTGACTTCACATCCATCAGAAAGAATCAATGTATATCATGGCATTTTTCTGGAAGGGAAAAAGAAAGGTGGTTCTTTTTTCCAGTTTGCTGAGGCAGCTTGCCAGCAGAATCAGACACTTCATCTTCTTTTGCAAAATTTACTCTTTGAGGATTAGATCCGTTAACTGTCACTGCTTGTTAGTTTGCCAGTAACAAAGCTTCAATTAGAATTGGAATCCCAGCAGAAACTAGCTTAATGGAAGACAATGACTTTTATCTGAGGAATATAGGATGTACCCCTGGGGTACTGAAGATCAAAACAAAGCTCCTTTCCATCTGATTGTTCTATATCTGCCTTGCTTAACATGTGGGCCCATCATAGCTCATAGTTAGCTATGAATACTGGCTGAGATGTCTGGATAAAGCTTGTGGTTTTTCCATACTGAATATCAAAAAAATCAGTTTTATTATCTATCTGAGGGAGCACATATTGTGTAAATCTGTATCTGACTTGTAGCAGATCCTATGTGCCAGGTTTGGACTTAAGTTTTTATAAACTTGCTGTAAACTCTTAAAGCTTTTGGAACAACTTTCATGTATTGTTCTCTTATCACTTCAATTTATGACCTCTTTTTATCCATAGCATATTAAAGGCAGCTAGCAGTGAAAAAACAACAAAGGAAAACAACAACTGAAGGAAGAAGGAAGTTTAAGCTTCCTTACTGACAATGTTTAATTGAAATGATGGATTTGGGAATCGTACATCTCTTAGCATCAGTTGATTGTAGTGGTCTCTAAGTAACTATGAAAGGAAATAAAGGAAATAAATAAACTCTGCTTGCCTACAAGCTTAGTGAACAATTTGAACAAGATTTTAGTTTCCAAAATCAGTGGAATTTTCTATTAGTGCTGGTGATATATAGAGAATTGACAGCCACTATATTATGGTAAAAATATGGAATTGGGACTGAGAGTACTCAACTTCAAATTCTCGTTCACCCATAAAGTTCATTTGAGTGACTTTGGATAAATTCCTGTCTCTCAAACTAATACATTCTATAGAGTTGTGGTAAGAATTAAATTGGAGGGCAAAGTATATACCTGCCATCTTTAACTCTTGGAAGAAAAGTGGCAACAAATAAATATTTCACAAAGAAATGGTCATTCAAACTACAATATAGCTGTGAAGACTGTTCAGATCTTAGTATGGCTTGCAGTTACTCATGTCCTAGTCACTTCCAAATTGATCTACTGCAATGCGCTATTCATGGAGCTGTCCTTGAAGAGTATTCAAAAACTTCACCTGGTTACAAGATGTATTGGTGAGGGCAGTTATGTGTGCTCCTAGGAAAGCCATGTTGCACCTCTGCTTTGTGAGCTACATTGGTTGGCAGTTTGCTTTTGGATCCCATTCAAGATGTTGGTTTTAATCTTTAAACCCTTTCTTGGCATGGGACCAAGCTCTCTGAGGGATTTACTTCTCCCTGCTTACATTATCCCCACCACCACCACCCACACACATAAGAGCTTGCACAGAAAGCATGCCATTACATTCAAGGTCTCAGGAGCTGTGCTATGACTTCCGTGGCACCACTTTTATGCCCTTCCCCCTAAAATCAGATTGGCCTCATCCCTTTTGATATTCTGGTAGGCCTTCAAGACTTGGTTACTTATATGGCAAGGCTTAGGGTTCCCATGGAATCATATATTTGTCTAGATGGCTCTATCATTGAGGGGGAGGGGGTCATATTTTATTTTCTCTTCTTTTACAGTTGAGTTTTTAGGATATTGATTTACTATATTTTTATACTTGTTATTGCTATTTTTATATTTTCTGTTTTATCTACTGTTGTGCATCATCCAAAGTAAATCAGAGAGATGGGCATGTACATTTGATTAATAAAATAAATTTTTACATTAGTGACTTGAAGTGTCTTCTAGTGTCATCCAACCATCAGTAGGCAAATATGACAGTAATGAGTTTAGACTGCATTAATGATGGCTGTAGAATATTACAATGTAACCAATTAGTGGGAGATGGTCTAATTGTAGATCAAAATATTTTTAAAAGAAGATTCATTTAAAATTTGTGGCAATGCTTTTTCTAGGGTATTTTGTGAATACAGTATAGAAGAAAAAGATTCTTAGTTATCTGTTTATAAAAGCAGACTTCTAGGTATGTTTAATATGCAGCTTGTTGTTATTCTGCATGGCAATCCTCATTCAATAAATCTGAAGTCACAAAGCGGCTGTGGGAATGGATCCCTGCCAAATGTCTGCCTGTTTCACCTGTCTACTACTGAGACCACAGCTATGTGGCAGAGAACATCCTGGATTAGACTTTGGCTCTGAGCATTTCCTGTTTCAAATGATCAAGTAGCTCTTAATGGAAAAGGTTCATACTTGAAACTGTAGAGAGCTACAGAGGAGTGGGTGGGAAATGATATGCTAGATCACCCATAGGGTTTTTCCAGGTGACTTGAGTTTCTCTTAATGCTGCTATTGTCTATAACATCATTCTCATACTTTTGGAATCAGTTGGGGTTCATTCCAACATGCCTATGTATCCGTTCTACTTTCATGTCCCAGTTCCATTAGAAAAAGTGTATTTTCTTCTCAGAACCCTACCACATTTCAATAATCATTTGAACATCTTGAGGGTTTCCCCCCCCATTTCTTGGTGATTGGACTGCCTTAAGCATATGTTTTAAAGGACAAACCTCCAGGTTTCATATGCCTTCACTTCACCAAATCATGTCTGCCCTGCATAGAGCAAAGCCCAGACATTTATTTGTTCATTCAGCTAGGCAAGATGATTGTGTTTACAATAAACAAATAGAAGGCCAGGAGAGAACATTGCCAATGTTTTTTGGGGGGGTTTTCATTTCGTTAATGCCTGTGCATATTCAGATGTAAAGAAAGCGAGATCTGCAAACATTGATTGATTGGAAGGAAGAGAAAAAGAACATATATCTCAGGCTGTGAAGCTCAGGATGAGACAGAAGGAGATATAACTAGGTGTTAGATGAAACACTCTGGCAAATATTCAAGTATAGACATAAAATGTTAAGCACAGAAAAATGCTCAAAAATATCCTTGAGGGGCTCATACTTTCATCTCTCACTTCTGCCTTCCATCATCTTGATGGCCAATTAGAAAGTGTCTTATAAAGGACTATCTCTCCTGCTCTCTCTTATCTCTTTTTCTTCAAGCCCAAGGGACTGGCAAATAGCTATAAGATTCCTCAAAGAATTATCTGTCTGCCATTTCCAACTTCTATACCACTCATTGTCAGACTGACAACTGTGCCTCAATAAATCACAAATCTGCAGTGTATAATATTGCCAGCTCTTTCAAATTCTCCATGACAACTCAGCTGCACTTGATACCTGGATATTATTGAGACTTAGTAACTCTCTGATCCTTAAGCCCAGGTCTGTAGGAAAGAATGAAGTATGTGTTTTGAGAAGAGCTGTTATATTTTTCACTGAGTGACATTTGGAATTCTCAGACTGAAGAAATTTCAGAAAATTCCTGACTAAACAGCTTATAACAATAAAAATAAAAAAATAACAATAACACCTTACATCCAGACTTATAATTCATAACTTCCAAAATGGTAATTTTATCACAAGCTAGTGTGGCTGTAAAGCAAAGCACTAGTATATGTATAGCATATAAAGTATTTAGTTTGCATGTATGATATCCAGTTCAAATATGTACTTGATTTCAAGGTAAAAGCTGGATATGCTATGATCAGTCCTATCCTCTCCTGTATTTGTGTCTGCATCCAATATATATATATATGTGTGTGTGTGTGTGTGTGTGTGTGTGTGTACTATACACACACACACATGTATATATACAGGTGAAACTCAAAAAATTAGAATATTGTGCAAAAGTTCATTTATTTCAGTAATGTAACTTAAAAGGGGAAACTAATATATGAGATAGACTCATTATATGCTAAGCAAGATAGTTCAAGGCGTGATTTGTCATAATTGTGATGATTATGGTGTACAGTTCATGAAAACCCCAAATCCACAATCTCAGAAAATTAGAATATTACATGCAATCAATAAAACAAGGAGAGTACATAGAACAATATTAGACCTCTGAAAAGTATAAGCATGCATATGTACTCAGTACTTGGTTTGGGCCCCTTTTGCAGCAATTACTGCCTCAATGTGGCGTGGCATGGAAGCTATCAGCCTGTGGCACTGCTGAGGTATTATGGAAGACCAGGATGCTTCAATAGAGGCCTTCAGCTCTTCTGCATTGTTCGGTCTCATGTCTCTTATCTTTCTCTTGGCAATGCCCCATAGATTCTCTACGGGGTTCAGGTCAGGCAAGTTTGCTGGCCATTCAAGCACAGTAATCCCATGGTCATTGAACCAGGTTTTGGTGCTTTTGGCAGTGTGGGCAGGTGCCAAGTCCTGCTGGAAAATGAAGTCAGCATCCCCATAAAGCTCGTGTGCGGAAGGAAGCATGAAGTGCTCCAAAAACTCCTGCTAAATGGCTGTGTTGACCCTGGACTTAATGAAGCACAGTGGACCAACACCAGCAGATGACATGGCTCCCCAAATCAACACAGACTGTGGAAATTTCACACTGGACTTCAAACATCTTGCAGTGTGTGCCTCTCCATTCTTCCTCCAGACTCTGGGTTGCTCTCATCAGAAAAGAGGACTTTGGACCACTGAGCAACAGACCAGGTCTGTTTTTCTTTAGCCCAGGTAAGACGCTTCTGATGTTGTTTGTTGTTCAGGAGCGGCTTGAAAAGAGGAATACGACATTTGAAGCCCATGTCCAGGATCCGTCTCTGTGTGGTGGCTCTTGATGCACTGACTCCAGCCTCAGTCCACTCCTTGTGAAAGTCCCCAACATTTTTGAATGGCCTTTTCCTGACAATCCTCTCCAGGCTGCGGTCATCCCTGCTGCTTGTGCACCTTTTTCTTCCACACTTTTCCCTTCCACATAACTTTCTATTAATGTGCTTTGATACAGCACTTTGGGAACATCCAACTTCTTTTGCAATTACCTTTTGAGGCTTTCCCTCCTTATGGAGGGTGTCAATGATGGTTTTCTGCACAACTGTCAGGTCAGCAGTCTTACCCATGATTGTGATTCCTACTGAACCAGACTGAGAGACCATTTCAAGGCTAAGGAACCTTTTGCTTAATTAGCTGATTAGAGTGGGACACTTTGAGCCTAGAATATTGCACCTTTTCACAATATTCTAATTTTCTGAGATTGTGGATTTGGGGTTTTCATGAGCTGTACGCCATAATCATATATATATCTTTGGTCATTTGGGTTTTTCCCCACGTAGAATTGAAGGTGTAAGAGCAACGTTTCGACGAAATCTCATCCGTCATCCTCAGGCTGGTGGCTTCAGCTTCGTTCTTCTGTGTGTGTATATATACACAGACTGTGTTCTTCTGTTTGTGTGTATACACACACACACACACACACACACGTGTGTGTGTGTGTATTCAATCTTCTCAGTCATTGTTTGAATTGTTTGAGACTCTGGCATAAATCAGCACCCTTATGTCAAAATCCTAATCTTAAAAGCAGCCAAATACTTGTATCTTAGTAGCAGTTCCTTCCACCATTCTTCCACTTTAAGCAGACATGCAAATATATTGATAAGTCATAAGAAATTAATAGAAGAAGATAGTAGGAAAGATGAGAAGATGAGAAAAGATTGGAAATGAGACAGTGCTGTGGGAATTGAATGTTCAGCAGAGTGATGGCACAAGAGAAAAAAACTATCTTTATGTCTGGTTGTTTTGGCATGCAATGGTCTATAGCTGCATCCCGAGGAGAGAAGTTGAAATACATTATGTCCAAGATGTGAGGGGTCTATAGATATTTTCTCAGCCCTCTTTCTGGTTCATGCAGTATACATGGAAGGCAGGCTGTTGTTGTTTTTTTCAGTCCTAACTATTTGTTGAACTATTTATCCTAACTATCTGTATATGCAGTATACAGATCCTCAGTGGAAGGCAGGCTGGTGGTTTTTTTTTTGCTTCAGTGCTAATTATCTGTTGAAGTCTGTACCTGTCCTGTTTGGTTGCTGTGCCAAACAAGACAGTTATTGAATTACAAATAATTCCTCTGTAGAATTGTATCAGCAGATCCTTGGGCAATCTGAGCTTTATGAGTTGATGCAAGAAGAACATACATTGTTGTGCTTTTTTGATGACTTTTTGGTGTTAGGGGTCCATTTCAAGTCCATAATAGAACCTAGAAACTTGAAAGTCTCTACTGTGTTGCCTAATATTGTAAGAGGTGACAGAATAGGAGAGCTTCTTCTAAAATCTATTATCATCTCTACAGTTTTAAGAGTGTTCAGCTCCAGATTGTTCTGGCTGCATCATGGGGCCAGTTGATCTACCTCTTGTCTATATGCACAGTCATCATGATGTCAAATGAGACCAACATCTCAAATGCAGATGTTGTATCATCTGAAAACATCAATACTTTAACAGAGGGATTTTTCGAGATGCAGTTGTTGTATAGAGAGAAAAGTAGTATTAGAGATGAAAGAGTAGTATTCCACTACACTTGTTTACTGTCAGGGAAAACTGATCTAAAGGACCATATCAAAATACCATAAGCTAAATTACATAATCAAATAATACTAAAGAAAATGCAAATTACAAAGAAATTGCCCATGGCTTAAAAATGAATAGATGTTCTGTTGTGCTTTTGCCATCATTCTGTTAAAGTTGTACATGGCATAGGGTAGGGGTGTCAAACTGCTGGCCCGCCGGCTGGATGCGCCATGCCGAAACCGCGCCACCCCTTGCCAGCAATGCAAAAAAAAAGTTGTGATACTTGAAAGACTGTCTTTCTCCTATAACATCTGCCTGGCATATTCAATCCTGCAGGATTGGTATACTCTAGATTACAATTAAACATTTAAGTACACTTAAACAATGTCATCTTTTAGGTCTGTAATTTCCTGGATCCATTTTTTCCCCTTTTTTGAAGATGGGAACTGCAACAGATCTTTTCCAGTCAGTCCTCTGGTAGTTCCCCAGTGCTCCAGGATCTTTGAAAAATATAGTTCAGTGGTTCTGAGATCACATCTGCCAGTTCCTTGCCTGGTGATTTGAACTCATCTAGGCTAGACAGATGCTCACTTACCATTTTCTTGCCTATCTTAACTTGTGTTTATATTCTGTTTTTTAATGGCACTATTTTTGATATGTTGGTTTGTTTTTTTCCCTTTGTGTAAAGACAGATGCAAAAAATGAGTTAAATATTTCTGCTTTCTCCCTATTGCTTGTCACCTTCTTGCCACTTTCCCCCACTAATGGACCAATCATTTCCTTCACTTTTTTCTTGTTTTTTACATGTTGAAAGAAGCTTTTTAAATTATTTTTTTTTACTTTGGTCACAAGCCTTAGTTCATTTATGAGCCTTAGCTTTCCTCACTTCAGCTTTGCTTGGGCTATTTGCTGATATTCTGACTTATTTATGTGCCTCTCTTTCCACTTTCTATACATGTCCTTTTTATCTTTCAATTTATCAGAGACTTCTTTATGCAGCCATGCTGGTTTCTTTAGAGAGCTGTTATTTTTCCTCTTTGTTGGTATTGTGCTACACTGGGCTTTTATTATCTCACTTTTCAAAATTTCCCAAGCTTCTTGAGTTGTTTTCCCCTTGAGGATTCTCATCCATGGAATCTTTCCCAAGCCTTCTTTAAGTTTATTGAACTTAGCTCTCTTGAAGTCCAAGACTCTAGTTTGACTATGTTCTATTGGTTGTGCTTCCATAATGTTGAATTCCAATATTGCATGTTCACTACCTCCCAAGGTTCCTGTGGCTTCAACACATCATTTCATCTCTGTTAGAGAGAATTAGATCCAAAATGGCTAATCCCCTAGTTCCCTTCTCTACAAAGTTGTCTGCTAGGTTTGTCAGGAATCTGTTTGATCTTCCACTTGATGCAGAGTTTATCTCCCAGTTGATGTCAGGGTAGTTAAAGTCCCCCATTACTATTACTACTATTTTCTGTCCATTGCTTCCTGTCCTGCCTTCATGCTTAAAACTTTTATATTTTTTATTATTATTATTTTGTATTGATTTTATAGTAAATTCTTTGAGTGTTGTGAACCACCTAGAGCCATTGATAGATGATAGGCAGCACACAAGTTTATCAAATTATTATTATTATTATTATTTATCAATATAGATGTTTGCAATCTGCTCTCCTCCACTATTCAGATTCATTAGGCAGCGTCTTGGAGATGCTATGCTCAGGAGATAATAATCTGATCTCTGACTTTTCTTGGTATTACCTGCAACTGCAATCCAGATTTTCTGAGTCACCTCATATATCTCAGACTGGGTTCTAGGACTGACAGACCCACTGACGACCTCTTCTTTTAGACTATCTCTTGAAAGCGACTGTTGCTTCTATCCTGCTATCAAAATCTCTCCCATTAAGCCAATTATGCCACTTTCTGGTGAATGTTAATTGTAAAATCAGGACAAATGAGTAAGCCCCCCCCCCAAATTCTCATGAATATTCTTCAAAACTAAAATAATACAACAAAACTACTACTACTACTACTACTACTACTACTAATAATAATAATAATAATAATAATAATAATAATAATAATAATAATAATAATAATGTTGCAGGTGACCTTAGAGGTCATCTATTGCAACTCCTGCTGCTCAGGCAGGAAACCCTGTATCATTTCAGACAAATGGTTGTCCAGTCTCTTCTTAAAAACTTCCAGTGTTGGAGCATTCACAGCTTCTGGTGGCAGGTTGTTCCACTGATTAATTGTTCTGACTGTAGGAAATTCCTCCTTAGTTCTAGGTTGCTTCTCTCTTTGATCAGTTTCCATCCATTGCTTCTTGTCTTGCCTTCAGGTGAGAATAGCTTTACTCTTCTTCGTGGCAACCCCTAAGATATTGGAACACTGCTATCATGTCACCCCTCATCCTTCTCTTCATTAAACTAGACATACCCAATTCCAGCAACTGTTCCTTTTATATTTTAGTCTCCAACCGCCTAATCATCTTTGTTGCTCTTCTCTGTATTTCTATTCTCAACAGCATTTTTTTTTGCAGTGCATCCTCTGCTTTTATATTCACTTACTTTTTCTTAAGCTGAAATTCACTGTTCTCTGCAGATCAAATAACTGCCATTCTTTTGTCTTTTTCCTTAACTAGTTTCCTTAACTTTTTCCTTAACTCATCGTTATGTACATAATTTAATATGCTATTCATTTGGTTTTTCTCCTAGAGCATTAATGAGGATGCAACATATGATATGACCTAAGGCTGATTCAATCAGCATCCAACTGGTCATTTCCTCCTGGCTAAATGCCTTGCACTTCTTTATTACATTTCATTTATGAACTTCTCCCAGTTTCCAATCAACATGACAATGTTCTGAGGTCCACAGCAATTAGCATTTATGTTACAGGATAGCTTTTATTATTTCCTCTTTCAAACACTTTATGCAGATCTAGTGCATTATTCAGTCTTACTTTCTTCAATGACTTTAGTCTGCTGAGGAGCAGAAAAAGCAATCTGCCTCATCTGGCAGGTTGTGTCACTAATGAGCAAAAAACTTGATGGCTTATTTTAATGCAGAATGATGGTTGTTGAGATTTACTATCTTCACAGAGGAATAGCCGTACCTATAACAGTGTCAATATCTTTGTTTCAGCATGGACAGGTCTAAAATTATCCTGCCATTGCTGTTCTACATTAAATTGTGTATTGGTTTAACTAAACGTTTTAATTGTCAATGAAATTAAAGGATAGTAAGGAGAAGCAGCCATGATACATTTTTATCATCCAAGGATTGGAACAGTAAAATGAGCAAATAAAATGTTCTGTCCTGTTACTGGGTTGGGGATCAAATTAATTTCTTAAAATATGCAAGAATCACTTTTCTGTTTGAAGCAAATTCCTGCTTAAAAAAAACTTGTACCAGTTGCAAAAGGTGTTGTCACATTTTGTATTATGTAAATTTTACAAGTAAGGGACGCGGTGGCTCAGTGGGTTAGGACGCTGAGCTTGTCAATCAGAAGGTCAGCAGTTTGGCGGGTCGAATCCCGAGTGCCGCGTAACAGAGTGAGCGCCTGTTACTCGTCCCAGCTTCTGCCAACCTAGCAGTTCGAAAGCACGTAAAAAATGCAAGTAGAAAAATAGGGACCACTACGGTGGGAAGGTAACAGAGTTCCGTGCACCTTTGGCGTCTAGTCATGCCGGCCACATGATCATGGAGATGTCCTCGGACAAGCGCTGGCTCTTCGGCTTTGAAACAGAGATGAGCACCGGCCCCTAGAGTCGGAAACAACTAGCACGCATGTGCAGGGGAACCTTTACCTTTAAATTTTACAAGTAATCTTGTTTCCATATATTCATATATTTAAATACCTTCTTAAATTTTGATAACTTTGAAATGAAGAGATTAAAACAATGGGATGGAAACAGGCCTAGTGCCAATGTAGAATGTGTTTATACAACAAGGCTGATCTGAAGATTAATTCTCTTGAGGGAACTTGGTGTGTCTAAACTTAAGAAAAGATGACAGGTGGGGAATATAGTGCCATTTTTTTCAGTATTTGAAGGATATCACAAAGAAGAAGGTCAAGGCTTGTTATTTATAGTTCCAGAATGCAGAACATATAATAAAGGCTTTAAAAAAAGAAGGCATGTTCTTAAAAGTTTAAGAAACCTTCTGACAGAGCTGTTATAAAATAGAATGGAACTTCATCAGATGTATTCAAGTGGAAAATGGATAACCATTGTTCAGGGATATTTTACATTTAATTCCTGCATTAAATGTGTTTTTATTTTATTTTTTTGGGATTATGATTTTATGGTGCTTCCAAGATTCTTTCTTTCAGTGCTTTTTTTGTAAAAGAAAAAGGTGCCGGAACTCACACATGTCATGCAACCCGTCTTGCCTACCTTTCAAGGTTCCATCCAAAAATGGTGCCGGAACTCTGTTCTGAGCGTTCTATGAGAAAAAAAGCCCTGATTTCTTTACCATTGTATAAACTTCTGTGTAGTATTCTAGTACCCTGGAATTAATTTTAAAAAATTCAGTGTAAACTGTTTTTCCCTAAATATATCTATAGAAATTGTTTATTTGATATTTACTAGCTGAGCTGTCTAATTAATCTAGTCTAGTGGAAAATTAATCAAAGGTCATATTTGCTTTCTTAGAAAAATGCCATATTTCCCCCCCCCCAGATGTTGAATCTCAACAATACAGTTGGTTATGTTTCACTCTCTATTTTTTCTATATTGGCACATGTCTAATTATCAAAGACTGGCATTTAAGAAAAATAACCTCCTGAAAATTTGGTCATTTTGATTAGCTTTCATATGAGAAAATGTGGTCTTTGACTAAATTGGTCTTCACTAAATTACATTTTGTGAAGAAAGGGAATGATTTACTGTGGTCTTCACTAAATTACATTTTGTGAACAAAGGGAATGATTTACTGTACCTCAATTTGAGCAAAACATTTGTCAAGATTCCACATAACACTTTCATTGACAAGCTGTTAAAATGAGGTTTGAACTGCACTATAGCAGAGTAGATCTACATTTGGCTGAGAGAGGTTAGGAAGAAATTATTGATGTCTCTGCATTGT
Source organism: Vipera ursinii (assembly GCF_947247035.1). Classification (NCBI taxonomy): domain Eukaryota; kingdom Metazoa; phylum Chordata; class Lepidosauria; order Squamata; family Viperidae; genus Vipera; species Vipera ursinii. The sequence continues at coordinate 185,294,754 of NC_139516.1, forward strand.
ATTGGAGAGCTGCAACCAGTAGCACCCACAGGGATGTCTCTTGGGGCCAATGTTGTTCAACATTTTTTATGAATGACCTTAGATAATGATACTGATAGGCTTCTTATCAAAGTTGAGGATAACACACAAGGGGGATACAGACAATACTGTGCAGAATGGAAAACTGGCCGGAAATGTAAGGCATTACATAATAAAAGTTAGGGAGGAATAATATAGGTATAAGATAGGGAAAAAGTTATGCCTTGAAATCATTACATTAGAGAAGGACTTGGGTTGGTCATGAACATGTAACACCAGTGTTAGAGAATTTAGTCAAGCTCTGGACTGCGTTCAAAAAAGAATTGCATGAAGGGCATTTGAAGCTTTGCTCTGCACTGGTGAGACCATACCTGGAATATTGGTCAATAGACTTCCAAACAAGGGGCAACAAAGGGAAATACCCCATGGCAAGATTATCCAAATTGTAAGGAAATGTGTGAAGAATCTTTTAGCTGTACATCGCTACAATAAATTCAGCTTTCCCAAAGATCCTTTGTATAGTTTCCATTGTTCAGTTGTGTTTATTTTAGTGTTTGGAGTTTCAGGGGAGGAATTTACATTAAGATTATATTAAAGGGATGTATAATAAGAAAAAAGTTTACGAACGCCTGCCCTACGAATTCTGGCTGAAAGAACAAGAAATGTTCAGTCTGGATTGAGAAGAGACACTATATCAGTGTTCGGACACAAAGACAGGTGCTATAAGAAAAATGATTAAGAACTATTTTTTTACTGCCATAGAAACTAAAACCAGAAATACTAAATTGAAGGTATCTAGATTTCTTTTAAATGTAAGGATATAGTTCCTTATGGTAAAATTAAATTTAAATTAAATTTAAATCATAAAAACAGGTGCATAATACAAATGCATTTACATATACAGTATATACCTTCACAAAGTCTTCCTGTACAGTTATGGCTAATTCCTTTTAAAGGAACAAAGATCCCATACTTCAGTGGACAGGCTATTCACCCTGTAATTCTAATTTAGAGGCATTTTGATCATTGTAGTGAAGCATCACTGCTATTTCTGTATTTTGTTTTGAAACTTTGCTTTGCTTTTAATTTTTTTTTGCATCAACTTTGGAGATGTATTGTTCAAAGCTACATCTACTAAAGTCTTTTTCTCTTTGAAATAATTTCTAAGGAAAAAACAAATAAACCTTTTCCATTAAATTAAATGAAAGTTAATAGGAAACAGCATGGGAAAATTTAACTGTCTTGCACAATTCTATATAGCATCCTTAGAGGTGGTCATGAAGTACAGAGCCTTGGTGGAGCAGTGGGCTAATGCCTCCTTAAGTAACACCAGCTGCCTGTAATTAGTGCAGGTTCGCATCCCACCAGGCTCAAGGTTGACTCAGCCTTCCATCCTTCCGAGGTAGGTAAAATGAGGACCCAGATTGTTGGGGGCAATTAAGCTGACTTTGTAATAATGCTGCTTGGGGTGTGTGTGAAAGCCCTAATAAGCAGGCATATGCATAGAATGAAGGCTACTGCTAAGCTTGTAAGCCGCCCTGAGTCTTCGGAGAAGGGTGGGATACAAATGGAATTAAAATAAAAAAATAAAGTAGAATTCATAGTCTTCTGAGGCATTTTATTGTTAAATAAGGAGGGGGGAGTAGATGAGTAGAAGGGTAAAATTAATAAATGGTCTGGTGACTTCCAGTCTTTGCATCCAGAATCTGTGGATTCAAATTCTTCTCTCAGGAATAAGATAGAACATACAACAATTAAAAAAGAAAATACTTAATTTTCTCTTCTCCAAGATGCATATAACCAGCTCTTGTTAATTTCTTTTTTAATAGTGCTGGTAATTTGGTAAATGATGTTTGATCAGAATTAATCTATAGTATCTCCACATGTGCTGTAGCTCTCATGAAATTTAAGAATTGAGCAGGTATTTTCTTTATACATAGCAGTCCAATAAAAGTTTCTTAGCTCTACCTGGTTGCTCTGCAAATATATATGTACTGAATAGCTTCTAAAGAAATATGCTTCATGAATGATCTCTGTGAATATATTTTAAACCACTAAGAAGAAATTATTTAATGTGATTCTATGCCATGACTGTTCTGAGAACCAGTATGTCCAGTTTTTCCATGTACATTAGTTTAAGTTTGTAAAATGTTTGCTTGGCCAGCTAACAGCCATTTACTTACAGTATGTAATATTCTATACTTTTCTATACTTCCATATAATACACACTATTCTTGAGAAATGTTCAGATGTCAGATTCTTGGATTTTTGGTTTTTGTTTTAATAGTGGGACTTAATTAGGGGCAACACACTCTCCTGAAACTATAATTTAACATCATGGTTAGGTGAAGATAACTTATTCCTACTACAGATAATATCTCATTTTCTTTGATAATGTGCCTTTATTCTTCCCCTGTTACCTTCCTCATTAATTTAGAAAAAATGTAGACTTCTTCTACTGCTTCATACACTTAAAAAGTTGCCATCCAAACAAAGGACCAAGACTAGAACCTATAGGTCATAATTCATTTAGTTCTCTGTATGCCCTTTCTTAAAGACCATAAACCTTTCCAGTAATTTCTTCCAGAAGTAATAGTTTTCTTGCTTCTTGAACACTGAACCCATTAATTCTAATTCTAATTCTGTGCTATGGAGTAATGTAAAGCAATTTTGTTTGTGACAAATGCTTAAATATTTCAAGATAACTTTTGAATCACCTTTAACTGTCTCTTATCCAGGCTGCACAAACCCAATATTTCTATATAATATCTACTGTTTACACCTTTTGCATTTAATTCTGCTTGCGTTCTATATTTTCATTTCCATGTATCAAACATGGTTAGGTCCTTATTTAGTATTAAACTTCATGCATTTTAATTTTAAGCAAAGTCTTTAAAACTTAATCTTATAAATATAATATATATAGAAATAGTATATTATGTATGTTTATAATACACACATACATAAACATACATAATAAATGATATATATGATATGATGATGTGATGTGATGCTATTTCTATGCATATTGTAATATTTACAACATTAAATTTTAAATGAAAACATTTAAATTATGCTTAAAATATACTTGCTAAGTAATTTTAATTCCCAGACTAAAGGAATAGTCTGGAATATCTTGATGTACTCCTGGAAAAAATTGATATTCCATCTTCAATTCAGGAGTTCAAATTGACATACATAGCATGCTCTCCTCCAATTTTTCTCAACAGAAATAATCCTACAAATGAAGGGAAAATTATCCTATGAAATAGGTTTTCCTGAGAGAGACTGCCTGGCCAGAATACACCTATAAAATAAGCTTTTATGGCCCAGGATGTACTGAAGCATCTTCACTACGATATTAAGTATTCTTCTTCATGTCAGAAGATCACCCCTACCTAGAATAGGACAACTTGCCACAACTGAATTGCCTCCACTGGCTCGCCCTGGCCAGCTTGCCCTCTCTAGCTTCCCCAGTTGGATTGCCAGAGGACCATTCACCATGGGAGAATGCTGAAGGCAAGGGGAACCTGCTCTTCCTCCCCTTCTCTCCTTGCCCTCTTCCTCATTCCTTGATCCAGCTTATCCCACATACCTACATACCCACACACATACTCTAATACACCTTGAACTCTGTGGCAGAAACTCCTATTTATCAAAAAGTGTGTGACTGTTTCCAAAATGATCTTTTTTCTGGTTGGAGGTGAAGTCCCTTTTCTCCTCCCTACTTCATCCTCTCTGATTTTTCCCTCCTCTAAGCTACAGAGGAGGAGGAAAAGGAGATTCCCTTTGCCTCTGGCATTCTCCCATTACATTGCATTAGACTGATGTAACTAATAACAGGAATTGTCCCATGGCAAGTTGTCCCATGGCAAGTCAGCCAGGGCAAGATATCCCACAGTGAGTTGACTGGGATGAGGTGGTCAGGATGATTTATTCTAGACCCATTTCTACTCTAGAATCTCAGCTTAGACTTTGCAGAAAACCTTCTCCAAGTAAATTATAGTATGTCTATTGTTCTGCACTGATTGGTTCAAAACTGGGAAAGGAGTCCCGCAAGGCTGTATACTGTTGCCCTGCCTATTTAACCTATATGCAGAGCACATCATGAGAAAGGCAGGGCTAGATGAATCAAAAGTTGGAATTAAGATTGCCGGAAGAAATATCAACAACCTAAGATACGCAGATGATACCACTCTAATGGTAGAAAGTGAAGAAGAACTAAAGAGCCTCTTGTTGCGGGTGAAGAAGGAGAGTGCAAAAGTTGGGTTGAAACTTAACATTAAGAAAACTAAGATCATGGCATCTGGCCCTCTCAATTCCTGGCAAATAGATGGGGAGGAAATGGAGGTAGTGACAGATTTTATTTTCCTGGGCTCCAAGATCACTGCAGATGGGGACTGTAGCCAAGAAATTAAAAGACGCTTGTTCCTTGGGAGGAAAGCCATGGCAAATCTAGACAGCACACTAAAAAGCAGAGATATCACCCTGTCAAAAAAGTGCGTATAGTCAAGGCTATGGTCTTCCCAGTTGCATTGTATGGCAGTGAAAGCTGGACCATAAAAAAGGCTGAGCGCCAAAGAATTGAGGCCTTTGAACTGTGGTGCTGGAGAAACTCCTGCAAGTCCCTTGGACTGCAAGGCGATCAAACCGGTCAGTCCTAGAGGAGATCAACCCTGACTGCTCTTTAGAAGGCCAGATCCTGAAGCTAAAACTCAAATACTTTGGCCATCTAATGAGAAGGAAGAACTCACTGGAGAAGAGCCTAATGCTGGGAAAGATTGAGGGCAATAGAAGAAAGGGATGACAGAGAATGAGGTGGCTGGACGGAGTCACTGAAGCAGTAGGTGTGAGCTTAAATGGACTCCAGAAGATGGTAGAGGACAGTAAGGCCTGGAGGAATGTTGTCCATAGGGTCGCGATGGGTCAGACACGACTTCGCAGCTAACAACAACAACAATTGTTCTGCAGGTTGTGAGCAGGGCATGGATAGTGGACTGGAATCCAGAAGATCCAATTCTGCATATTCCTCCAAGAGGATACAGAATTAGTTCTTAGGTTTACGTCAACACATATTTCTAGTCCTTAAAGCAGTGTTTCTTCACCATCTGAAAATGTCCAGATTTCAACTCCCAGACTTCCCCAGACAGGAAGGATGGCTGGAGAATTGTAGATGTTGAAGTTCACACACCTTCAAGCTGCCAACTTTGAAAAGCACTGCCTTAGGGAGAATAATTCAGTTTCTCAAATTTTGAAAGTAGACTCACAGAAATAAAGGCTTCTCTGTAAAACTGGCATATGACAGTTCACATCCTGCAAAGAAAAACTAGAAGATCAATTCCAGCAGCTTTTATTTTGATTAAATGAAGAGGAAGACAAAGGATAAATACAAAAATGTATGATTTACAAAATTCTATTAAATAATGTTCTTTCTTTAAATGCAAACAAATCAGAGAGGAAAAACTGTAGTCTACTAGTGAGCAAGGTTAGAAACCTCAAAAACATGCATACATACATATGCCAAAATATATTTTGAACTAATAGCCCAGAGGAAAATTCTCTCAATATGAACTGAGAAGACATATAATAACATATTCAAAACACAAAGAACAAGAAATGTCAAAACAAAGCAAATTGCAAAAGAAGCTAAAACCAAGAGTCCAGAACTTCTGTAAAAATCTGTCAGGAAAGCCGTAGAAAAATAAAAATAAATTCTGAAGCCACTTTGCAGCTCATTAGTATGTTCTCATAATGTCATTTATTTATTATTTTGATTTATTTAATATTTTGGTTTCTATGGCCCCCTTAGGTTGCAAAAGCCACCCTGGGAGACTTATAAGTTATTTTTAGAAAGCTATTTTAAAAGGGCATGCCGAGTAGGTGAGCCTTGGAGAACTGCTTCAAAAATGCCTTTCAAAGGTAGCTAATATCAACACACAGATTCTAACCCAGAGCTACAGTTATACAACATTGCATTGTATCAGTGCAAATTAAATAAAGGGAAATGTGGCAAGATTACTACACAGCAAGATGCACTGAACTTAATAATAATAATAATAATAATAATAATAATAATAATAATAATAATAATAATAATAATAATAATAATAATAATAATTTTATTTGTATACCACCCTACTCCCTTCTCTTCTTTGAAGGGTAGTGTCTATAGCAGAGGTCCCCAACCTTTTGAGTCCCAGGGACTGGTTCTGTGGAGAGATTTTTTTCTGAGGACTGGAGGGGGGATGGTTTCATGTACTGCCTGCATCCTATGGATGGAGTTTTGCTTGTTTGTGTGGACCGCTTTCTGGCATGCTGCGGCCCAGTGCCGGTCCATGGACTGGGGGTTGGGGACCCCTGGTCAATAGGATTACAGTCTTAGCCATCCTATTAACATCACTGAGACTCTTCTAACCCTTACATTCTTTAATTATGATTCTATGTCCTTCATAGTCTTTAAACTTGCCATTTTCACATCCTTCCTTGAACATATTTTTATGGATTAAGAACTTGTGATAAAACAAGTAAACAATAGACTCTTATTTAAGTATGTAGTGATAGTCTTATCACTACAACTTAAAATTATACAATACTGGCTACCAACACCTCTTATTTAATTTATATTCTACCAAAGCTGCTACAATATTTTTACTTTTACTGTGACTATGTTACTCATTAAGAATTTATGCATTTTTTTACTTCCTACTAAAACATATTTGTATACATCTGTGGGCATATTGTAAATATGTATATTAATGTAGATCCATTTTAACTCCTTGAATTATTTTTGTATCTTACATGGCATTACCTTGTCTACCTGTAGAAGACAAATACAGAATTTAAAGTTGAAGGTAGTAAGTGGAATATTTTCAATAGCAGCATGTTTCTCTAACTGAGCAATTCATTTAAGACCTGGGGAAATTCCACTATAGTACTATTTAGAAAAAAACACCTGTCTTATTATTTTAATAGGTTTCATTCAATTTCATACAACTGAACTTTTTTTTTGAAATTTATTTATAAAGAAGAGAGAGTTGATGAGCATTTTCTGAGTGGAGGATAGTTCTGGAGAGTATGTGAAGTTTCTGCTTTGCATAATAATTGCTCCAGGAGACTGCTGTTTTCCCTGCTTTCCTCTACTTCAAGTAGTTTCAGATGAAGATATTAAGGAGAAACCTTTCCCACTGGTATTTTTTTTTTTAAATTGGAAATGTAGGCAAGCAGAAAAACTTTAGAGTGATGGAGAATGGTATAACAAAGCAAAACCATGCAAAAACATCTGTCACTCTTTCTGCCACTCCAGTAATAAAGTAAGTTCAGCTGCACCACAAAGGATATTTGAAAGAAACTCTCAAAAGCCCTGAGAATAAAGGAGTAAAACAGATACTTCTTTCCAGTGCTTTTTTTGTAAAAGAAAAAGGTGCCGGAACTCACACATGTCATACAACCTGCCTTGCCTACCCTACAAGGTTCCATCCAAAAAAGGTGCCGGAACTCCATTCTGAGCATTCTATGAGAAAAAAAGCCCTGCTTTTCTCATGGGAGAAGACAACTTCTTGGAAACTGTAAGGCAATTTTTCTAGTATTATCCATTGTAGCCGCAGATGGGTGTGTGTCTGTGAGAGACACTAGACAAGGAAAAACTGTGAAAGAACTGTAGATCCAATTTCTTTTGGGATCATCTTGCATCATATTTATTTTATGCCATTACCATTATTAGATTCCTGATTTGTTCATACAAATTTCCCATTTATTCTTAGACTCCAGCATGAAAAAGCAGATGTATTCTATCCTTCAGGCAGATATCTTCCAAGGACCAAACAATGGCAATGCTGAATGTCTATGGAGTTTCTCAGTCATCCAGGTCACAGTTGTCCCAAATGTGCTTTTTCCAAAGGAAACTGGACTTTGTTTTTCCTTGAATATATTTCACTTCTCAACCAAGAAACTTCTTAAGAATTGGTGCTTCAAAAGTGCTTTTTCAAAAGTCTACTTGCCTTTGGAAAAAGCACCTTTTGGACAATGGCAATGCTGGTGAAGGTAAAGGAAGATGTCAGCTTCATATCTTGCTTGTTCAATCACCTTTATAGAACCATCTAGCCAGTCAATATTGAAAAAAAACACAGTTATATTATATACTGTAGATGTTTTGGTTTCAACTATCAGGCAATTTTTATGACATTAAATTTCAATTATTATTTCATCATTTTATATAGATATACCCAACATGCACATACACATAAACACACACTACAACTACATGTCATGCTTTTCCTGTTTCAGATGAAGCAATAGTATGTAAAGTGCAGAAAAGGGGAAAGAAATAAAGGAAAGAAATTCAGTCATGAGACAACGAAAGAAAAAAAAAGTATGCCAAACACACTTTGCCTAAGTAGGATTCACTATACCTCTGTTTATCTTTCTATTCTTACATCCATCACATCAGAACATTGCATGAGGCTCCTAATAAGTGGGATACAGAAAACAAGTATGTATACTTATAACAGGCTTGCACAGAATAGAATAAGTATGCTTGGGGTAAAACTGAACTTTGGTTGCCAACTAGGGAAGATGTGCTAAAATTTATCCATACTGTTTTTTACCATTACCAAGGAATGCTCCATGTAGCATGAATGCAATTAAGACTCATAGCCTAGTCTGTTGGGTTGCCACAAAAAAGAGGGAGTCAAGTTATTCTCCAAAGCACCTGAAGGTAGGACAAGAAGCAACGGATGGAAACTAACCAAAGAGAGAAGCAACGTAGAACTAAGGAAGAATTTCCTGACAGTTAGAACAATTAATCAGTGGTACAACCTGTTGAATGCTCCAACACTGGAAGTTTTTAAGAAGATACTGTACACCCGTTTGTCTGAAATGGTATAGGGTTTCCTGTCTGAGCAGCGGTTTGGACTAGAAGACCTCCAAGGTCCCTTCCAACTTTATTATTATTATTATTATTATTATTATTATTATTATTATTATTATTATTATTATTGTTGTTGTTGTTGTTGTTGTTGTTGTTGTTGTTGTTGTTGTTAACTAAAAGTTGCTATTATTTATTTATTATTTTATATTACCATTGGAGAGGGCTATTTGTGTTTTCTAAATCAGCAAGATATCGTCACTCATTTCTTAGTTTATGCAAATCACCAACCCTCTAGATTATTGGATTGTATTTATTCCATTACAGTACCTACAGATACACAGCATTAGTGCCGAATCCCTTTTTAAAAAATCATTAAATCAGTAGCTGTCTTTTATATTATCGCTACATTTATCCTGTGTATAGAAATCAAAGTGGTTATAAAACCTCTCTTCACTCAATAAACTTTTTAAACTATAAATCACCCCTTTTGCTAAAAAGGCTTGTATTCACTATTAACCTATTTGATGTCTAATTATCCTTTCAAGGTACATCATCTTAAGAAAACTGATAGACACTATTCCTTGACATCACAGTGGTGCAGAATTCTCTTCTAAAATGAAATGAAAGTGATCAGGTGACCTGCAAGAGTCATACCCAAGATTAAAGCTTTAATTTTCCAGTGGCATAGATCTTGAGTTCTTTGCTATTACTTCTGCTATGAGGAAGATAAGTATCCCTGATTAAGTTATAAAACAATGAATTCATTTGAAGAACACAACACATCCATGATTCCCAAAGGGGGGGGAAGAAAGGTGAAAGGTCCCCTTTTTTGTAACATGGCTTTCTCCTCCTCCTCCTCCCCTCCTGGCTCTCTCTGCTGTTTCTCTCTCTGTGTGTGTCACAAACACAAACACACACACACACACACACACACACAAGGCGAGAAAGAGAGAAAAACCCTTCCTGGTTTCTCCTTCTTCTCACCCTTTCTCTCCAGCCACCACAGAGTTCCAGGCTGTGGCTCTGCCTGACTGCTGCATTCCCCTCTCCAGCCCTACCACATGGTGGAGAGGTTGACTGGGAGCCGGCAGCCAGACGCTCACATCTCCGCACTTTTCATCCCACAGGCTGGGCGTGCCCTGGGGTGCTAGGCAAGCCAGGAAAGGCATGGCAAAGCAGAGCCAGAGGTGGAAAAGCCCTGCAAAACAGGGCCAGGCATGGGGAGGCTGGCCTGGCAAAGGAGAGCCACATGAGGAGAAGCCTGGCAAAGTGGGGCATGGCTGGATGTGACGGGGTTAATCTGGGAGGGGAGGGGCGGCCTGAGACAAATGAGCTGTAGCCGCCGCTGCATGCCACCAGCCCCTGACTGCTCGCCATTTCTGTGTAAATGTGCCAGGTCGCCCAGTTGGGTTGCGGTGGGTCAGGGCTGGGGCAGTGGGGGCTGGTTCCTTGCCATTTCTGGGACAGCCCCCAGGGGCTAAATCTGGGCCCTCCCCGGGCTGGATCCGGCCCGTGGGCCTTGTGTTTGACATGTCTGTGCTACAGTTTTAACTCCACTGATCCATAACTTCGAAAATAGTCCCCTGTGTGAACAGAGAATGATGAAACGTCTATTCCGGTGAAGCTGCCATGTTAGAACAACTTGCCTGAGTCCATGAAAGGCTGTGCCACAAGAAGGGTATCAATTTTTAGTGGCCACAAAGAGTTATTTTTTGCTGAAAAACAGTAACAAAATTGACCTTTGGGAATCTTTGTTTTTGTTTTGTTGGTTTGGTTTAGATTTGCTCATGATTTAAAACCCAGTTGTTTCTATCTGTCAAAACAGTTTTATTTATATTGCTTTTAAAGAGAAAGGACTTGAAAATGGGTTCCCTTCTAGGGGTACAAAAATGTAATTCTTGTTTCTAACTTGGAGAAGATGAAAGCAGCAGGAGACAGGAAAATAAGTAAAGAGGAAAAGATGTAATCAGAGAGAAATGAAATACAATAAACCACAGGCATGGGCTCTATTCTGTCCTGCGGCTCTTTTTCTATAGTTCCATTTTCTCTCTTTTCTGCTAGGTTTTCTAGGGGAAGCATCTGGGAAGACTGTGTTCCTACCCTTGCTGGCAGAGCCCAGCATGTGCCTACTTGCATGATGAATGGCATTTCTATTCTGAGTCTAGCCACTTTTCCCTCGGAAGCGTTTGAATCAAAGCAAATGGGGTATAAATTCACAGATAAATCCTCACATACCCCAAAACATATAGAAATCAGGAGCTGTGAGCACATGTCTCTATCTGGTCATGATATTTATTTATTTATTTATTTATTTAATAATATTTATATACCGCCCTTCTCCCGAAGGACTCAGGGCGGTGAACAGGGCAAGAATAAAAATACAAAGTTACAAAAGTTAAAAAAAGGATGAAATATATGCCCACTAAAAAATAAATATATGCCCCTTGCATGATCAAAATTAGGGGAGGCCTTGGTCCAATCTCTTGCAGCAGTGATTCCCATCTATGCTAAGCTCCACACAGTTAGCAATCACACAAGAAATGAATATTTATTATTTATTTATTTATTAGTTGAATTTATATACCGCCCTATTCCCGAAGGACTCAGGGCGGTTCACAGGGCAGTTAAAACAATACAAAAAGATAATTTGTTGTTGTTAGTTGCGAAGTCATGTCCGACCCATCGCGACCCTATGGACAATGTTCCTCCAGGCCTTCCTGTCCTCCACCATCCTCCGGAGTCCATTCAAGCTCACGCCTACTGCTTCAGTGACTCCATCCAGACACCTCATTCTCTGTCGTCCCCTTCTTCTATTGCCCTCAATCTTTCCCAGCATTAGGCTCTTCTCCATTGAGTCCTTCCTTCTCATTAGATGGCCAAAGTATTTGAGTTTTAGCTTCAGGATCTGGCCTTCTACAGAGCAGTCAGGGTTGATCTCCTCTAGGACTGACCGGTTTGATCGCCTTGCAATCCAAGGGACTCACAGGAGTCTTCTCCAGCACCACAGTTCAAAGGCTTCAATTCTTTGGCGTTCAGCCTTTCTTATGGTCCAGCGTTCACTGCCATACATTGCAACTGGGAAGACCATAGCCTTGACTATACGCACTTTTGTTGACAGGGTGATGTCTCTGCTTTTTAGTGTGCTGTCTAGATTTGCCATGGCTTTCCTCCCCAGGAGCAAGCGTCTTTTAATTTCTTGGCTACAGTCCCCATCTGCAGTGATCTTGGAGCCCAGGAAAATAAAATCTGTCACTACCTCCATTTCTTCCCCATCTATTTGCCAGGAATTGAGAGGGCCGGATGCCATGATCTTGGTTTTCTTAATGTTTAGTTTCAACCCAACTTTTGCACTCTCCTTCTTCACTCGCAACAAGAGGCTCTTTAGTTCCTCTTCACTTTATGCCATTAGAGTGGTGTCATCTGCATATCTTAGGTTGTTGATGTTTCTTCCGGCAATCTTAATTCCAACTTTTGATTCATCTAGCCCTGCCTTTCTCATGATGTGCTCTGCATATAAATTAAATAGGCAAGGCGACAGTATACAGCCTTGCCGGACTCCTTTCCCAATTTTGAACCAATCAGTGGTTCCGTGTCCAGTTCTCACTGTTGCTTCTTGGCCCGCATATAGGTTTCTCAAGAGACAAATAAGATTGTCTGGTATGCCCATCTCTTTAAGGACTTGCCACAGTTTGTTATGATCAACACAATCAAAGGCTTTAGCATAGTCAATGAAGCAGAACTAGATGTTTTTCTGGAACTCTCTAGCTTTCTCCATGATCCAGCGTATGTTAGCAATTTGATCTCTAGTTCCTCTGCCTTTTCGAAATCCTGCCTGTACTTCTGGTAGTTCTCGATCCACATACTGCTGGAGTCTAGCTTGTAGAATTTTAAGCATAACTTTACTAGCATGAGAAATGAGTGCAATGGTGCGATAGTTTGAACATTCTTTGGCACTGCCTTTCTTTGGAATTGGAATGTAAACTGTTCTTTTCCAATCCTGTGGCCACTGTTGAGTTTTCCAAATTTGCTGGCAAATTGAGTGTAGCACTTTTACTGCATCGTCTTTTAAAATTTTGAATAGCTCAGCTGGAATACTGTCACCTCCACTAGCTTTGTTGTTGCTCAGCTTTTCTAAGGCCCACTTCACCTCACATTCTAGGATGTCTGGCTCAAGGTCAGTGACTACCTCATTGTGATTGTCAGGGATGTTAAGCTCATTCCTGTATAGTTCTTCTGTGTAATTTTGCCACCTCTTCTTAATCTCTTCTGCCTCTGTTAGGTCCCTGCCATTTTGGTCCTTTATCATGCCCATTTTTGCATGAAACGTTCCCTTCATCTCTCCAATTTTCTTGAAAAGATCTCTGGTCCTCCCTATTCTATTGTTTTCTTCTATTTCTTTGCATTGTTCATTTAAGAAGGCATTCTTATCTCTTCTAGCTATTCTTTGGAATTCTGCATTTAATTGGGCATATCTTTCTTTTTCTCCCTTGCCTTTCGCTTCCCTCCTTTCCTCAGCTATTTGCAAAGCTTCCTCAGACAGCCATTTTGCTTTCTTGCATTTCTTTTTCTTTGGGATGGTTTTGGTTGCTACCTGTTGTACAATGTTGCGAACCTCTGTCCATAGTTCTTCAGGCACTCTGTCTATCAGATCTAATTCCTTAAATCTATTTGTCACCTCTACTGTATATTGAACAGGGATATGATTTAATTCATACCTGACTGGCCTAGCACTTTTCCCTACTTTCTTTAATTTAAGCCTAAATTTTGCAACAAGAAGCTCATGGTCTGAGCCACAGTCAGCTCCTGGTCTTGTTTTTACTGACTGTATAGAGCTTCTCCATCTTTGGCTGCAGAGCATATAGTCAATCTGATTTCTGTGTTGACTGCCTGGTGATGTCCAAGTGTAAAGCCGTCTCTTGGGTTGTTGGAAAAGAGTGTTTGCTATCACCATCATATTCTCTTGACAAAATTCTATCAGCCTGTGCCCTGCTTCATTTTGTACTCCAAGGTCAAACTTGCCTGTTATTCCAGTTATCTTTTGGCTTCCTACTTTAGCATTCCAGGAGCCCCCCAGGGATGTCAACAGACCCCTGGGGTGGGGTCAGAAGTTGGGCAGCTGAGATGGGCAATGTGCCATCCGCTGCCACCCCGAATCAGCTCTAGGGGTGCCGGGACATCTCCGCCCCACCGCCTGGGCCATTGGCGGCCGTTTTAAATGGGGCCAACATCCTCGCTCTGCCTCAGCCGCCTGATCTACTCCGGGCGGCGGCGGCGTCTCCGAAGGATCAAAGGAGACGCCGCAGATCATCTGTGAGGTGGAGGCGGCGAAAGCGAGGACAACAACAGCGGCGGTGAGAGCGCTCCAAGCCCAAAGCCGATCATCTTCCCCAGGGGGCTGGAAACAGCGGTGGCGGTGGCGGTGACATCTTCGGCCCACTCCCTGAGCCGCTGCGGCTGTACAGCCAGCTGAATTTGAGGCCGACGCCTCCGCTCTACCTCGGCTCCCTGGCCCGCTCCCGGGCAGCGGCGGCGTCTCCGAGGATCAGAGGAGGCGCCGCGGATCAGCTGGGCGGTGGAAGAGGCGGCAGTGGAGACGACGGCGGCCGGGACTGCTTCTCCAGGCCCAGTCGTTCGCCTCCCAGGGGCCTTGACAGCGGCGGTAGCGCTGGCGGCGTGGCATCTCCGGCCCGCCCCCTGAGCCGCTGCTTCCGTTGCAACCATCCTGAGCGGGGCCGGAGTTGCTGTTCTGCCTCGGCTGCCTAATCTGCTCCCGGATAGCGGCGGCGTCTCCGAGGGATCAAGGAGACGCCGCAGACCAGCTTTACGACGGTAGCGGCAGCAACGAAGACGCGGGCGGTGAGACAGCTTCTCTGGGCCCCGGTCGACCGTCCTCCGAGGGGCCTTGACAGAGCAGCAGCGGTGTGGCGTCTCCGGCCCGCCCCCTGAACCGATGCAGTCATCTTGAGTGGGGCTGGTGCCTTGTTCTTCCTCGACCACCTTGGGCTGCTCCTAGGCGGCGGTGCCTCCGAAAGATCCACACCAAAGGAGACGCTGGGCAATGGAGGCGACGGCAGCGTGGGCCACAGCAGCAGCGAAAGCTTCTCCAGGCCCCGGCCGACCACTCTCACCAGGATCCTTCGACGCCGGCAAAAATGGACACGGCGTAGCGTCTCCGGCCTGCACTCTGAGCCGTTTGCGGCCGCCCCGAATGGGTGCCAACGACTCCTCTATGCCCTGTACGACGGAAGCGGCGGCAATGAAGGCGAGGGCGGCGGTGACAGCCTCTCCGGGCCCCGGTCGACCGTTTTTGCCCAGGGGCCTCTGACAGCGGCGGTAGCGGCGGCGGCGAGGCATCTACGGCCCACACCCTGAGCCACCTCTTCGAGGCACCTTGAACGGAGACGGCAACAGCAGCGACATGACGCCAGGGACTCCCATACCTCTGGGAGGCCACGCTCCGGACGGTCCCCAACCAATAGGGGCCTATGGAGCTGCGGCCGGGAACAACGCCCAGAGGATCAGGGAGGAAACTGTTTGGGCGGCTGAACCACCAAAGCTGACGCCAGTTAATGAATCCCTCCACCTTGCCTTCTGCCCACTCTCAACCATCCTTGCCCATTCTCTCCCCACAGGACATAACGGGCCTGGGTGCAAGCCACGGTGGCAGAGTGGCTTGGCCTTACACCTGCAACCCCATAGAGGTGAGAGCTCTATGGGGTATGCTTCACCCAGAGTACGTTCTGGACCACCTCCGGAAGCAGAGACACAACCCATCGTGAGAGGATGAGGAGTGGCCTGCTTCTGGGGGTTCGCCCAGCCAAGTGGCAGTGGCAGGGTGACGATCCAGAAACCCACCTACCCGACTCGACCCTCCTGCAAATTCACCATCCAGGGGACTGCCTTCCCGGAACCCCTTGTGACTATGCTCCTTCAATTCTCCAGCACAGTACTGCACGCCCTCAGGGGTTCCCCCCTCTCCTGGGTGCGACCCGCCTGCACTACATCCAATCTCGATGATGGGCCCGACCACTGGGCCTCTGAGAGATGGCCGGGCAGGGTCAGGGGCCTCCAGCATAAGCCCAACAAGAGGCCCCTGATTAAGTTCTTAGTTAAGTTTTTTGTGGGGTTAGGGAGGGGGGTGGGAGAAGACTATGGTTGCGCGGGAAAGGCATGCCTTCCAGCCACCATAATGCATGCCAGGCCTACGACCATTTGCGACGGTGTACAACGAGGACCAGTCGCCGATAATACCCAGTGGCGTACTGACAAACAGCCCATTCCCAGGATGGTGGGGAACGGCAGAAAGTGCACAGACAGAGGGCCGTATCGTCACCGGGAGTGTCATCTCCGCTCTGTACAAGCGGTGAGACGCTCCGACCCTCTGTACTCCCCCGGAGGACCCGGGAGCGAAGGTGTGCAGCCTCCCATGCTAAGGCTGGTCTACCTGAATGCAAGGTCCGTAGCTAACAAAGCTCACCTCATTCGTGACCTAGTGGAGAGCGAGCATGCGGACCTGGCCTGCATCACGGAAACCTGGCTGGGCCCAGAGGGTGGTGTCCCTCTGGTTGACCTCTCCCCGCCAGGTTTCCAGGTGCTGCACCAGCCTCGGACCCATGGGAGGGGCGGGGGAGTGGCAGTTATCATCAGGGAATCCCTTAGCCCGCAAGAGACCACCGTCCCTCAGATGGTCGGGTGTGAGTCTCTCCTACTGAGATACGGCCCAGGGGCGCAGTTGGGCCTGCTGCTGGCGTACCTACCACCTAATCGCGCAGCGGCGGCCCTGCCCGAGCTACTCGATGTCCTCTCAGGGTTGGTGGTTGAATTCCCAAAACTCATGGTCTTGGGCGACTTTAACCTACCGTCCCTGGGAGGATCGTCCGAACTGGCTCGGGAGTTCATGGCTTCCATGGTGGCCATGGACCTGTCGCAAATAATTTCTGGACCGACTCATGAGAGAGGCCACACCCCAGACTTGGTGTTCTTGTCTGGACGGTGGCGTGATGATATCGGTGGGGGTGCCACAACTGTTATGCCCCTGTCATGGACCGATCACCACCTCCTGCGGCTAGACTTCCCCTTTGCCACCCCCCATTGTGGGTGCACGGTGCCAGTCAGATGGTACCGCCCTAGGCGCCTAATGGACCCTGATAAGTTCCAGGCAGCGCTTAGGGACACACATGCACTCCCTGCTCACAGCTCGGCGGATGCCTTAGTGGAAGCCTGGGAAAAGGCAGCCACGGAGGCTCTGGACCGAGTTGTACCCTTGCGGCCTCTGACCCGGCGCAGATCCCAGCGAGCCCCATGGTTCACCGCGGAGCTCCGGGAGATGAAGCGTCGGAGACGGGGCCTAGAGAGCCGTTGGAGATCCAGTCGATCTGAATCTGACCGATTGCGATTAAGAATCCTCACCAGGTCTTATCTCGCTGTGATAAGGGTGGCAAAATCCAACTACTTTTCCACCCTTATCGTGTCCGCAGATAATCGCCCGGCTGCCTTGTTCAGGGTGACTCGCTCCCTATTGAACCAAGAGGTGAGGGAGGAACCCTTGCAGGGTCGAGCCAAGGAATTCGGTCAATATCTGCTGGATAAAATTGCTCGGATTTGAACCGGCCTGGACTCCAACTGGGCTGAGCTGGAAGAACAAGACATGGACAGTCTTGTCGACGTCATCTGGGAGGAATTTGATCCTGTGACTCCTAAGGAAGTGGACAGGATTATGAGAAGGTTGAGCGCCTCCACATGCTTACTGGACCCGTGCCCTTCCTGGCTGGCCTATGCAGCTCGAGAGGGGACACGAGGCTGGTTCCTAGTGGTCATCTCTGCTTCTCTGAGTGAGGGTCACTTCCCCACCGCCTTGAAGGAGGCGGTGGTGAGACCTCTCCTCAAGAAGCCCACCTTGGACCCATCCTCATTGAATAACTTTCGTCCTGTCTCCAATCTTCGCTTCCTTGCGAAGGTTGTTGAGAGCGTGGTGGCGCACCAACTTCCTCAGATCCTGGATGAAGCGGTTTATCTAGACCCGTACCAATCGGGTTTCAGGCCGGGCTACAGCACGGAGACGGCATTGGTCGCTCTGATGAATGATCTCTGGAGAGCCCGGGACAGGGGCCATTCCTCTGTCCTAGTCTTATTAGACCTCTCGGCGGCTTTCGATACCATCGACCATGGTATCTTGCTGCGACGCCTCAGGGGACTGGGAGTGGGAGGCACGGTTCTGCGTTGGTTCTCCTCCTTTCTCCAGGGTCGCTCGCAGTCGGTGCTGGCAGGGGGACAGAGGTCGACCCCGAGGCCTCTCGCTTGCGGAGTCCCTCAGGGGTCGGTCCTCTCGCCTCTCCTGTTCAACATCTACATGAAACCGCTGGGTGAGATCATTCGCAGCTTTGGAGTAGGGTACCATCAGTATGCTGATGACACCCAGCTATTCATCTCAACTCCAAACAATATCAGTGATGCCCTCGACGTGATGTCCCGCTGCCTGAAAGCGGTCCGGGAATGGATGGGGAGGAACAGGCTTCAACTGAACCCGGACAAGACTGAATGGCTGTACGTACCGGCAAGCCAGGTTACTCAGAGCATCCCATCCCTTAACATCGGGGACAAGTTACTACCCCCTGTTGATAGGGCCCGCAACCTGGGTGTCCTCCTAGACTCGCAGCTCTCCCTGGAAGATCACATAGGAGCTGTGACCAAGGGGGCCTTCTCCCGGGTTCGACTAGTTCGCCAACTACGGCCTTATCTGGACCTGGATGCCTTACGTACAGTCACCCATGCCCTTGTGACCTCTCGCCTAGACTACTGTAACGCTCTCTACATGGGGCTGCCCTTGAGATCAACTCGGAAGCTTCAACTGGTGCAAAGTGCAGCGGCACGGACACTCTTGGGAGCCTCCCGATACTCCCATATCACACCTCTCCTCCGTGCGCTGCACTGGCTTCCGGTTGCCTTCCGTGTGAAGTTCAAGGTGCTAACAATGACATACAAAGCCCTACATGGCATGGGTCCGGACTACCTACGGGAGCACCTTCTGCCAATGTCAGCACCCCACCGTCCTGTGCGTTCCCACAGAGAGGGCCTCCTCAGGGTGCCACCGCTCAAGGAATGTCGGCTGGTGGCCCCCAGGGGGAGGGCATTCTCAGTGGGTGCGCCAGCCCTCTGGAACAGCTTACCAACCGAAATCCGGATGGCCCCCGACCTCCGCACCTTCCGGCGCGACTTAAAAACCTTCCTGTTCCAGCAGTCCGGCCTGGCCTGATAGCTTTAATTGGGGTCCCAGTTTGTTTTTACTATTGTTTTTTATTGTTCAATCTGTATACCTACCTTACTCTGTACACCGCCCCGAGTCCCTCGGGAGAAGGGCGGTTTATAAAAACAAATAAAATAAAATAAATAAATAAATAAATAAATTCCAATCCCCCATGACAATAAGGACATCATTTTTGGGTGTTAGTTCTATAAGGTGCTGTAGGGCTTCATAGAACCGGTCAATTTCATCCTCTTCAGCACCGGTGGTTGGGGCATAGACTTGGACTACTGTGATATTGAATGGTTTGCCTTGGATTCGAACTGAGATCATTCTGTCATTTTGAGGATTGTATCCCAGTATTGCTTTTCCTATTTTTTTATTGACTATGAAGGCTACTCCATTTCTTCTGAGGGATTCTTGCCCGCAGTAGTATACCTGATGGTCATCTGAATTAAATTCACCCATTCCTGTCCATTTTAGTTCGCTGATACCTAAGATGTCGATGTTTAGTCTTGTCATCTCTTGTTTGACCACGTCCAGCTTTCCTTGATTCATGGATCTTACATTCCAGGTTCCTATGGAGAAAAAATCTTTATTTATTTATTTATTTATTTATTTATTTATTTATTTATTTATTTATTTATTTATTTGTTTGTTTTTATAAACCGCCCTTCTCCCGAGGGACTCGGGGCGGTGTACAGAGTAAGGTAGGCAAACATAATGAAACAGTACTGAAAAACAATAAACAAAACAAACTGGGACCCCAATTAGAGCTATCAGGCCAGACCGGACTGCTGGAATAGGTAAGTCTTCAAGTCGCGCCAGAAGGTGCGGAGGTCGGGGGCCATCCGGATTTCAGTTGGTAAGCAGTTCCAGAGTGCGGGCGCACCCACTGAGAATGCCCTCCCCCTTGGGGCCACCAGCCGACATTCCTTGAGCGGTGGCACCCTGAGGAGGCCCTCTCTGTGGGAGCGCACAGGGCGGTGGGGTGTTGACATTGGCAGAAGGTGCTCCCGTAGGTAGTCCGGACCCATGCCATGTAGGGCTTTGTATGTCATTGTTAGCACCTTGAACTTCACCCGGAAGGCAACTGGAAGCCAGTGCAGCACACGGAGGAGAGGTGTGATACGGGAGTATCGGGAGGCTCCCAAAAGTGTCCGTGCCGCTGCACTTTGCACCAGTTGAAGCTTCCGAGTGGATCTCAAGGGCAGCCCCATGTAGAGAGCGTTACAGTAGTCTAGGCAAGAGGTCACAAGGGCATGGGTGACTGTACGTAAGGCATCAAGGTCCAGATAAGGCCGTAGTTGGCGCACTAGTCGAACCCGGGAGAAGGCCCCCTTGGTCACAGCTCCTATGTGATCTTCCAGGGAGAGCTGTGAGTCTAGGAGGACGCCCAGGTTGCGGGCCCTATCAACAGGGGGTAGTAACTCATCCCCGATGTTAAGGGATGGGATGCTCTGAGTAACCTGGCTTGCCCGTACATACAGCCATTCAGTCTTGTCCGGGTTCTTTACAGCATTGGACTTTCCTTTCACCACCAGACATATCCACAGCTGAGCGTCCTTTCGGCTTTGGCCCAGTCGCTTCATTCTTTCTGGTGCTACTAGTACTAGCCCTCTGCTCTTCCCCAGTAGCATATTGGATGCCTTCCGACCTGAGGGGCTCATCTTCCAGCATCATATCGTTTTGCCTTTTGGTACTGTCCATAGGGTTTTCATGGCAAAGATACTGGAGTGGTTTGCCATTTCCTTCTCCAGTGGATCACGTTTTGTCAGAACTCTCTGCTATGACCTTTCCGTCTTGGGTGGCCCTGCACGGCATAGCTCATAGCTTCATTGAATTACGCAAGCCCCTTCGCCACGACAAGGCAGTAATCCATGAAGGGGAAAAAAGAGAATAAAATTGAATTAAATTAATACAAGCCCACAATTCATAATAACAATAAAATTAAAATTTTAAAATTAATTTAATATAATTTAATATGATTTAATTAAAATACTTTAAAATTTAAAATCCCTCAGTCCAGGCCAGACAATTCGAACAACCAGGTTTTTAAGTCCCGGCGAAACGGGCGAAGGTCGGGGGCAGTCCGAAGCTCCATTGGCAATTTGTTCCAAATGGCGGGTGCACCCTCTGGGACTCACCCGCCGGCAATCTCTAACTGGTGGAACCCTAAGGAGACCCTCCCTGTGGGCGCGCACAGGACGATGGGAAGCTGATGCTGGTAGCAGGTGCTCCCTAAGGTAATCCAGACCCATGCCATTTAGGGCTTTATAGGTCATCACCAGCACCTTGAATCTCACCCGGAGGGCAAATGAAGCCAATGCAGCTCGCGGAGAAGAGGTGTTACAGGAGAGTATTGGGACACTCCCATTACTACTCGCGCGGCTGCATTCTGCACCAGTTGAAGCCTCCAAGTGGTCCTCAAGGACAGCCCCATGTAGAGAGCATTGCAGTAGTCTAACTGGGAGGTCACGAGCGCATGAGTAACTGTACGTAGGGCATCCCGGTCCAGATAGGGCCGCAACTGGCACACCAGGTGAACCTGGGCAAAAGCTCCCCTGGTCACGGCTCCTATATTTTATTATTATTTATTAAATTTTTATACCGCCCTTCTCCCGAAGGACTCAGGGCGGTGTACAGGGCAATAAATATCAAAATATAAATACAAAAGTTAAAAAAGAAGTTAAAAAGAATTAAATAATTATGCCCAATATAATACAATAATAAAACAGTGTTAAAACTAAATCCAACCCCAAACCCATCAGACCAGGCCAGATTGTTCAAATAAATAAGTTTTTAAATTGCGCCAGAAGGAGCGAAGGTCGGGGGCCATCCGGAGCTCAACCGGCAAGCGGTTCCATAGGTCTGGCACACCCACAGAGAACGCCCTCCCCCTGGGGGCCACCAATCGACATTCTCTGATTGGAGGCACCCTGAGGAGGCCCACTCTGTGGGAGCGCACTGGACGGAGGGAAGTTGATGCCGGCAGCAGGTGCTGCCGTAGGTAATCCGGACCCATGCCATGCCTAAGGATCTTCCAAACTGAGCCGCGAATCCAGAAGGATGCCCAAGTTATGAGCCCTATCGACGGGGGGGGGGGTAATATGTACTGTAGGTTCCAGAAAAACATATTTAATGCTATACAGGGGTAAAACCATAATCATGAAAACAAAAAGAGAAAGTTCTCAAGCAGATGTAGAGTGAATCATAAAGGCAGAAACACTTTGAAATGTTTCTTTCTTTCTTTTTTTTGTTTTTTTTGACCCCATGCCACAAAGTATTTCATACGATGCATCTAGTTTAATGAGTTAATTAACTAAATGAATTAATGAAACAGATGAATTTTCTTTAAAGTCTCTATTGTGAATATATATAATTAATCATTATTAAATGGAGAACTATAGGGGTAAAATATTTAAAAACATTTTAAAAAGAATCATTTTCATTAGAAGTTCTGGAGAAAGAGGGAAAATATCACAGCTCCCCTTTCCAATAAAACTACTGGCTTCTGCTGAACATGGCAATTCCAAAAAGAGTTTAACCCCAAGTCATTGTTACGGGCATGCTGGACTGGATCTAAATATTCCCTTTTCCCAACTACATATTTCCAGATATATATCTAATGACAGTTATTTTTTACTGTACAGTGGCCAAATATGTCAGTTTGGAACAAAGTAAAGTATAAACCACATTAGGTTCACATGTGTACCATACATTTACATTTTTCCCCACTTTGTAAGGCAGGAGTAAACACAGTAAGCCTTTCTCTAACCAGAACTGAATACCAAAGGTAGACAAAAGCAGAACCATACACAGATTATATTCCAATATTCTCCATTAATTTTCCGGGCAAGGATATTGAATTAACAATTTTTCTAACAAAAGGGAAAAATAATCTTCAATTTCTCAGTGGCAGGATCCTTACTTTAGAGTGATGGAATCTTGGAGATTCCAGTGACAGACATTCCTTTATGATGCCATGCCTTGGGATTTAACTGAAGAATGGAAAGCTGGCAGCTGGAAAGCAGATAATCGAGGGAATTTTAATTTTAATTTAATTTTTAATTTTAATTCCATTTATATCCCGCCCTTCTCCGAAGACTCAGGGCGGCTTACAAGCTTAGCAATAGCCTTCATTCTATGTATATGCCTGCTTATTAGGGCTTTCCCCCCCCCAAGCGGTATTATTACAAAGTCAGCTTAATTGCCCCCAACAATCTGGGTCCTCATTTTACCTACCTCGGAAGGATGGAAGGCTGAGTCAACCTTGAGCCTGGTGGGACTCGAACCTGCACTAATTGCAGGCAGCTGGTGTTACTTAAGGAGGCATAACCATAAGATTCCAAACATTCCCTTTGGAATGTGCATCTCAAGCAGATCTGCTTTCGTTATTCCCCATCTTAAGATAAATTGAATGATAACTTGCTTGCAAATATTTTCTCCTGGGACTAGTTGAAATGAGTATTGGGCAGGGCCAGAACCAAAAGTAATTTAGAGGGATTATTTCTTCTCTTTCTGATATTCCCTTCCCTCCTTCTTGGCTCATCATGAATCAGGTGGGTCAGGAAAGGGCAGATCAATCTTATCACATAGCTGAATTCTTATTTGGAGAAGACTTTTAAGATAGGGCTACATGAAATTACTCTGATGACTACCATGGCTAGAGTTATAAACTGTTTATGCATTGTATAAATAGGATATAAAATTCTATACATAGACTAACTTTACAAAACTTCACTCCGCATACGTAGAAACACATGCTAACTTCTTTACTATGCATTCACAATGTTTAAGTGCCAGCCATTTTATGTATTTAATGAGGCTTATTCCTGAGGGGAATACATTTAAGATTGCAATTTAGAAAGCATTAATTTTCTTCAAGACATGTAGTGCCATAATTTGTAAAATATACTATAGGACACTATGAGGCTATAAATTCTCACTTTATTTTTTCACATTTACATTGTTTACATTTACTTACTGATTTGTAGGAGATCTTGGACATGATAAAGGTAAAAATGATCTTTGTAAAATTGCAGAATCAATAGACTGTATTCAGAACAACTCTGTTCCATATCTAAACAAAAAGATGTCAGGCAGTAATTATGTAGAATGAAAATGCTGTGCTTCTTTTAAGAACAAATCCTATTTAATCATACATAAACATACACACACACACAATTTGTTCTATGATTCTGCTTGCTGCATTTCATTTTGTTTATTAAGAGCTTTGACACCATTCTTTTAATATAAAAATTGCTTATATCTTTCATTTTATTTTCTGCTGAAGAATCAAATGGAACCATAATCCTGTATTGCTTCAGATATCACAGAATGCAAATGAATCCCAGTCTTCATGGACAGAAAGGTCAGTCAATGGCCCTTCTTGAAATGTTATTCTCTTAACAACAGAATAGTACAGGTAGTCCTCAATTTATAATGACAGTTGAGCCCAAAATTTCTATTGTTAGCAAGATATTTGTTAAGTGAATTTTGCCCCATTTTATGATATTTCTTGCCACAGTTAAGTGAATCACTGCAGTTATCAAGTTAGTAACATAGTAGTTAAGTGAATCTAGCTTTCCCCATTGACTGCTTGTCAAAAGTTCACAAAAGGTGATCACATGGTCCTGGGACACTACAATTGTCAATTGCCAAGTGTCTGAATTTTGATCACATGACCATGGGGATGCTGCAACTGTCATAAGTGTGAAAATGGTTATAAGTTATTATTTCAGTGCCATTGTAACTTTGAACAGTCACTAAGCAAACAGTTGTAAGTCGAGGACTACCTATAAAAACTTGAATATTTATAAGGGAAATCATTATAGCAATTCACTCAGCAAAAGCTGAAGGCAAGAACAAGATCAAAGCCAGGTAGACCAAAGGATTGTCCAAATAAGTGTTACCTTATTCGGCTGCAAGAAGCAAAAAACTAACACTGCTGTTAAATAGGGTCATCTCAATTTTTTACAGCCTAGATATGGTAACCCTAGTTCAAAAGATCCACAAATCTGAATCTACAGACATCTGAATAACTTTAAGACTCCATCTCTCATTATGCAAGCAGTAGAAGCCAGAGTTTAAAAACAATAGTTGATGATGTTCCATTTATAGTCATTTGCCAACTGAATGCATTTCTGTCTTTGCTTTCAGAACCTCACTTAGATTTAAATCATTCTTAAGACTCAACCAACTAGATCACAGGTGTCAAACCCGTGACATCATGTGACATGTTGCAACGTATAGCAACTTTTTCCCCATTGCTGGCAATGGGGTGGGTGCGTTTTTGGTATGATGCATCCGGCCCGTGGGCCGGGAGTTTGACCCCTGAACTAGATTGTCTATTCTAAGTCAAATTGTTACTTTTGAGTTGGTCTTCTTTTAATTTGGTTACCCTCCTTTTTCTGATGGCTCTCTGGTATTGTACCTTCAAGTGAATAATTCCAGAGAGTTTACGGAATTTCTTTCTCAGTGTCAAAATAGGTTGCCCTGTTTTCAAAGCATGTTTAAAGGGGCCAATAAAGAGATTACTATGTGGTGTAAACAGAAAGGACTTATGCACACAGTTAAAGCAGACCCATCCATGCAGTTGTATTATGAATTCTTCTAACACAATTTTTTATTTATCTTCCCTAATCTCTAAAACAAAGAGTTAAAAAAATACCTGGAAGCTTGCAAAACATTGCCAGTAGTCTTTTGAAACAGAGACGTGTGAGTTAGTAAGCAAATACTGAAGAATGTGGCTGATGGTTTTCTTTTCATATAATGGTGGTTTATCATCCAACTATTGTTATTGTGTTGTTATAGAACTATTGGTATAGAGTTTTGCCTGGATTAATGGGTATCTGACTTAAACAGATTTTGGAAAAGAAGCTGGAGGCACTTTTGGTGTAGTTCTGAGTTTAAGTAGTCCTGAGCTCTGTTTTTCCTTTCCTTGCAACCTTTTTCATTGTATTAAAGGAAGGATTGATGCCTTTGTTATTAGTTTAACAAGTAACAGCACAAAGGAATATTTTAGAGTTCTTGAGATGGAGCCAATGGCAGAACATTGAGTCTTACCTTTGTCAAATCCCGTTTTTTCTCCTTGTTTGCACCATTACCTAGAAATTTCCATGAGTCTATTATCTTCCAGCATACCATGCTTTCATCTTTAATTGATCAATTGAACTTCATTTTATTAATCAACTAAACTCTGCACTTAATAAAAAATATTAGTGTTTAATTTAGGACTACTGATTTTGTTGTAATTTATTCATATGTAACCAAACCAGGAATGTAGCTTAAACCTGATATTTCCATAGTAGTGTTTATCTTTGATAAGTCTAATTAGAAATAATGTTTGGGGAGCAAATACTGTACAATTTGTGTTTGCTGAAAAGAATTAATATAACGTTCCATCTTCTGCTCCATTTAACCATTAGGTTTCTTACTCTGAGACAGGTTCTCAACAATGGAGTTTATTTAGATTAGAAATGTGTAAAAATATTGTTTTCTTTTGAGAGTTAATTAAGAAGCTTAAGCCTTAAATACAATGTATTATATCAACAAATGCAGCTTTTCACACTCCAAATGTTGATTTCGCCTTCTGGGTAAAATTTTTCTTTCTCTAAACTTGAAACCTGCTAATTTCATATAATATTATTGGATTGTTATTGTTCAAGTCAGCCCTGCAGAGACAAAAAGTATTTTTAAGAGGCAGAGTTTATCTCAGAAACTTTGGAATGGAACAGTTGTATATAACAATATAAAATCTGTTATACATACTGTAGTCTTTCATTGTTGTTTTAACAGTTTTCTGACTCTCTTCAACTCTTAATTGCAGCACTTGCTCATAAATTAAAAATGTGGCTTAGGAACTCTAGCATCAAATCCAACTTTTCTATTTTCATTATCAATTTCACAGGTCATCATAGAATGACAGAGCTATGCCTTGTATTGACTTGCACCATTTGTCCAATATTACTAATTTCAAACTAGAGTTTTTCTAACCCTATTTTGACAAGGCAGATACAGATATGTAAAGTGCTTATAATTGAATTTAGGACCATCTGCATGCAAAATTTACATTTATCTGTGTTGTAATGGTTCTCTTGTCATTCTAGCTCAGGTACTCCTTTACTGTTACAAGTAATCCTCAACTTCCAACCACAATTAGGCCCAGAACTTGCACGGCTAAGCAATGTGGTTGTTAATTGAGCCATGCCAATTTTACAACCTTTTTTTTACTCCAGTATTAAGTGAATCCAGCCTTCCTGGTTGACTTTGCTTTTCAGTAACCCCCTGGGAAAATCTCAAATTGTGATCACGTCATCCCAGGATGCTGCAACCATCATAAGCACCAGTATTTTGGTCATGTTACTGGGGGGACACTTCAATGGTCAGAATTGCAGCTAAATTTCATTTTTAACGTGTGCCATTGTGCCCACAGTAAAAAAATGACAATAAAGATTATCTATCTATCTATCTAATTGTGAGGGTTGGTTGTAAGTCACATTTTTTTTTGGCATCATCATAACTTTGAATGGTTACTAAGCACATTATCATGAGGACTATCTATATGCCTTTTTGCAATTATATGGGACAGCTACACTGCCGAATGCCATGGATAGTTCTGGTTGTCCTTTCTCAGACAGATATGCTAAAGTTGAAAAAGTTGAATAATATAAGAATGCCATTACCTCCTGACCATCTGGATTACTAGCTCTTCTGACTCTTATCAAAGAATTGAAGGAGGTATGATAAAACCTACCCCATTAAAAAAAATAAAAGCACTAGTAGTATACATTGCCAACTTAAAATAGTTTGCTCCATATTGTAGCTTGATTTATGGTAATAAATAGAGGCAGATAGGATGATAAATCCTAGACTTGTGTGATTTATAACAAGTGTGGTAGTATAATCCCCATCCATATTTACCTTTTAAGGTAACTAGACACTGTTTCTCAACCCTGGCAACTTTAATATGTATAAATTTCAATTCCCAGACTGGAAATTGAAGTGTACACATCTTAAAATTGCTAAGGTTGAGAAACGCTGGACCTTGGTTTATCTATCTTCCCATTCTGCTTTGCTTACTATGGGAATGTGGGTTACTCTCATGAACTGCTAAGGTTTCCCAGTAAGCTGGCTAAGTGCCTGCTGGGACTAAGTAGATTTACAAGCCTAGTTTCTCCTCACAGAGAACCTACTCTTCCAGGAAGACATCCCTGCCTGTGCCAATTCGTGTAGCAACTGGCAGCCATCCTTTTCAGTAGGTGTCAGGCCACTGTGGCCATCACATGTTCCCAACATGTGCCATGAGGCTCTTTCAATAACAATACTACTTACAGTTGTGGGACCTCTTGATAGACCTGGACCACTTTGAGTCTTCTATTACTAATCCTCTGATGACTGTTCCAAATACATGTTCCCACTGAACCATCTCTGGATTGTTGCATCACTTCCCCCATTCCTGATCTTGCTACCAATTTCTTTGTACCTGTAACTTAAAACTTCCTGGCAACTTCAGGCAGGCATAGTTTGAGGTGTTTATCTGGCTATTGTTTTTTGTTGCTGCTGCTTCTATTTAATATTAAATTTAAAATTTACAGTTGTCCCACTCCAAAAGACCTTGTGTACCTGCTTACTGGCTTAGTTTCCAGTTTTATAGCTCAAAAGCACATTGATTTGTGCTTCTTAGATTGTAAGCTGCCCTGAGTCTTCGGAGAAGGGCGGGATATAAATGGGATTTTAAAAAAAGAAAGAAATATTTCCAGTCCCACAATTCTATATCAGTCAATCAGTCAATTAATCAAGCAGTCACTTGCTTATATATATTCTTTCCTACACTACCAGCTGGGCTGCAAATTCCTGTTTTTATCTATACAATTCTATCAGTTTAAGTGGGTTGGTTAATTAAAAGCAAAAGAGAAGGGACAAGAGATTTATTTTGTGGGAAGTCAGCCCCCGCCCCCCCGAGAAGGAAATATTAAACAGGCAGAAAAGTATGCCCAGTTTTCTTAATAGCCCCAAGTCTCCCTCCCCCAAGCAGAAACCATCTCTGTAGAGATGCAGATGTAAATAATCCAGGAAGATTGGAGGCCCCCAGGTAGAAGTTTAGGAAGACAATGACACCAAAAATCTACATATTCCACCCAAACTCTGATATAGGACATAATAGGATTAACCCATAGATACCAAAGGGCACACTCAGACTCAGGTCAAAGTTCATGCCACAGGAACAACTCCAAACAAAAGGCTCCAGAGGGCATAAAAACCCACTCCCTACATGTGCTCTCTCTCTTTTTCTTCCAGAGCCATATTACTGTCTGGATCTCCTCTTCCATGAACTGCAACCTTCTTTCTAAAGCAGTCACCATGTTGTTTATTCCTGGCTTGGACTGAACCATGATGAAGACTTTTTCTTAACACTTTCTATACTGAATCAGTCCCTTTCTCTTCCCACTGACTAAAGCTGACAAAATGACCTTCCCTATTCAATCTACTGAAGCTGACTAGACTGGTAAACAAAACTTTCTTCCAGGTTGGTCCAGATTTAAAGAAGTCATGTTTTGGTTTTGCTTCTTCCTGGATGCCTCTAGGTCCATTTCTTAAGCTGTGGAAAGCTCTTATTGCACCATTTGTTTTGATGAAGTGGCAATGAAATTGTTTTAGCTAAGCAGCTTCAGGAGTGCAACTTCCAAAGAACTTTGCATATGTCTGAAGTGTTTCTGACTTTTGATGGCATTTCTGGAAGTTGCTTCTGAGACTTCAGTTTCATTAATGGACAACGTTGGAGAGAGGCTGAAAGGTGTGATGGGCTTCCTGACACTGATATGGGCAGCCAGCCAGCAAGATTTATCACTTCCTTAAACTCTTTAAGGGCCTATCTTTTGGGGTGTGAACCTGAACCCTGCTTTGGGCTTCGTTTACTTTCTCAGTTCTCAATCTTTTCAATGCTGCCACTCACAGGCTCTAACTGTTCTCTTGTGTTAATGGAATCTTTCATTTCCTGCCAAGATAATAGGAAAGCAGCTCAGCTCTTAGCATTCTAAATGCTAAGTAAAGGCAGCCTTTACTTTTAAATTCTGCATACATTGGGCAGGATTAAGCCTCTTGACAATAAATGAACAAGCACCAGGCATTGGCTCATACATTTATAGCTTTAGATGGTAGGCTGCTAAAGCCACCCCATGTTACCTTGTCTGTGCTTGTAGCATTGTACTTTGTGCCATTTTTCTTCTGCTTCCTCTTCTAACTGAGTTAGAATATTGCTGGTAATATTGTTGTTATCTTAACACAATCAGTTCAGCATTTTAAGTATATTGCAGATTAGGAAATTACAAAATACTAGATGATTTGGAAAGGTTAGGGTTCTGGCATTTCCCCCTCCCCCCCTGTAGGATTCCTATCTGCATTGGATGATCGTAAGCATTATTTTGTTAGCACATATTGCAGAACTCTACTAATTTTTGTCACTATATAGTCTTTGGTATATATGGATGTGTGCGTGCATGTGTGTGTGTGTGTGTGTGTGTGTGTGCCCACATGCACACGTATGCACACTCTCAGGATAGACATCATACAACTGCTGAAATGAATTGGGATGTACAAAAATTAGTTCTGTTCACCTTTAGCCCGTTTCTTCTTCAGCCAATCCACATGGCCACTCCTTGGAAATACTTCTGAAGAGTTTGGCTGCATAAACTAAGCCCTCTGTCTGCTACTTGGATCCGCATGAACATGGCTGTATTTATTTATTCCTATTGGATCAATCATATATATAACAAACCATCTAAGTGAGGACAAGGAAACAGCAACCACAAGAGCATGAAAGCCACACACCTATATTTAAATATAAATAAGCCGCTTGCTTTCAGTTCTCCAGTCCAAAGGAGGCTTTGATCTGAATCGCCTGAACTGCCAACGTGACAGATCTGTCCTCCTTCCAAAGCGAATGTGGTCTGCAGTGCTGAGTCAGCAGGACAACAAGTGGGACTTTCACTGAGGAGCTAAGAAGATGCACAGCTTGCAAGTCTGCTGACTGGGCATGAATGGAGGCTAGTGACAGCAGCAGCCAGAAGAGCATGAAAGAACCATTTGTTAAATGAGAGCACTCAGCCCTGTTTTTTCCCCTGGATTAAATAACTGGAGAAATATAATGGTGATTTCAGTCTTTTCATGTTTCAGAAGCTTGACTAAACACAGAGGTTGTCTAAGGAATATTCATCCATTTACATTCTTCTTCTGTACATATTTAAAAGCAATCCTTATATGAAAAAATGAGTGCCTATACTGTACACTGAAGAATGAATAGTCTTCCCTTATTTTGGTATCCTCCAAGTTGCCACTCCAGCACCTAATTCTCAGCTTAAGCCCTGGTTAACGAAGTTTGTAATGTAGGACACAAGAAGAGAGTCTCAGTTTTGTATGACAGCCTTTATTTTGTCCAGTCAAATGCACGGTCCACTACATCAGAATGTCTCTGGGTAGTTTAACTCAAAAGTGGGTGTTTTTGTTCCAAAAAGGATGCATATAGTAATGAAGAGTACCCATGCCTCACATCTAGACATAAACACACACATGCATATAGAAAACCGTGGAAACCTGCAGCCCATTATGCTCAGCAGGAGCATTAGGAGAAAATTATGGCGTTAACATATAATATATGCCATAGCTTTGAAAGATGATATGAGTACCAAGTTGCTCCCCTAGCTGGTAAAAATGCTTTATCAGAAAAAAGGATTTCTCTTAGAAGTCTGAGAAATAATGGTCCAAGAGGAGAGGCTTGGGACCAAACCTGTGACAAGTGGCATATATGAATTTGGGGCTCCTTCTAGAAAGATAAGTGCTAGGAAAGAAAATAGAAATGGAGGCAAGATTCCTAAGATAAAGCATGATGAATGGGCAAAGAGGCTAAAACTGGGATCCAGAGGCAAATCGAGGCTTAAGTAGCAAGGCTGACATCATGGGAAGTCCTTCTAACTTATAAACACATCTGAGAAGTTCTCAAAACATCCAGAACATGAAAGGAGCCTTGGTAAAAAAAAGGGTGGCATGTTTAATTCACACATGAGCCTCAGCCTAAGAAGAAACAGCCTAATATAGACATGAAGAAATGACATAGAAAAAGGACAGAAATTTGTGTTTGGGAGAAGCTATCACTTATCAATAGGTAAAGGTCCATATACAAGTAAGTTGTATTTACAAGAACAGTGTTCAGGCTTAATCAACTTGAAAGCCCAATGGTCCATATGCCCATTATGACATTCCTATTAAATCAGAAAATATTAGGTTACAGCATTTGGGTATGAATTGGGATCATGGGTGGTAGAATGTGTAATCCTATATCCGGAAGGTTTTGTGATTTTCTCCAGTTCTTTCTCTTCTCTTCTGCTATCTCCGCGTTTATTATTGACAAGTCTGAGATCTGGGGTGTTATGTGGCAGATGTCTGTCTGAATTCTAAAGTCCCAGAACAATTTAGTTTCTTCATTTTCTATTACTTTCTCAATTTTATGATCATACAGGTTCTTGCTGGCAGGCAAATGGTATTTCTTGCAGATTCCTGAATGCACCATTGTTGCTATTTTGTCATTCCATTGTTTGTACTCAGTCTGTGTGATCTTCTTGCAGCAGCTAACTAGGTGATTCACAGTTACTTATTACGTATGTTGTTGTTATTATATTGATTAACATATGACGATTCATAAATTAATTACATTGCTGTCTTTTGTATGTTTATCCAAAATGCACTTTGCTGGCTAATGTTATCAATAAGTTCCAGATCTCTGTACCTTATAGCTGATGGCAACAGATGATTCATAAAATGAATTTAAAGTGGTGATGGTTATTAAATTATCACAGAGACTAGTTAATTTCCCTAACAGTTGGAGCCCATTCTATTCATATTATTTTACTTCAAATTGGATCTCATTCCTGTGCCTATTTATATTACATCTCTTATTTAGAGAAATACCCCAATTTTCAAATCATGTTTGTGTTATAACAACTAGAAGGTAGCTTCATATTATCCAATTTCAAATATATTTTTATTAGTGAAAACTCTAGCCTAATTACCTTTCCATATGCCTTATAACAAAAGATGGTGACTTTTTGCCAAGGATAGAGAGATTTTCCAGTCAGATATAGCACTAGCATGTTCACTGTTTATTTTTTCTGGCATTGGGCCTTTGTTCCTCCAGCTCAAAAGAAATGTTAATTTAATAATAGAAGATAGAGTTAAATGCTGGAAAAGTCATCCAGCCCCATTAGGGCTTTTGCACAGTTTTAAACTTTCTCAGAGAGAAATCCCTTTAGTCACAGAAGGAAATGATTTTTTGGAATCTCCCTTGGTCAGCTTGAAGCATTAAATCTTCACAAAATTTAACATCTTGCAAATTTTAAGTCCTACGATAACACTTTATATAATGATTGGGTTTTTTTCCCCCTGTCCCAATAGTTTGCAAAGGATGGCACTTGTTCTCAAAAAAGTTTTTAAAAAGCCTGAATACTCAGAAATGCAACATCTCTCAATTGAAATAATCCAATATGTAGATGTAGTTATGCAATTATAATCAGTTATTAATTATAATATTTTATACATACATACATAAAACCTCTTGATCTTTTCCACTTTTTCTGCTTTTCACTATTTTATTATCTGCTAGCTGCAATAGTAGGAGTTTTCTCTTCTTTCCATGTTGCACAGACAAAAGCAATTATGAAAGTGTTGTTTTCCCAAGGGCTATGGCTATCTCCAGCTGGCCTTGAGAAACTATGTTTCTCAAGATGTTGAGAGCAAGGGAAGCTGGAGATCTGCTGTTTCCATTACCATTATATTTGCACTGGTGAACTAACTAAGTAGATGGCTTATGGGATGTGTTGAAAGAGGATGACTTTGGTGACTGAGCAAAGAGATTAAAAGATTAGATTAAAGGAGGGAATAATCTATGCATTCTAGGAATATTTGGCTAAGAATTTATCTATTTTCTGAGATTTTAGAAAACAAAATCAGTTATAACTGTAATCTGGATCACAGTCATTATTTTAGTGAAAAGTTGAAAAGTACATAGGTTTACTGCATATTGATATTCCTATTTACTTCCTTTTAAAGCTTCCCCATATGTATTATTTATATTAGAAGTGTTCTAGATAATCACTGCCTAGCTGCAATGGCCATATGACTCCCACACTTTCAATCACAAAGTTTCTTACAGTATTCATGTATTAGGCACAGAAATATTAATGGGTGATGACTGCATAATTCTTGATGTCCTTAACGATCTGTTTATACAGGTTGCAGGTCTTGGGAAGGCCACATATTATGCAGTCATTTAACAGAATAACAGAGTTGGAAGGGACCTTGGAGGTCTTCTAGTCCAACCTTCTGCTCAGATAGGAAACCCTATACCCTTGGTGGCGAACCTATGCATGCATGCCACAGGTGGCACGCAGAGCCCTTTCTGTAGGCACGCACGCTGTCGCCCCAGTCCTAGGCCTTTAGCTGGGTTTTGTAAAACCTTTTCGCTTTAGGCCTCTGCTGCCGTGTGCAAAAAAAAAGTTTAAATCAATCAATCAATTTCAGCTTCTTGCAGGGAAAAAAAGATCTCACAAAGTTGGAATTGATTGATTGAACTTTTTAGTCCCACCCAGTCTGCAGTTACCACTGCAGCCACGCCCACCCAATGGGCTACACCCACCCAATTGGCCATGCCCACCCGGCACCCTACGATACATAAATGGATTTTGGGTTGTAGTTTGGGCACTTAGACTCTAAAAGGTTTGCCATCACTGCCCTATACTATTTCAGACAAATGGCTGTCCAGTCTCTTCTTAAAAACTTCCAGTGCTGGAGCAGCCACAACTTCTGGAGACAGGTTGTTCCACTGATTAATTGTTCTAGCTCTCAATAAATTTCTTATTAGTTCTAAGTTGGTTCCCTCCTTGCTTAGCTTCCATCCATTGCTTCTTGTCCTGCCTTCAGGTGTTTTGGAGAATAGCTTGACTCCCTGTTCTTTGTGGCAACCCCTGAGATATTGGAACATTGCTATCATTTCACCCCTCATCCTTCTCTTCATTTACACCAAATATTCAAAGAAATAGTTGTTGGGGCTGCTTACAAGTGAACTTCCTTGCGTTTAGGGAAAATAGAAGGCATCCATTTTTCCTTTTATACATCTATTTCAAGGTCAGTGAACTCTGTTCATCTAATCATGTAAAACAGGCATGTCAAACTCATGTTGTTGTGTGACATATCGGGACTTTTTCCCCATTGCCGGCAAAGGGGTAGGCGTGGTTTTGGTGTGACGCCTGCAGGCCGGCAGTTTGACATGCCTGATGTAAAAGATTGCTATTGCTAAGCATTGGTTTCAAAGGTCATTAGACAGATAAATGAAACAATTGAACTTTTCATGGGAAACCACCTTCCCATCCCTTCCTACACTCTGGACAAACCATAGGAATCAATGGGTAGCACTGCACAAATTCTAAATTCAAAGCCAAGTTTTTCTAACTTGTTATATTTCAGTTATGCTGCAGCAAACCTATTAAAAGTTTTGAATCCATGAAAGTAAAAAGAGCATGTGAAATTTGTTACTTCATTTTGCTTTACTCACATTTTACTGTTGTCCCAGAACTGTCCTCGTCTCAGGCAAACCATTTTCTTCACAAAACTATCTATTTGCAGCAGAATTCAAACAGAACTGCCTAGTAGCAGTTACTGATAAGCTAATTTGGGGCAATCATTTACTACAAAATCTAATTATGCACCCTAGATCATTGCAAACTTTTTTTGAGACCATAATAAATTGTGGCAAAACCTAGTCAAACCAAATGGTGAATATTGTCTTTGTATGGTTCACCAGGTGTGCATTTTCCAGAAAGATTTCCACCTGGGGATTTTTAATGCAATTTGCTTAATGCAGCTACTTTTCTTGTAACAAGCACTTCTTAATTTCCCACATTTTGCTGCTTTTCCAAAACTGCAAAAGCTGGGAGATTGTCAGGACTTTGGCAAATGGGGTGGTAGGCTCTTAAATTTGGGTAGATCAAATTATGAGCTTGCCAAAAGCCTCAAGTCCCTTGTTATAATTCCTACAGTAAAGTCTCTCTTTAACCTTGCTTAAAATATAGGTGATGTCCCTGTAAATGCAGCTTTGATTGCTTCTGTCTCTTGAATAAATCTTTGAATTATAACCAGAGATGTTTTTTTCCTGCAGAGTTTATATTCCTCATACTCGTTGGAACATCTGGCATATATTCTTGCATCCTGCAAGCACTTAGCTGATAGAAAGGCTCTGCTAGTTTACGAAAGAAGGATTAGTAGAAGTATTTCAGAAGTGATGTGGGAGCAACAAATCTGCATTTTCCATGAACCAAATATTAAAAGTAATCTAATAGAAGCTTTTTGGATCGTTCCGTATCCTAATTTTGATTAGACTGAAAAACATATATCTTTCTTCAAAATCATATGCAACTGCTTATTATTACTATGTGTCAGTTGCAGATATTGTTCTACGAACCATACAGAGTTCCAAATTCAGTTTTGAAGGGCAGAATGCAGATTTTAAACAAATTAAGAAACTGGTCACCAGCAACAGGATAAGTGAAGGATTAAAAGTGGAGCACAAAACCAATTATCTTCTGAATTACAGCACAATTTTTTTTCCCATCTGTCTATTCTATATGGCAATCTCATGTACACTTTTAGCTCCAGAGAAGATAATTATTTTTTTCCTGTGATACTTGTGTAATTTGTAAAGATACAAATTCTTCTAGGAACTATCTCAATTCTGCTCATCATTCTGAAACATTATTTGTACCCTACAATTCCAGAGTCACACTTGAGCATGAAGATAATGATTGTGATGATGATGATTAGGGTGGGTGGGTAAACATTTTATCTTTGACTCACTTTCTGAAGGTAAACTAGCATATTCTCTATAGGAAATGAGTTCTATAGAAATTTTTTTGGGTGTCCCATATTTAAATGCTCTCTTTTCAAACTGATTATAAAGTTGCAACAAATCCATTTCAATTGAAGGTCTAATGTTGGTGCTGCTGGAATTGTACATTGCCTTGTTGCCTGCATCAGGCCTTGACATAAGCTATGATAAACTGCTCAGGGTATAATTAAAACAGTTCTCTCTCTCATCTTTCAAAATACCATAAGAGTTTTCAAAACCAACTCTATTCAACATATTAAATAAAAATAGGAAACAGGGTTATGTTTCCCCCCTTATATGTGTTACTGCTGTGCTAAATAGAATGGAATTAGTGAACAGATAAAAATCCCGTTCCTCTTCTGTATCTCAAATACTGTATTTCTATTTTAGAAGCTCTTCAGAGTGATCAAGTGTCAAACCTCTTACAGCAATGCATGGCCAATGGAGTAAGAATCATATAAAGGTTCATCAATTAGGCTTAGTGCCAGTGGAAATGAGGTCAGGATACAAGAGCTTGAAAACGGAATAAGCAAAACTGCTCAATTAAGGTGGGTCTTGAAGAACTCTTTGAACATCTTCCAGATTGTTTAACAAGGGCTAGCACCTCTTTTTACCTATATTTACTTACTGTCACATTTTAAAATCCCTCCCTCCCTCTCTCCCTCCCTCTCTCCCTCCCTCCAAGAGTTCTGTCACACCAAGATGCCCCTAGGGACATTGATTGTTGGTCTATTAATAATTTAATAGAAATTAAAGATTTTAAATTGGCTCATCCTAATTGAGCCTTTTTGCCATCTTGAATTATGCCTACCTCCAAGTCATTCTTAAGTTCTCATTTACAGTAAATTCACTCTTATTACATATGCATTTAGCAAATATGAATTTAGTAAGTAAAATGCCAATATTTACTCACATAGAATGCTGATTCCCTGTGTTTTTTTTACTTGTACATTATATATAATTACATAATAATTAAATAATATTGATTTTGCAGTTCAGTTTACCAATAAAAATATTATACTTTGATTGCTCTAAAATGAATGCACTTTTATGGGTTATTAAAAATCAAAATTCTTTTTTTCAGCACTCAACATTTTATACAAATTTGGCACATTATAAATTCCAGCTTTGCCAAATGTTCAGATTTTGGAAAACAATAAGATTCATGCTGATTTATTGACAGGCTGGTGGTCCAGATATTGGAAAATGTTCTATGTTCATTGCTGCCCCCAAGTGAATTCAGCTAGAAACAGGAAGTGACATCTTAACTGCACTTTTTTTACAGGTGTTTATTCCTTGATCTCTCTCTCCAATGTGACCCACTTAAATTACATCATCTACTTGTTTTCTTCTCAGCTCATTCTTCTTAGCACAGAAAAATACTGGAAGAAAATGAACAGAAGGGTGACCTCAGGCAGTAGAATTTCAAGATGCAGAGAACTATATGTAGATTTCAATGTGAGAGGAATCTGGACTATGGTGGCAGTTTAAGAGTAATTTGGCAAAGTGTCAGCTTCTGTCCTTTTTCATTCCTAATTTGTTAGAAGAAGGGGGAATGGAAAAATGTAGATCTTTAGTTTTCTCCCTTTTGAACAACAAAATCTCATTAACATCAAGTATGACTCTTTACAACAGCAAGATTTTTTTGTATGTGGCATATGCAGATTTATAATTCATAACTTAATTATTGTTAAATGAAAGTCATGTATGGGTACAGAATGTGGTATAATACATCCCAGCCTATGTATTTCCATTTTAAGTCTCGGGATGCATGCAACTTATCATGCTATACTTTTTTATGGAAAACAACTTTATGCAGAGCACAGAAAAGGAGTAAGAAATAGTATGCCAAAGTAATTCAAGTAATTCAACTTTAAAAAAGAAAGAGGTTACATAGCTAAATTGATTTGCACCAACACTATTAACTATAGTTCTCTATAATTTTCCATTCTTATGGACCACTGTTCTGTCTACTACATACATCATACATTGTCTTCCATTCTGTAAACTTTTCACCTATTTTTTTTAGAATTTCATCCATTCCACTATCTATGATTTTCTCATTTTCACAGTCCTCTCAATATATTTATTCTACATTCATTTAGTCAGACCTTAATTTAACAAACCAACTGGAAAAGGGTGTGCTCATTAAATATGAGGGTCCACTTTGCACATAGGTAAAAATCAATCTATACATCTGTAAAATGGAAGATGAGAAGGCCATTGACCATTGAGCAGCACCTATTTCAAAATTATTCAACAATAAGCTACTTCTTACCATGAATTGAGCTGAGGAGAACAGGTTATATAGGCCTACATTTTCAGGTACCCTGTGCCACTTAGCATCTACAAAGTAAAAAATCTTCATCACAGGAAGGACTCCAGGAAAATAAAAATATTTTTAAGAAAATAGAATTTGGCAGACAGAATATACTCCCACAGCTCCCACAGTGCTGTTTCCTGACCAAAATTTGTACAAGCACACAAGATTGGAAAAATATAACACTGTCTCTTGTGAATTGTTATAACTTCTATAAACACCATCATCTGAGTCATGCTAGATTTCATCAAAGCAAGTGCAGCCAGAGGCAGCAATATCATGTGTGGGATTTCCCAGACTTTTTATTTTAGTTCTTATCTACACATTTATGCTTTGACAATCTGAACCCTACTGCCTTTTTTCCCACAGAAACTCTGTCAAACCAATACTAGGTCATGACATTCTGTCTTTATGCAAGGTTGTCTGGAATAAAGAACAGTCTCTGAGAACTACCATCATAGCAATCCACAACAGGCAAATTTCAATTTTTTCCCTGAATTTCATACATACACTCTTCTCAACTCCTCAGTTTCACTGCTTACTGTATGTTACAAAGGGTAAGGTCAAGATAGAATTTAGACATAGCACCACCAAGGTTTCTATTTACTGTGCAAGGAAAATTAGCTAATTTTATTTCATTTAATCACCAATCACACAATTATTGCATTAATTTTCAATGGAATGAAAGACTTATAATGTGAATGATGTAGTAGCATGGACCACCCTGGGGGTAAAGTAGACAGAATATGAACATTTTAAATAAATGTAGTAGATTAAATTATGAGAAAGTTGACATGATACCTCATCTTATCAATGGATTTATAACACCAGCACATCATCCCTTTTTCTTCCTCTTTGGTCCACATTCTTTGGTTTGAGGACTTCCCCACTGTATCTCCGCACCACTTTAGCACCATGTTGATTTGTATATTTATATATCATTGGTTACAAGAACAACATAACTCTATTTTGATCTGCGCACCCTTTTGTTTTATTTTCAATATTGCAGTTGGACTGTTTGTTTTCCTCGTACTAAGTATGGTGAAGGGAAAGTACCAACCTCTTCATAAACAACTAACCTTAGCAGCAGAATATGAGTGTCTATTTAACACAAAAGCTGTTCTAACAAAGGAGCAGTGATAGGGATTGGAGAAGAAAGTTGAGGGAGATGACAGATACCTGATACAGAAAAGGGAAAGCACCTGTTGGTTTGCCCCCATCGGCCTGCACAAAGAAATTCACAAATGAAGGCGAATATACAAGTCCCAGGATAATGTTGCAGGATCCAATCTGGGTTAGTTATCGTGACCAGGGGTTTAGTCTTCCAAGTTTTCAGATTTGTTCTGGAGCCCATCCTCAGGAAACTTCTTTCTAGCAGAATGTGTTCTTCAGCATGCGTCTGAAAGCTCAGAAAACTAAACCTCTGGTCCCGGTGATGGTTCCTGCAAAAAAGAAATTGCCCCACTTAACTGTAGACTTCTAGCCTACAATCAATTCCTTGCTCAGGCAGAGAAACTGGAGCCTTCCTCAAAGGAAAGAAAGGAATTGTTGATATGCCCACAGCTGAGGCTGGAAGGTTTATTGAGACTGTTGGTTGAAGAGCAGGAGAACCATCTCCCCAAAATTGCTTCAGATCAGTTTAATGTCTTGGTGAGACATTTCATTTTGAATGTTACTTTGAGTTCTTGATTCAGACTGCTCAGGCTCCAATGACTCTGTTTCATTTTCATTCCCTGTCCCTGAATACTCAAGGGATTGGGGAGAATAAATTGCAGAAGATTCTCTACAGCTTTGGAAAGTCCAGTGTTTCCTTTTTGCTAATCTGCTCCTCACTGCTCTGCCTACAAAAATCTCTGTCATTAAAACCTAGTTCTGGATTCACTATATGCACCAGTGAACCATCTATCCATATTAAGGAAAGGTGAGGGAAATAATGGAACAAATGAGGGGGGAGGACAAGGAAGTGATCAGACATTTGCTTAAGGATGGTGAGGCAATCAATATCAGGCAACTACCTGCTACTTTGCCTTGTTCTTCATCTGCTTGGCTACAACATTATCTCTGGCTTTACCTCAGGAAAGAAAGAACCCTACTACTGCTGTTACTCCAGCTACCTCTTCCACACCCAACTCCCTCTTCCAAGAATTTGTTTGCTGAAGTTCTTATCCTGCCTTCAAAAGTACAATGGCTAAGTGCTTGGAGGCTTGGAAAACATGTCTGGCCTATATCTATGGTTACAAGTATTGAACTTTATATAGTACTGTAACTAATGACATCTATTCACAGCTACCTATGGGACTTTTAATGCAGAGTGAATTGTGTCTTAGCTGCTTTTCTTTCACAGCAACAGCTCAGATGTTGGGGAAATGGATTAGAATACTTGTATGTGTACTGCCAACATTGGGTTTGTGGGGGAAGTGAGGCAGTTATATTTTTTTTTCTTTTTAATGTGGAATAGAAAGTTTGCTGTTAAGAGAAGAACTCTAGCTGGTTACACAGTGGGGCATTGAGTGAATGACAGCTTACGTTCAGTTGGGCAGCTGGAGAGGGCAATGGTTGGTATACTGTGATTTCTGCCTTCTCTTAGCATTTCATGTTAGCTGCATAAAGCTAATGCATGGATAGCTTCCAAATATCAGGAGGTACTGAGTGATAGAAATGGATTGGGAACAATGCCATGTGGTTCTTAGTTTATTCATTAAAAGGTAGAGGCACAAACCAATTCAAACTGAATCCAGTTTTATGGCAACAGCCTTTTAGACATGTATATGTGCCTTTGAGTCATTGTTGGCTCCTGGCAGCTGCTGGACAACATCCTGAAGTTTCCTTGAGATTTCAGAAGTGGTTTGCTATTGCCTTCCTCCTGGGACTGACAGGTAACCCAAAATCACTCAGCTGTCTTTGGCCTAAGGTGGAACTAGAACTCATGTTCCTCCAGTTTCAGGTCTGGTACCATAACCATTCCACCAAACTGGCTCTCACTAATAACCTTACCAAATAAAAAATATATAGCAAATGTTGGATTATTTCAGATATATGCTATGAAGTTTCCTGTTTTCCTATTTACTTATGATAGTCGTCAGTTGTTGGTGGTTTTTTTCATTCTGTCAAACTCTTTTCTAAGCAGCACTTTTTATATAGAACATAAAGTTTAATGACTACTTTGGAAATCATAATGACAGTTTTCTTGTGTGCTTTCTGTTTTCCAGAGCTGTTACTGAGACTTGAGAAGAAGCCAAAGCAGCTGTTTGCTGGATTTTTGATTACTGGAAATATGGTTCCCATTGAGAACCTGAAGCAAATTTTGGGTACACAATGAACAGTCAGCTATTCAGGTTTTCAAAAGCCTTTTGTATTACACAGAAATGGAGGTCTGATCCAAGACATTTTTCTTCCTGAAATTATATTCCATCTTATATAAGACAAAGTATAACATGGCAAAGGCTACTGTTGTTTTGGCATTTGAGACAGAAAATTTCACAACCACTTCTTTCTTTCTCTGATGTTGTGAAAAGGGGAACCACACAATAATAATAAATGAAGAAACAATTAAATTGCTCGCTTTTCATCTCATCCAGTCCAAAATCTGAGGCTACCTGAGGACCTCCTGAGTGTTAGTGTAAGATTTTATGTAGAAAGATGTCTAGCCCTAAAGCAACTACTACAAGATCTGTATGAGTCTCACATTGACATAAAAATGTATATATTGTTAAAAGAAAGAAAAAAAGTGAGATAATATTGTCCAAATTATGTCTCACAGAATTGAAGGAAAAATAAAGTAGATGAACTCCATTAAATATACTTTTAGTTGTTTGGCTGATCACAAAAGCAATCTTTTTCATATTGCATTTGCCTAAGACCACCCCATATAAAAATTTTGAGGACAAAGAAAAGTTTCATGCTGCTATTCTATATCAATAACATGGAGAAAATATATGTGGTTGACAGGAGTCAAAAATGACTTGATGTCACATAATCAATCAACAATGGGTCTCTGGAAAAGCCCAGAGATGGGTTATGTCTTTCTCTATCCTTTTCACGGGTAGAGGCCAATGCAAGAACTTCTATTGGATCAACCCTACAGAGACTGGTATGTCATTGATAAACTTTTTAAAAGTAGATGCCTTAAAAATTCTTAGTTGTTGTTTTATTGTGACATTGCCTTTGATAACCAAAAGTCTGCTTTGTCCAATGCTGGGTTCTTGTAGGGAGAGAGTGGCAGAGCTGGAGTAGTTAAATGAGACATCAGTTTAGAATCATTTCAGAGCCACAAAAGAATGAGGTCCAACCTGTTGTGAATGCTGTTGATCCTTACTGCATATAATTTTGTTCAGGTGCAAACTAAGTCTGAGAAGATTTCTATGTACAGCTTTTAGCAATCAGTAAAGTAGAACCTTAATATGTGGACCTGGTTTTTCACATGTGATATGTTACACGTTTGTTATGCCACATACAATGGGACTATTAACTAATATTGCCTCATTTATAGAGGATTTCTATATGACATACCACCAGAAATACTTAAGCATGGATATGATTCTTAAATGCACTTGGAAAGTGCACAAGGAAAAAAAAA
This sequence comes from Vipera ursinii, assembly GCF_947247035.1. NCBI lineage: Eukaryota > Metazoa > Chordata > Lepidosauria > Squamata > Viperidae > Vipera > Vipera ursinii. The sequence goes on from NC_139516.1 coordinate 185,338,706, forward strand.
CAATATTTTTTCCATTGGGAAAAAGACAATAAAGAGTTCAAACTGCTATAAAAGACGGATCCCGGGTAAAATTTCACATCACTTATAAAAGAAATTCATGAGTCTCTCTTCTTCCAAGATGAGCAATCAAAAGTCTGCCATGACTCTTCTACAATATCAAGAGCAGGAATTGACTAATCTACTACAATCTATCTATTCTGAAATGTAGATAAGAAATTCTCTCTTTCACACTTGAAAGGATTTTTATTTGACTGTAGAAATAAATCCCACCATTAAAATGAAAAGGTATTCTAAAAGTGTCATAGAAAAAATGTGAACCTCCATTTTGCAATGCTACACTAAAAAATAACAATTCAGAATCCATATTGATTCCATGTTAAAAACTAGACATAGCTTCTTTGTCCATGAATAATCCTCTAGTGCTTTGTTTGTCCCATTTCTTATATTACTTTTAATTTTTAAAATATTGGGAACTAGCTTGACAAAGTTTTCTTAGAAAATAAAAATGGAGATGGCTACAGTTCATACTTTTTTTAAAGTATACCTAGCTGCTCCAGGGAAAAAAAGTAGTAGTTTACTTACAAGCTAAGAATGACTAATATGTGACTTAGCTATAATAGATTCATCATAGCAAACATTTTATGATCAGACAATAATCATAGCACAATTTTGTGACCATATTCATAGTGTTGTCTTAAAATGTGGGATCTGCCTACTGGTCTAAAATTATTGCTAAGCTCTTGTATAATATTTATTTATTAAACAAATTTTTTATGGATACAGGAGATTATAGAATGGTTTACAACATAAAAATCATATGTACACAGTGTTAAATATGTACATGGTATCTGCAAGTTCTTACTAGGCCAGTGCAATACCTTGGTAGGAATCCTAAATCCAAATAGGAACCATATAATTTGGGATGCTTTTACCTCATTAAAGTTGCAGCACTAATTTCTAACTTGTTTTCTTTTTAAATCTGTCTTCTGTGAGGGACAACTTTCAGTATGAAGCTTACAGTTTTGGATAGAAGACAAGCACCACCTGCTCTCCTCTCCCAAAATGGTGATTTCCCCCACTCCTCATTGCATAATACTTTTTAATGCTTCCTAGTGTTCTAAAATTCCTTGTTGACAATAGAATGGCTTTGGATTCCTGATAGCAATAGCAATGGCACTTAGACTTATATACCGCTTCATAGTGCTTTACAGCCCTCTCTAAGGAAGTTTACAGAGTCAGCATATTTTGCCTCCAACAGTCTGGGTCCTCATTTTACCAACCTCGGAAGGATGGAAGGCTGAATCAAACTTGAGCCATTCAGAATTGAATTCCTGGAGTGAGCAGTGAATTAGCCTGTAATATTACCTTCTAACCATGGTTCTCATCAAGTCTGCCTTCAAATGAAACTGATCTTTATGATTAAACTTTTTTTTGTTAATCACCAGGGTGTTGGAGGCAGGGGGGAAATAGCTTAGAAGAATGTAATAATTTCCTCAACTCATTATTTTTCATCTCCCATTCTCTGACATTATAAGAAGCTTTTTCTGTGGTTATCTGATTGGCTTAAGGACTGCATTTTCTTTATGGAAAAGATGGATGAGTTAATATTGTCTATGTCTTTCTGCTATCTCTTCTCAACATTTAGTTCCAGTCTATTCATGATGCAATATAATTATTCTCTGTCTTCATTTTATATAAAATGTTGTAGTCTATTTGATGGAAATTTGCCACAAATATTCCTCCCCATAGGATCCGTTTGGTTCCAATTTCATTATGATATATATCATGAAAAAAGTTCCTTTGGTAATTTCTATGAAATGTGATATACTTTCTCCTTAAAATAATCTAATTAAAAAAATTCTTCCCAATTTTATATAAAATATTATTTGTTTATCTTTTCCCATGCTAAACATGAGTAGAATTTCATTTTTTCTCCTATCCAGCCTACTGAATTTGGACAAATTAGTATAAGAACAAAATATTGTATATCATACTATTTACCAAACGAGGAATATAGCAGTTTGGCAGTCCTTGCTAATTTCTAATTCTTAGTTTAAATAATTGAATGGTTCCTGGCAAAAATGGCCATCATATCATATATTATTTGCCTTATTCAATGAAATATATTGAAGCTGAGGTCTCTTCTGTACAATGAGTTCTCCCCATTGCTGAATTTATAGTTCTTCTCATCTTTGTACTATTTCAGATGGCAAAAGACACACAGATCCTCAATTTAAAACTGCTACTTTAGATTATTCACACAAGGTGTTATACTTAATTCTTCAACTGTACAACTGTGTAAAGAGAATGAATGTCATGTAGTGGGTAAAAATCAAGAGAAGGTAAGATTCATCACCAATTAGTCTAAATGTCTATGACTAAATGTATTCCTATTAAATATAGATTTTATACCAGAAAATAGACAATAGACATCAGATAGGAGACTAGAAGACCAGGAGCTCTAGTCTTTTCTTAGGTACAAAGAGAGCTGGGTGACCTTGAGCTTTTCACCCTCTCTTAGCCCAAGGAAGCAGGCAATGGCAAACCACTTCTGAAATGATTTGTCTTGGAGTCAACAGTGACTCAAAGAAACACACACACACACACACACATACACACACACACACAAAAGACACAGAGAGAGGGACGGAGGGAGAGATGGAGAGAGAGAGACCTTAAAGTAGGATATAATTTTTGGAATAGGGGCGGAATTGGTGTTAGACAACGTAATTCTAAAATGATCGGTGAACAAACCTGGAAAATTTATTCCTAATTATTAGGAAATTGCTAGAAATTGTTTGTGCTTATGGCATGTATGCTTAAGAATTCTAGAGAAAAATAAGTAAATTTACACTTATATTTAAAGTTGCCAAACAGGTTTTGCTGCTGATAATTCTTGTTTTAACAAGTGACCTAATCATCTATTTGTTCTATTTCAGGGGTGTCAAACTCGCAATGTCACATGTCGTGACGTATCACAACTTTTTTTCCATTGCTGGCAATGGGGTGGGCATAGTTTCAGCATGACACAGTTTGACACCCCTGTTCTGTTTGAAATGGAAATGGAATAGAGCAGGAGGGCAAAAGCCAAACAGTCTAGAGAAGGCCTCAAGCCAAGTGCCTAATACTCATGAAAAACTTGCAAGAGGAAATCTTGTGCAGCTAGTAAGCTGAAGCAAAGAGCTGGAGATCAAGTTTAAAGTCTTTATACTGCCAACAAGATTAATTTTCAATGGGAAAAGTGCCTATAGTCACAAGAAAGGCTGCCTTCTATTAGGTAGATAGAGAAAGCTGTAAGCAAAATGTAATTTGAAGATTTATTATGGATTAAATTTGCGCCAATTACAGATTTTGCTTTAGGGCTTGGGAAGCATGCTTTGGCCTTAAATTTACTGAAGTGGTACTGATAAAATGCTAACTAAGGAATTGCAAAGTGTAATTTTGCTTATAAGCACAGGATGATGCACAATATTGATAAGTCCTACGAAAGAGGAATGGTTATCAAAAGAAAAAAACTGAAGAGAAATTTAACTTTGCAAGGGGGAATTATACATACAGTTTCACCTGTGTGCATACTCACTCAAACAAGATTATAAACCATGCAAATCTTTAAAGGGGTGATGCAGCTTGAGAACGCTTCAGTCAAATCAACCCTATCAAAGAAAATTCACTAATCAAAATAGAGTGCAATTCTGAAGCAGTGAACAGAATCAAGATGCTTTAAAGCACTTCATATCTTTCTAAACACTTTGCTTTTCTGCTGTCTCTGACAATGAATAGATGGAGTTGAAATCTCACTTCTATATTGGGAGATTATGGAGAGTGTTGAACGATGTGATGGCTTCTCCATGAGTACCCAGCCTATGGGTTGTATGACTTGATTAAACTCTTTGTCTGTTAGAATGCTTTGGAGATAGAAGAGTGACTTTTCTTCTTTAAAGAATAAGTGTTAGCTTGATTTTCTTTTATAGTTATGGAATAGTGCACATCCTGCGAACTTCAATTCAACTCTCAACATTCTGAATATGGAGACAGGACTGACCAGTCCAGAAATAATTTTAAATCCTGCAAAGATAAGATATGTTTAACTCTCTAATCACTCAATGAATGAGTGTCAAGCAAACACTTACAGGCACCTGCTCAAACCTTTACTGTTTTTAAAGTAAAGAAGGCTGTGAGTACATTTGTTTGGCTCCTGTCTCTTTATTCTCTCCCTCTCTGCTGTGTATTGTATCTCCATTGTGAAAGCCTGCCTCCACTGTTTTTCTAATTAATAATTAATAGAATATTGCCAGCAAGTCATAACTGACATATTTGGACACAATTGTGTCCTCCTCAGGATGAGTCAAGCTTGCCAACTAGCTGTATTGAACATCCTGTCACCCCATAAAATCCAACATTCACAGCTACAGTGGCCAATAAAAACAAATACATTTTCATCTTTGTAAATATAATTTTATTAAATAAATTTTAACAAGATAAAAATACAAATATTGAAAAAGAAACAAATAAAATAATAAAAAATAGTGAATAAGAAAGAAAATGGAAAAAAAGAAAAAGAGAAAGTGTGTTTGTGTGTGTGTGTGTGTGTGTGTGAGAGAGAGAGAGAGAGAGAGAGACAGAGACAGAGAGAGAGAGCTTCCAATCTTTTTGAGAGAAGTATAACTGCATTTCTATTTTATCCTCTCTCTGGGGTTACAACATAATTTCCTTCCCCCCCATAAACTACCCTTTCTAATCTTCAAACCCATACACCACAAGTTCTTTTTCTCTTTTTTTTTCAACAAAATGTCCATAAGAGGTTTCCAGTCACTGATCTTTCTCTAATCAAACAAGTTAATTTTGCCATTTCTGCTAGCTTCACCAACCATTCCTCCACTGTGAATATTTCGGAATCTTTCCATTTTTGTGTATATAATAGTCTGGCATATAATCATATATAGAAATAATCTCCCATTGTCTCTTTTCTAATTGACTATTCATTAATGCCAGTAAGCAAAATTCTCAGAAATGTATGGCTTTTTTATAAGTCCAACAGGCATGATAAAATGATATCATTAGATGTTATTCAGAAGCCTGTCTGAAGCCCCCCCCCAAAAAAAGCTAGTGATTAGGAGTCTTTCCCCAGATTGTCCAAGCTTGTTAAATAACTATCCTAACCTTTTTGGACCAATAAAGTCCAATGTTCAGAGGCAGCAAAGTACGCTATTTCCCAAGGGCAAGGAAACAATTATTCTTCAGTGTCATGCCAAGAACAGAATCTCAACATTTTAAAAGTAAACAATTTTAGAGAAATTCTTACTTTTAACCTTGGGTGAGATACTATATTAGGTCAGTAAATCTAGACTCTATACTGAACAATTTTGGAACCCCTGTGGCTATCCTTTCCTTATCTCTGGCTTAAAGAAATATGGAAGTGATATTTCAAAAATGTGTAGTGCTAAACATTTGAAAATATACAGGTGCAATGCTTTTACAGTAAGTTTTCCATTCCTGCTATTTTTATTTCCTTCTCTCTAAAATTGAAGCAACCTCAGGACATTTTGATACTTTTCTGTTGGAGCCTATGGACAGAACTTACAAATCAGATCTTCAGATGATTTAAGTAGAACTGTTTTGCTCTCAAATTTCAGACCATAAACTTAAATCAGGTATACATTTAATCTGTTTTTTTCCAAAAAAAAATACTATATCAGTTCAATATTTGTTTAAAAACACATCATAAATTAATTTAATAACCAAAGTGAATAAAAGCAAGTATAACTTGAAAACAATTTAATAATATTTTAATAATAATAACAATTACATTGAAAGAACCAATTTGATATAAAAGTTAAAATATTTGGTGGGAAAACAGGAAGCCATGCTGTGTAGTGCTGCCTGAGACTTGAACTAACTGGGTGACTTTGGGCCAGTCAGTGTCTCTAAACTAGGGGTGTCAAACTGCCGGCCCATGAGCCAGACACGTCACACAGAAGCTGTGCCCACCCCATTGCTGGCAATGGCAAAACTGTCCCAATATGTTGTTCGATGTCATGTGATGTCACGAGTTTGACATGCCTGCTCTAAACCAAGAAAACAGGCAATGTGTCGGGCCTGGCAGGCCCGACATCTGGCGAGGCCCCGGGACAACTCACCAGTGGGCCGGCAGACGCCTGCGACAGGCCTCGTGACCAGTTGCAGATGCCCGCAACCAGCCCTTCTGCCTCCGAGGCTTTCCGGTGCGCCGGGAAGAGCGAGGCCGCCAGGACGACCCGGCAGCCACCAGGGCCTTCCGGCGAGCCGGGGAAGAGCTGTAGATGCCTGCATCCAGCCCTTCCACCTCCGAGGCTTTCTGGCAGGCTGGGGAGGAGCGCGGCCGCCAGGATGACCCAGCAGCCACCAGGGCCTTCCGGCGGGCCAGGTTCAGCCCGAAGGACTTCTGGCGGGCCAGGGGAAAGCGCGCCTGCGCAGTGTCCCCCTGGAAGCCCTCCCCAGGAGACAGCTTGCTCCGAGGCCTTGCCTGTTTGTCCCCGGGGCCTGCTACCAGGCCTGGAGGGCCTGCCTGCAATGTCAGCACGGAAGCCACCTGCTACCGGCCTTGCTGAGGGGCTGCGGGACAAGCGGCGACAGAAGACGGCCCAGGCTGTGCGGGCCGCAGCGGTTCGGGGACCTGTGGGGGGTGATGGGGTGGGAGGACTCGGGGCTGTGAGGGGGGTCACCCTGGCTGGGGGGTGGCTTGCCATCTGCAGTGGTGGAGGGTCAGGAACAGGGAGGGTACGAACCTGCGGTACGGGATGGTGGTCCACATGGAGAGCAGGATCCAAAGGGTGGAGGCCAGGGGAGGTGCTTAAGTAGGGGTGTTTGAGTTATTGGCTTGTTTGGGCATGGTGATAGGTGTGGGCCTCGTCGGCTATTTAGCAGCATTGGTTGTGCTGTGCAACCAACGCTGACTTCGTTTGTCTTTGGGTGATTGTTTATGGAGCGGAATAAACGTTGCTCAGAAGAACCAGCTCTCGTTCTGGTCGCATTCTTTTGCCCCTTGGGCCGTTTCGGGTGGTTGGCTTCGCCAACTTCTACAGGCAGTTTATCTTGTGTTTCGTGGCCATTGCCCTACCTCTTACAGACCTCCTGCGGTCACGGCAATTGACGGTACTGTTGTGATTCAGGGTCAGCCTGTGGGTTCGGCAGTTGGGTCGGATGACTCAGAGGAGGAGGAGGAGGAGGGGGGTGTTGAAGAGCTTGATGAGAGTCCTCAGCCAGGCCCCTCTCATCTGGTCACGACGCAGACCCAGCTGTGTGATCCTGACAGCGTGGATGAAGATGACCCACAGCTGGCCCTGTTCAAGGACGCCCGACGCAGGAGGCAGTCAATCAGGAGTAAACAGAGGAAGGCAATGGGGCTCCTCAGAAGGAGGCAGAGAGAAGCCACGCCCTGAACTGTATTTAAGGGGGAATGCGTGGGAGGGCTGGTTTGCTGAAGGCAACCGCTTGAAAAGCTCCTGTTTCTTGGTTTGTGTCTTGTTCTATTTGTTTTTGTAGCAATAAATTTGGCAGGCGTAATTCCAGCCTCTTGCCTTCTTGTAAAAGGGGTTGTCCCTGCCTTTTCTGCAGGGCCGGTAGCAGGCTGGTAAAGAACAGGTACAACCACGGCTGGGGCTCAAGTTGACGTGGACCACGGCGTGTCAGTGGGCCTTCAAAGCACTGAAAACCCTCTTCGCCAAGGAACCCATCCTGCTGCATCCGAACACCGACCTGCCCTACGTGGTTCAGGCAGATGCGAGCGATGTTGCTCTTGGGGCCGTCCTCCTCTAGCAGAACCGTGAAGGGGTGCTTCAGCCTTGCGCTTATGCGACCCTACCTGGACCGAGATGCCCTACGCACAGTCACTCATGCGCTCGTGACCTCCCATTTAGACTACTGCAACGCTCTCGACATGGGGCTGCCCTTGAGGACCACCCGGAGGCTTCAGCTGGTGCAGAATGCAGCCGCGCGAGTCATAATGGGGGTCTCCCGATACTCCCATGTAACACCTCTACTCCGCGAGCTGCATTGGCTTCCAGTTGCCCTTCGGGTGAGATTCAAGGTGCTGGTGATGACCTATAAAGCCCTAAATGGCTTGGGTCCGGGATATTTGAGGGAACACCTGCTGCTAGTATCAAGTTCCCTTCGTCCAGTGCGCTCCCACAGGGAGGGTCTCCTCAGGGTGCCGCCGGTTAAAGATTGCCGGCGGGTAACACCCAGGGGTAGGGCCTTCTCAGTGGGTGCGCCTGCCCTGTGGAACCAGCTGCCTGTGGAGCTTAGGACTGTCCCCAACCTCCATTCATTCTGCCGGGACCTGAAGACCTGGCTCTTCGAGCTCTCTGGCCCAGGCTGAGAATTTTTTAATTTTAATTTTAACTGGGTTTTAATTTTCTCAGGGTTTTATTTAATCTTTTTAAATTTGTTTTAACGTTTGTATTGACTTTCTTTTAAATGCCCTGTAAACCGCCCTGAGTCCTTCGGGAAAGGGCGTATATAAATCTAAATAAATAAATAAATGCCCCCTCCACCAAGGGTCCTCCTGCAGGTGTATGTTGCTAAGAAAACTGCACGTTTTTACATTGATTTATTAAATAATGATTAATTAAAATTTCTGACTTTGGGGTAGGAGGTCCAATAGAACTCTGCTAACATCTCAATCCAGAGCATGACACTTTGCTTTATTTTTTAGTAAAGAAAAAGAAACCAATGGACTGACAATCTCTCTCTCCCACCCTCTTCCCTCCCTTTCAGTTTCCACTGAAAGAGTACCTGCAAAAAATTGTTTCCTTTAGTCAATGAGCATTACAAATTAGATTTTCTACTACAAGCAGCAAATATTTTCTCTGTAATTGATAAGATGGAGGAATAGGGCAGTGAGGAGAGGATTGCTATTATGATGGCAAAATCTGGCAGCAGTAGATTCAATTTTGTTTGTTTGGAGTCATTTTCTTCCTGAGTAACCTAAAACAATTGGATCAAATAATAGCTCCTTTTGACCACAGATTTCACTGAAGTAGTTTTTCAGTCTAACACCTCTATAGCATAAAACTTTGAATGGAATGATTAATGCTGATACTTAAAGTCTGCACCTTCTTGGATTTTATTTAATAATCTTTCATTAGTGTAATCTAGTGAGTTGCAGTAAACTTAGGGAAATAAAAAAAACCCAGTAGAAATTGGCCATGAGAAGCAAGGAAATGACTTGGAGACTAGAATTGTGATGCTCAGGAACTCTAATTATCAGAATGTAATGAAGATGCTTCCATTGTAAAGATAAAATAGGAGTAAGAGATTACATATTGAACTAATGGGGTTCTTTATTAATTTTTATTAATAGAATTTAAATAGCCACCCATCTTACAAAATGGGTAGCTGTTACCAGGTAGTGAGGAGTCTATCAGAAGGAAATAACAAGGCTATCTTCCACGGAGTTAAGAGGAATAAACAAACTAAAAATTTGGGACAATAAATACAAGCTATAAAATTTGAGTACAGAAATAAACCCGGAGGCTGGAGGAGACCCAGAGACTTCACTTGATGCAGGCAGGCTTGATCTGGAGAGACCAACCCTAATAGCAACAATTAGGAGCAAAACTTTATTGATTAGCATACAGAGGTAAACTTGAAGGGATATGATAGATAAGATAGAATGTCAACTTGATTTAGAGGAAGAAGGGGAGATTTCTCCTAGCAGGTAACATAAAATTTTGAGAAGAAACTCAAAACAGCTTTGCCTTGATTATGTTAGGCACAAATTGAGTAGATAAGGGCTTAGATCGGCTTTCAAGATTTGGTTAAAATACCTTAACCACATTAAAGTGCTCTCCTTGTCAGAACCCTGTCTTTCTATGGGCATGGGGATTCTTGTTCTTTTTTGGGTTCTGCCATTCTTCTGGAGGGAGGAATGTTTGGGTTTGCTACAGTGTATTTTCTTTGCTTTCTTCTTTCCTCTTTCCTCTTTGATGGTTCTTTCTCAGGGTGAGAATGGATTGTGCCTCTGGCCATCTTCCTTATCTCCAGGTGCCGAAGAGGCGCAGAGACCTAACAGCCTTTGAAGCACTGCCTTATTGCTCTGTTCCCACAACACTGGCGGATTGGCCCATTTGAACCATCCAGGTGGACAGTTGGGATGGGGTTTTCACTGACTCTTGACTTTTTGATTCGCGTGGGAAAACCTCAGATCCTGTCTTCTACTACTACCTTCCAATAAAAGTTCCTTTTGAAATGATGTCCATTTCAAGAGTTTTGCTTTCTTGGGAGGCTTAATTGAGGCAGGTCCTTACACTCCTAGTAACTCTTATTTCCAGAACTTGCCAACCTTGATGGACTGACAGGAAATGAAAAGGAATTAGAGAGTTAATAAGAGAAAAAGTTTACTCAAGAGTAAAGAGGAAAAGAAGCAAAGTTTAAAGTGATGGAAAGAATATTCATGAATCAGAGGCAGGGAGAAACACTGTGTCAAACTGCCAGCCCGCGGGCTGGTTGCATCATCCAGAGGCCGTGCCCACCCCAGCTCTGGCAATGTAAAAAAAGTCATGTACATTGCAACACGTCACTTGACGCGGCAAGTTTGACACCTGTGCCTTAGAGCTTTAGAAACCTCTAGTTTAAGTTAATATCAATTGGTAGCAAGCTTGGTTGAAGTGTTTAGATAGAATAATAAGGACTTCCCTTGGGGACATTTTTTCAAACTCAGGACTAGACACTATAAAAAGCTATATTTGCAATATTTTCAAATGTACAGAGAGTCTGATTAAAGAATATGTAGGCACCTCAGATAGACAAAATTAGCATCACTTTTAGGACAAGCCATGAAAAGAAAGTAACAATATTTTTCAGTTATATTAAAAGGTGAAGACATATAAAGAAATCTGATAATGTGAGCCTTGGGCTAAAATTATGGATGAAATTCAACAGAGATTGAAATATAGAAGTCTGGCATTTATAAGATGGGAAACTCTTAATGGAAGCAATACAGGTCCTTAAAAAATAATTCAGAAGATAAAAAGAGCCTCAGAACATTGCAAGGCAAGTGCCAGCCCATGCAATGTTTTCAAAGGTTAAAAAGACCTTCAAAAATATTGTGAGATGAACACCAACCCTTCTGATGTTCTAAGATTTTTTCTACCTTTGGAAACATCATGTTGATTAGCTTTCTACAGAAGCTTCCCCTTGCTTGCTACTTCTGAAGAGCTGAATGGAAAGGGAAGATGAGTGGACCAATGAAGTTAGGCAGAAAGAAGACCCAAGCCTTCTAGGAAAGTGATGAGGATGTGAAAACGCCCAAGCCTTCCAGGAGAGTGGTAGGATGGGGTGAAAGCCCAAGCCTTCTGGGAGTGATGGGAAGGAAGAAGCTAGGCCTTCCTGGGCCACAATGGGGAGAACTTGCAGCTCTCCTGTGGTTGTAAGGATGAACATGCTACCAAAAGCCTGAATTTCCGTCCCGTGACTGCAGGAGCACTGCAACAGTCAGAACTTTGGGACAGAATAGTATGTCCCTTAAATCAGAACTTTCCTAATTTCAAATGGTCACTGAATGATCACTTGTAAGGATTACCTCTATAGGCAAAGCAGAGCCCAGATAACTTTAAATCTTAATATAAATCAAACATGTGATGCAATTCCAAGAAAAATTAACAGTTGCCTTGACCTTCCTTAATCCCTCTAGGAATGTAGCTGATTTCAAAGATTTCAAACTGGATAAAGAAAAAGTGAAACTATTTTCATAGGACAATAAAAACCCCTAAGAAAGTGCAATTCAGATTTAGGCACAGCGTTACTGGAAGTCTTGGTGCTATTGCCCATAATTATATGGTCCACACCGCACTGAAAAGAAAACTAGAGCAGACTCTGGAAGGTTCCTTTGACATCTTTCTTTAAAATAAACCTTTGATTGTTTCCATTGTTAGAATAAAAAACCCATTGTTTTCCTTGGCATTTTCCTTTTTTTAAATAAATAAATATATTTTATTAATTTTTATTAATATAAACATCTTGATATTTGGTAAAAGAGTGTGTTGTCTGGGTTTATATTTACAAAGTAATCACTAACCGTTAATTTCTATATTCCAAAATCCACATTATAATTTTGCTTGATTTTCTCTTCTTGCAATAATATTCTCTTTGCAACCTAAATTAATACAATTCTTATTAATTTGATAGGTAATAATTAAATATAAATATTTTTCTAAAATTTCTACCAATAATAATTTCATCAATATCATGCTTCTTTTCTATCTGGTCATCTTGGTTGCCTCATCACCAATCCTGTTTACAATTCTTATTTAAAAAAAATTTCCCTACATTGTTCAAAACATTTCTACTGGTTAAAATTTTCACAGAATTAATTACCTTAAAGTATTTAAATCTATTTGCATATCATAAAAGATAAGTAAGAAAAAGACAAAAGAAATACATAGAAAAAGAAAAGACGTGAGAGAGAAGAAGAAAAAGAGAAAAAGAAGAAGAAAAGAGAAAATAATATACTACTTAAAAGACGCGTCCCTCTTGAATTAGTATACACTTATTTCCAAATTCTTTCTGTTCTTTTTACCCATAATTAAACCTGTTTAATATTTAAATGATCCATTTAATACATCCAATCATCTAATATTTTAACTCTATTCAAAACATTTTCCCATTTTTAGTTATTCATCGGAATTTTCTTAAAATCAATTACATTTAAATATCTAAAATATTTCCTTTATGTTAATCATCCCACACATTTTTATAGTTCTCATATTGAAAAAAAAGAAAAAAAAGATACTGTCTTACTTAGAGAGTTCATCCCTCTTAAACTAAAATCTTTCAATTTCTTTAACCATATTCAAACAAGTATTTAATTTTTAAATATTCCCTCTGATACACCCTATCATCTAATTCAGTGATGGCGAATCTTTTAGAGACCGAGTGCCCAAACTGCAACCCCACACCCACTTACATATCATCAGGTGCCGGGTGAGCGTGGCCCTTTGGGTGGGTGTGGCCAGTTTGGTGGGCATGGCCCATTGGGTCAGCGTGGCTGCAATGGTAATGGCAGGACTGGGTGGGACTAAAAAATTCAAGCAATCAATTCCAACTTTGCGAGAACTTTTTTCCCCCATGAGAAATTGAAATTGATTGATTGATTGATTGATTGATTGATTGAAGCTTTTTTTTTGTACACAGCGGTGGAGGCCTAAAGCGAAAAGGTTTTATAAAATCCAGCTGAAGGCCTAGGACTGGGGTGATGGCACGCATGCCCACAGAGAGGGCTCTGAGTGCCACCTGTGGCACCTGTGCCATAGGTTTGCCACCACAGATCTAGTTCCTCAATTCTCACTTTAGCCCTCTTCTTTTGCCAAGCATCTCTCCCAATCAATATATTCCATTGCATCAAAAAGACTTTCCATAATCTTGTAAATGTTGTTGTGAATATAGTAGACAAACCAAACATCATGTCTTTGTAAAAAGATTTTGCCCCTTCATATTCATTGACGATTTCTCTCATCATCCCTTGTCTCCCCATTTCTTGTAGTACTTACAACAGCTCAGCAATCCATTTTGTCAAATCTTTTTCCTTATCCTCAAATTTACTTTGTGATCTTAGAGGTATCTTTTCAATGTTCAAGGATTCTTGTAAGTCCTTCTCCACTTGAGTCTCCACTAGCTTATGTTCAGTTTTCTTCTTTACATGATCTCTCTCATTTTTTGTTTTCTGATCATTTGATTGTTGTGACGTTAAATTGAGACTACATTCATTTAAATTTTCAAATTCATTTTTAATTTCCTCATGGTTTGAAGTTAATATCATTTGCATTTGTTGTAACAGAACAAACATTTCCTCCTGGCAAGTATTTATTTTTTCTTGGTATGTTCTTTCTGCAGATCTCTGATACTCCATAGTGACCAAAAGTCCTTTGTCTGCCAACCACTTTAAAGTTGCAATTTAAAAAATATTTATAATCCAGGAAGGTCAATTTTTTCTGAGTTTTGTAGTTCTTACTTTGTAGATAGTCCAGCTGCTCTTTGTTTAATCAACACCCTGAAAGTCATGACAACAGGCTTCTCTTTCTGGGCTGTATATTTAGGACAGCACCACTAGATGTCAGCACCAGTCCATCTTTCAATTTTCTCCCCTAAATTTAATTCACTGCTTCTGTTTAGAGGAGGGGTGGAACAAAGACACACAACCCCATCACTTTTGGAGGATTTTTACTTCTGGGTTTTTTGATTTTTTTTCTCAGGAAATCAGTCAGGTAGAAGAGAGAAAATCCATATTCTTACCCAGTTCAGTCACGCTGTTTACAATCATGCTTAGTTTAGTGTTCTTTGGCTTCGGCTGCATGTAGCTTGGGCTAGATTCATGAATGACGCTAACCTTTCTTCTGTTGGTTTTTGGAGAGCTTTCCCCAGACATCCGAATTGACCGCTATCTTCCCAGGATTGGTGGGGCTTCCCTCCTTCCTTGACACCTCTCTGGGGTGGCTTTGGGCCCATTTAGGGTCCCCAAACAGAGAGAAATCAGCCATAGGGATTGGATCATCTCAATTTCTCGGCTGGTGCACTAGCTGCGCAGAACCGGAAGCCTCTTGGCATTTTCCTTATCTTGTTTGGAAAGAGAGATGCATCAAATTCCAGCTTTTGAAATACAACTTGTAATTTTCTGTATCTTCAAACCTCTGTTTTTCAGAAGGGTAGGTTTAGGCTAGGACTGATTGATTTAGACTGTTTTTAAAGAGATCAATATATATTCAAGTGTCCCCAATAAGGGCTTGGATGTAGTGATGTTAATCACAAGTCTAAGATGTTTAAGCCTTAACCATACTAACTGGTTGCTACAATGGTGAGGCAATGATTTCTGGATGGCAGAAGTAGATAATGTTGCTCTCTATTAATATTCCACTCATTGCCAAAGTAACTTCAGAACATGATTTTTCTGCTCCATTTCAAAAGTACATTTCTCCATGCTACATTGCCTTGAGTCTTTCTGGTAGAGTGTGCTTTATTGTTTCAGGCTAACCTCTGCAATTCATTGGCTTTTCCACAGAGATAGGGATGCTTCTGGTTCAGTGCTTAGAATTGTATAAAATACTTTTCAGAGCTAGTTAGCATAAATATTATAATATCACAATGGCTATAACATTTGCCTTGTACATAGAATATTGCTGTTCCAAAGCCCAAGATATTTTAATTGTTCTTTTTGTTCCTCTTTGGTTTTTTAAAAATTTCAGTGATATGGCAGTTCATTTTTCCAATCATCTGTAGAAGGGTTTTATCTTCATCTCCCAAAAAATCCATAATGTCTTGTTCCAGGTTTCAAATTCACACATGTACAGTTGCTACAGTAGGTGAGAATGGCAAGGTTATTCAAGGTTTAATAGATATTGTAATTAGCAGACAAGGAAAGGAATGCAAATCAAAACATAGTCTCTCAGCAAGAAACATGTCTGGGTACCTTTGAAAAGGAACCTGCAGAAGAAAAGACAAAATCCAGTCCAAAGTTCAGAAAAGCAGTTCAGAATTGTCAGCTAGTTGAAAGGTCAGAGTTGAACAGAATTCACAGGAATAACACACTAAAGCAAGAGGTCATACTGTTGTTCCTAACATTGAAATATAGGTCGGGATTGCCTCTTAAACCAGGCTACAGCCAGCTATCTTCTGCTTGGCAAGAAGTCTCATTGAGTTTGTCAAAGGGTTTGTCTTTGCCCTGCTCTGATCTCCATTTGCCGAGTTTGAAGACCTGGGGGCTCTACCCCATTATCTCACCAATTGTTCTGAAGGTTTAATCAGCCTCAGGTGGCTCCTGGCTTGATGTTTCCTAAGGCTGACTGGTTCTAGTGGTTCAGCTGGAACAGTTTCTTTGGAGTCAGAAGCAGAGTCTGAGTTCTGGGCCCTGACACATAAGAGGAAGAGAAAAAAAAAAGATTAGAGACTTCTACAGGAATCTCTTTGTATCCACAGATAGTATTGGAAAACATCCCTGTTTCAGATATTGGAAACTTGCTATCAGTTTTCCCTTTGGAGCCTTGTGTTATCGAGCCACTAACTCTACTACAGTTCTCAGGATTCCAAACATGGTAAAATGTGGAAACTATCTGTTTGGAATGCTGAATATACCTTTGAGGAAATTTGACATGGTAGCTTCCTTTGTATTATGATTAGGAATATAATAATTAGGGTTGAATTTGTTAAACCATAAAAATATCTTCCCACTATCAATGGAAATGGACAATGAAGCTATATACCTAATTTCACAATAGCTGCCCAGAATAATGCCAAAAGTAACTATTTCTAACCTAGCTAATGACAATGGTAATAGTAGTATATATACAGATATTTGGAAGGACCCGCTGCCATTGTTAATACATGCCTATCTGTTCCCTTTACATTATCTTACAAATTTAATATAATTATTCCTCAATTTCCAAGTTTCAAAATAATAATTAAATAATAATTTCCAGACTATCTTGATAATTGAATCTTGTAATTACTCTAATTTTTAACATTTACAGCACTTTGTTCATCAATTTTAAGCATTTTTGCCTACATAGTAAGGTTATCCTAGATTTTCTCTGTTAAATTATTTTAATACAGCATGAAACTGTGGATTTATATTGTGACATCTTAATGCAATCTCTATTACTGGCTTCACTTTCATTATCATTGGCCAAAACTATAACAAAATATTTATATAGATTGGCTAACATATTTTACTAGATTAATTATGTATAGTATTCAAACATTTATATCTATTGCTTTGAAAAGCTAAACTTGCTATGTCCTTGCTATTTGAAGGACAAATATTCTTTTAGCTTGTTCATGTTCTAAAAATGTAAAATAATTGTGTTATAGATCCTGCTGAGAGGAAATCTGAGTGGATGCATTGTGCAATGAATACTAGCAGAAAGAAAGTCTAGGTGCTATTTTTTTTTAAAAAATAAACAGTTTACTTTCCTCAAGGAAGTTGTCTGTCTATCTGACTAACTGGCTATCTGTCTCACTTTCACTGAAGTCAATAAACTAGTAAGTAAGAACTGAATTCCAAGAACTGTTTTTGCTTTCCTTTACATGCATGTTTACTGGGACATTGATTTCAATGATAAAAAGAAAAAAAGAAAGAAAAAAGAAAAATTAAAAAAAGAATTTAAAAAAAAAAATCTAAACACACAGTGGCAAAAAAACAATTTCTATTACACATTTGAACTGAAAAGTCCGATGCAATATTTATTTATTAAAGGCATTTATGTCCCATCTATTTACTATAAGATATAGAAACTGAAGAGGGACGCGGTGGCTCAGTGGGTTAGGACGCTGAGCTTGTTGATCAGAAGGTCGGCAGTTTGGCGGGTCGAATCCCAAGTGCCGCGTAACAGAGTGAGCGCCTGTTACTTGTCCCAGCTTCTGCCAACCTAGCAGTTCGAAAGCACGTAAAAATGCAAGTAGAAAAATAGGGACCACTACGGTGGGAAGGTAACAGCGTTCCGTGCGCCTTTGGCGTCTAGTCATGCCGGCCACATGACCATGGAGACGTCCTCGGACAAGCGCTGGCTCTTTGGCTTTGAAACGGAGATGAGCACCGGCCCCTAGAGTCGGAAATGACTAGCACACATGTGCGGGGGAACCTTTACCTTTACCTTTACCTATAGAAACTGAGTTCTACTAAAGCTAACTCCTACTTAGTCTGAGGTTTGCTTTTATCTTCCAGTCAAATTTATAGGTTTGGAGGTCTATAAATTTAATACTTTATTAGAGTTAGTCTCACAATCACCCAGATATTTAAATTGGATTTGGAAATTTTATGCTCTATCAAGTCCTTCTCAAGGCTTGATGGGATAAGCCCGTGGTGGCGAACCTATGGCATGCGTGCCACGAGTGGCACACAGAGCCCACTCTGTGGGCACGTGTGCCGTTGCCCCAGTCCTAGGCCTTCAGCTGGGTTTTATAAAACCTTTTCGCTTTAGGCCTCCGTTGCCATGTGCAAAAAAAAAAAAAAAGGTTCAATCAGTTAATTTCAACTTCCCACAGGAAAAAAAAAGATCTCACAAAGTTGGAATTGATTGCTTGAACTTTTTAGTCCCACCCAGTCTGCGGTTACCACCACAGCCACGCCCACCCAATGGGCCATGCCCACCCAATGGGCCACACCGAACCAATGGGCCATGCCCACCCAGTACCCAACAATACATAAGTGGGTTTTGGGTTGCAGTTTGGGCACTCGGTCTCTAAAAGGTTCACCATCACTGGGATAGGCAGATGTTATTTGATGGTATTAAGAGTATCATCACATGTAAACTGTTGCAAGTAAAGCTGCCTTTTGAAGTTCACTGATGGTAATTTTGTCAAGGCCGATAGTGTTCAAAGAGGTGCTCTAGATATTTTTGGATTACACCCAAGGTGCCTATTCACACTATCTTTACATTCTTTTGTCACAGTCATTCTGCTTCCATTTGCAGGATTTATATTTTGTGATTTTTCTAGTTCCTTTTCTTCTGTCTTCAGGCAGCACCATATCTGCTATCTAGACTGTTTTGTTTTTCCTGTTTACAACTATTAGGTATGGAGTGTTGTGTGGCAGATGCTTGTCTGTTTGAATCCTAAAGTCCCAGAGTACTTCTTCATTTTCTACCACATCCATCTTGTGGTCTCATCAATTCTTGCTTGCAGGCAAATAGCATTTCTTGCAGATATTCTAATGCACCATTGTTGCTACTTTAATGCACTATTGTTGCTATTCTTTACAGTCATTCTGTGCAATCTTCTTGCAGGATCTAACTAGGCGGTCCACTGCTTCTTCAACTTCTTTGCACAGGTGACATTTATTGTCTGTTGCTGTTTTCTTGTTTCTATCTTTGTATGCATTTGTTCTTAAAGCTTGGTCTTATGAGCCACAGAATTAAACTCTTTGCCTCTTTCTTCAACTTTCCTGCTCCTAGCCACTGCCACATTTTGTTGTTATCTGTTTTTCCTATTATTTTTTTGTGTGTGATGTGTGTGTGTGTGTGTGTGTGTACTGGTTGTACACTTTGACTTTTCATGTCTCTTTTCTACTCTTCATTTTTTTCTTGTAGGCCAGTTCACTCTCAAGTACTCAGTAAGCCTTCATAGTATACTAACTTTACTGCATTTATTTCTGATGGGTAAACATGTTTTCTTCCAGTAATCCTGCTCTGATTGTCTAGTTAATAGTCCTGAGTCCTGTAGACCAATTGTCAACAGATGTCCAGGAACTCCAAAACCTAACACAGTCTTTGATGACCCATGTAATGATCAATCTAATATGATATAATAATCAATCTAGTATGAATTGCTATTATTATGGTTCATTGCACAGTCAGCCAGATGTTCAGACTTTATTTGGCATTTTTGTCCCCCTATTGACTTCTTCCCAAGGACCTGCTCTACTGATTCCAAGGTAAATTTGGTCCTCCCCATTCCCTAGGAACTGGGCCTGCTACCAAAAGCACTTAATAATTATGCCAATCAGACAATTAAGAAACAAATGAAGGCTTGCTAATCTGATCTACTAAATTCAGTTTCCAAATGCAATTCAGAGAGTGATGGCTGAAATAATTCTTGACAAAAAATGTGCACAGTCAGATGGGTGAAATTTCTCTCAAGGAGATCCAAAACAAACATTTTACTAAAAGACAAGCAAAAATATACATGGACATGCCCTAGGAAATCTAATTCTCAGCAAGTTGAACAAATGGTGTAATAATATCTGCATCACGTTTTCTTAAAATTTGGTGAGTTGGTGCTAGTGTGTGAGTGTGTTTCTATGTTTCTGTGTAGAAACAAATGGAGGAGCTGAAACTGTTAAGTCAACAGTAACTCCTGCCAATGATTCAGCTTCAACTAAAATAATACTTTGGATTACAAGTACTGTTCCTGGGGCTTTGAATCATTCTTTAAAACTGATATTTAAAGTACTCAGTTTATCATAATCCTGAAAATTAAATAACCACATTTCGAAGTGAAATACAAATACTTAATTTTAGTCATACGAGAGTAGCACTCAGGAAGCAGTGTAATAATATATAATTATAGGACACTATGAACTTAGAATTAGCTCACTAAATTCATTAAGACTTAGCACTAAATGTAAGTACAGTTATTGGCTATAGATAACATATTAATTGCAGATAGAACAACCATTAAGACATCAATATTCTTCTTACACTACTTAGTATTGCAAGAAAGCATCCAATATCCTATAAAGGAAAAGGAATTGAATCTTTTCCCAAGTTTGCTAACCACCTCTTTTGTTTGTTTGTTTTTGAATAAAAAAAATATGTTTAAACTTCTTAAAGGCACGATTTAAAAGCTGAGTTTATGATTTTCAGAAGATATATGTTGGCAAATTCTGGATTGCTCAAGTTCAGTAGGAAAAGGAAAGTAGGCCACTGACAACCCACCTACTGTAAAGCAAGAAGCAGAAAGACAAAATCAATTTTACCTAGGAGATCACAAGTAGTGACTTCAATTCTAGCCTTCTAGTGTTTAGCCTAAATCTTAGGAAGAAAAGTAGAGTCATTGTGACAAGCATTGCAAGTTTGTCATTAGTCTACAAGCACTGCAAGTTAGAATGCCTGCTAACACATAGAATTTATATACTTTGAATTTAAGTAATATCTAGCATCTTATTTTGTAGGCACAGAGGAAAGTTGGTTTCTTATATCTTAGGATACAATGGCATTGTTTTTCATTTTGTTAATTCTTTGCTAATTAAATGTTTACTTGCTGTCTCTCTCTGGTGTCTGTGGTGGCACAGTCAAATTTAGCATAAAGATTTGCTAACAGGAACATTGTGCCACTTATGGAGAAAAGCTTGATCTGCATTACAAAACTATTAGTTCTTTTTTTGTTTAGGATAGTACATAGATGTAAAGAAGATGCAGCTAACAAAATAATCAGTGCATGACCAGTCAGAGTGTCAGAGTGGATCAATTGTTGGGACTGAATGCTATCATGAATGGTGACTGGAACAATCATTTCAAAACATCAGAAACACACTGAGGAAGACCTTACACAGAAATAGATACTTTTACTTCTCTTCCTTCCAGCCAGCAAAGGTTGATATGGGCAAAGCCAAAGAGGTACAAGAGCCAATGTAGGGCAGTGGGTAATGTTAAGGTAGGACTGGGCAGATCCAAGTTCAAATCCATTCTCAGACAAGGAAGTTCAGTGAGTGACAGTGGGCTAATTACACACATTCTTTGCCCAAGCTACTTTACAAGACATTTGTTGTATAGAAAAACTGGAGGAGAGAATATTATACATTTCTGGAGGATATACCATTGTGAAATATAGGTAGATGATATAGATAGAGAGATAGAAGATGATAGATAATAGATGATAGACAGATGATAGATGATAGATAGATAGATAGATAGATAGATAGATAGATAGATAGATAGATAGATAGAGATAGTCCAGTACTTTGCTTTGCCCTTATTAGTCTCAAGAAATAAGAAAAACAAGAAAAGAATTATTCCTACCTCAAAACTTTCAAGGTGCTCTCAGATCTTCAGATATCTTCTCCAGTGCAGTGATTTTCTGAAAGGAGGGAAAGTCATAGAAGTGAGGTAGTTTCATGTGATACATAGGAGACCAATTAGAATGTCTGTCAAATCAGTTTTATTTCATAGGCTTCAGATCCCTCATCCCTGATAAGTTTTTTTTAAACAACAAAACAATTTTTGCGCTTAATCAAAATATTTAGAAATTGGCTTATTCTTATATGAGCAAAATCCAGCATATGACAGGGTTGACTTTCTATTTGACAGAAAATAAGTTCAGCCAAGGGGCTGTGACAGGGTAGATAAATATCATAAATAAATACATAAATAATGTGCTCATAATATACAGGAGGAGAGAGGATAAAGATTATTTTCCTCTTAAAGTTTTTCCCCTTTTTTCTGCCTTTTGTATTAATTACACTAGCTTCCTAATTCTACCAGCTGCTGCCAGTGTAACAGATAAACAAATCACTTTGAGGAGACATTTAGAGAGACGACTTAGAATACATATGAGAATTCTCTCGGAGTAAAGGTTTTGCAACACAATTTTGGAGAAGGTTAGGACAAATGGATTTCTATTCATTGTTGTTGTTGTTGTTAGCTGCAAAGTCGTGTCCGACCCATTGCGACCCTATGGACAACATTCCTCCAGGACTTCCTGTCCTCTACCATCTTCTGGAGTCCATTTAAGCTCATGCCTACTGCTTCAGTGACTCCATCCAGCCACCTCATTCTCTGTCATCCCTTTCTTCTCTTGCTCTCAATCTTTCCCAGCATTAGGCTCTTCTCCAGTGAGTCCTTCCTTCTCATTAGGTGGCCAAAGTATTTGAGTTTTAGCTTTAGGATCTGACCTTCTAAAGAGCAGTCAGGGTTGATCTCCTCTAGGACTGACCGGTTTGATCGCCTTGCAGTCCAAGGGACTCGCAGGAGTCTTCTCCAGCACCATAGTTCAAAGGCCTCAATTCTTTGGCGCTCAGCCTTTTTTATGGTCCAACTTTCACTGCCATACTTTGCAACTGGGAAGACCATAGCCTTGACTATACCCACTTTTGTTGACAGGGTGATGTCTCTGCTTTTTAGTGTGCTGTCTAGATTTGCTATGGCTTTCCTTCCCAGAAGCAAGCATCTTTTAATTTCTTGGCTACAGTCCCCATCTGCGGTGATCTTGGAGCCCAAGAAAATAAAATCTGTCACTACCTCCATTTCTTCCTCATCTATTTGCCAGGAATTGAGAGGACCGGATGCCAGGATCTTAGTTTTTTTAAAGTTAAGTTTCAACCCAAGTTTTGCACTCTCCTTCTTCACCTGCAACAAGAGGCTCTTTAGTTCCTCTTCACTTTCTGCCATTAGAGTAGTATCATCTGCATATCTTAGGTTGTTGATATTTGTTCCGGCAATCTTAATTCCAACTTTTGATTCATCTAGCCCTGCCTTTCTCATGATGTGCTCTGCATATAAGTTAAATAGGCAAGGCGACAGTATACAGCCTTGCTGGACTCCTTTCCCAATTTTGAACCAATCAGTGGTTCCGTGTCCAGTTCTCACTGTTGCTTCTTGGCCCACATATAGGTTTCTCAAGAGACAAATAAGATGGTCTGGTACTCCCATCTCTTTAAGAACTTGCCACACTTTGTTATGATCCACACAATCAAAGGCTTTAGCATAATCAATGAAGCAGAAGTAGATGTTTTTCTGGAACTCTCTAGCTTTCTCCATGATCCAGCGTATGTTGGCAATTTGATCTCTAGTTCCTCTGCCTCTTCGAAATCCTGCCTGTACTTCTGGTAGTTCTCGATCCACATACTGCTGGAGTCTAGCTTGTAGGATTTTAAGCATAACTTTACTAGCATGAGAAATGAGTGCAATGGTGCAATAGTCTGAACATTCTTTGGCACTGCCTTTCTTTGGAATTGGAATGTAAACTGATCTTTTCCAATCCTGTGGCCACTGTTGAGTTTTCCAAATTTGCTGGCAAATTGAGTGTAGCACTTTTACTGCATCGTCTTTTAAGATTTTGAATAGCTCAGCTGGAATACTGTCACCTCCACTAGCTTTGTTGTTGCTCAGCATTTCTAAGGCCCACTTCACTTCACATTCTAGGATGTCTGGCTTGAGGTCAGTGACCACCTCATTGTGATTATCAGGGACATTAAGCTCATTCTTGTATATTGTCTTCTGTGTAATTTTGCCACCTCTTCTTAATCTCTTCTGCCTCTGTTAGGTCCCTGCCATTTTGGTCCTTTATCATGCCCATTTTTGCATTAAACATTCCCTTCATCTCTCCAATTTTCTTGAAAAGATCTCTGGTCCTCCCTATTCTATTGTTTTCTTCTATTTCTTTGCACTGTTCATTTAAGAAGGCATTCTTATCTCTTCTAGCTATTCTCTGGAATTCTGCATTCAATTGGGCATATCTCTCTTTTTCTCCCTTGCCTTTCGCTTCCCTCCTTTCCTCAGCTATTTGCAAAGCTTCCTCAGACAACCATTTTGCTTTCTTGCATTTCTTTTTCTTTGGGATGGTTTTGGTTGCTACCTGTTGTACAATGTTGCGAACCTCTGTCCATAGTTCTTCAGGCACTCTGTCTATCAGATCTAATTCTTTAAATCTATTTGTCACCTCTACTGTATATTCAACAGGGATATGATTTAATTCATACCTGACTGGCCTAGTGCTTTTCCCTACTTTCTTCAGTTTAAGCCTAAATTTTGCAACAAGAAGCAAAATAAACATAAACATAAACATCAAGAATAAATCAATACTGGCCATCATTAATTTCCCTCATAATATTTTCTTCACAGTAAAAATAAGTCTCAATGGAATAGTCATATTTTTTTTTAAAAAAAACTTGTTCATACTACCTTAAAATCTGAGGCTACTGTTGAAAAAGCATCTGCAGCATCTTCTATTTAAATTGGGAACAAGAGTGTAGAAAAAGTGCTTGAAGGAAAGTGGCTGATTACTGTAGCCATGATCCCAATCCATTTTGACTGTTGCCATATTAATTAAAAGTGATCACATTTTTTGTTCTTTTCAGATAAAGACTTTCAGAAGAGTGATTTGATTCAGTTGAAAGCCATTTTGATGATATGGACTATATGCACTTACCTAGACAAGCATTTAATATTGAAATGTATTACTGTATTTGTCAGGACAGAGATGGAAAGTGTGCCCATACATATTGAACCCATGCAGTTGTGAACATCATCACCAATAGTACTTTGTTAGATCTATTCAGTAGTTGTTGTAGAAAAAGGTGATACAATAGTTTTATGCTTCTCAATCAAGTAGAGAAGATTGCACAGTAGGATTTTTTGTTTATTTATTTATATAAGTCCATGGGTTTTTTAGCTGTAGGATACACAAACATTTATCTTATACCTTGTGGTCTTTAAAATGTATAATAAACACTGGATAAAGACTTCATACTTTTGGAATAAGGTATGATCATTGTTTGACTGACATTCAATTCTACGTCTCTCTTATTATTGGTGTGAAGGGCACCAGTATAAGATTTGAGTTTTTGAGAACCATCCATAAAACTAAAAATGAACTTTAACAAAAAGGAGTTAAACCTTTTCAGCAAATATTACATCAGAGTAGACAATTCTTTATGCATTAGAGGCACCATGGTGGCACACTGGTTAGAATGCAATATTGCAGACTAATTCTGCTGACTGCCAGCAGTTCGATCCTGACCAGCTCATGGATGACTCAGCCTTCCATCCTTCTGAGTTGGTAAAATGAGGACCCAGATTGCTCACTCTGTAAACCACTTAGGGCTGTAAAGCACTGTGAAGCAGTATATAAGTCTAAATGCTATTGCTATTACAATTGCATTATAACTATTGAATATTATGAAAACCTTAGATACACAGTTTACTTCTGGCTGATGAGGTCTGTTTAAAATAAATCTGTAAAAGTAGGTGAGGTCATTTTCTTAGTTAACAATTGATTTCTCTGTTTAAAATCATGTTATGCTTGCAGCAGAAACATAACTATATAAAAATCAAGGAAGCTACGATAACCTCAAGTATCCTTTGGTATTGTAATTTAATTTTGTGTGATTCTGAAGAAGGGAGCAAAAGCCAGATAACAAGATGACTGAACATATCAAACATAAGGGTAATGTAAAAGGGGTTCATCTTATAATATTTGTAATACTAAAGGAATGTAGATTGGAGTAACTGAAA